>NW_020290761.1:0-416469 GCF_003184695.1 Aspergillus brunneoviolaceus CBS 621.78 | reverse complement strand
CCCTACATATCCCTTGAAGACACTAACAGTTCCCCTCCAGACCGCTGCCGTCCTCGCTCTCACCGAGGTCCGCTCCGAGGACAACACCGAGTTCTCCAAGCTCCTCTCCGCCATCAAGGAGGGTTACACCGACAAGTACGAGGAGTCCCGCCGCCACTGGGGTGGTGGTATCATGGGCGCCAAGGCTGTCGCCCGCCAGGAGAAGAAGCGCAAGGCCGTTGAGGGTGCCATCCGTGTCTAAGCTAGTCTCGTGTCACTAGATCCCCAGATACCAAACCAAAAAGCTTAGCTATGTGAACCGAAAAAATTTCACTGCACTGACGGGTTACCACAAAAAACTCTTATACCCATACGAAACCTTTTTCAATGACGCGGTCTTTTACCTTTCCCCTCCATGTACAACCTTGCAGATACCCCCCCTTCATGAATGCTATTTCCCAATGATTCTCAACTCCTTGTCTCCTGCACCTCTTCCTCGTAGAAGTATACTATGTCTTTTGCATTCAAAGTTGAGAGAGGAAAAAGGAAGCAAAGCATTCATGTGAAGAGGTCTGCACCTCGTTAAGCGTAGTTGAGAGTTGCAGAATAGAATATGCACCCAAAGAACGACTACACCCTGGCTAGTTTGCCAATGTAGCACGGAGGCTGTATCAACCTCAGGCATTAAAACCTACCGTCTCAGCCTCAGGCACAATTTTCGACACCTAGGCAACCAGGGTCCAAATCATACTTGGCTTCTGTAGGTCCTCATGAAAATGCAATCAATGCTAGTTCCTAGTCCATACCACCCAAGTAGTAATAAAATAAATCCCATGAGATCACACGCATGGATAAAAGAAAGTATCTATACAGAGAATAGTAACGTGTGGTATGCTGGCGTGTGGTATGTATGGTACGACAAAAGCTAAACCCCCGCCAAATAATCAAAGAAAAGAAGAAACGAATTGATACAGCCAGCAAAAAATACACCCTGTCCCTTTCAACCATCCGATATGCTCCACTTATTGAAAGCACTGACAGGCCCCGAGGAATCAACGTGGTCAAGAGACTACCAAAGGGAGCCGGTAGAGGTAAGAAGTGGGAAAATGAAAAGAGAAAATAGGATTGACAAAGAGAAAGAAAGGATTCTTGGAAGCTCCGTGCACTTGCTGCGTGCAAAAGGAGGTTGATATCAGTCGAAGCAAGAAGAATAATATGTGATGAAGGGGAATCGAATCAAAGTTGGTTGTTGGTCATTCGGTCATTAGCGCTGAGCAGGTGGTCGTGTAAGGCCTTGCCTTGCCTATACGTGGTATGCTTTGTTAGTACCATATTGTGTGCGGAACGGACCGGGGTTGTGCTCACCTTCATCTGTTCGATTCTTGCTTTGAGTTGACTTGTCACTTCCGCAGCTCTTTTCCAGTTCTCTGCTGGTTCCGTGGACCTGGCAGGCTGGTCCTCGCCCGAAGCACTGCCAGGACCCCGTACGGATGAGCGTGTGGGGCTTCCTAAGCCAGAGTAGCCGGTGCCGAATGTAGGGCTGAGCTTTCGTCGCCCGAGGGCTCCTTCTCTGGTGCTCAGTGATGGAGAGTCCAGGCCGTTGTTCTCCTTCTCTTCGCTGGGGCTAGTGGAAGCATAACTACGCGGCCGGGAGGTATCAAACCGTGATCCTACGTGGAGTCCAGCTCGGGACATCGGATTGTACCCATTGTGGCCCGAGTCTTGATAGACCAACCCGGGTTCAGAGATACTGATGTTGTCGGGCAGGGCATTTGGTGGGCTAATGGCACTGGCGCGCAGCGCTCTAGCTAGCTCGCGCTTTAAGCGCTCGATCTCGCGCTGCTGCTTCTGGACCGTCTGTTCTGCTGCCTCCGCGTCACTGCGTGCTCGTACCAATTGGGTCTCTTTAGCTTTGATGCTCAGAACATCCCTAGTGTGGTCTTCGATGAGCTGGGCGTTTTGGTTCTGGAGTTCTGTGATCTGAGAGTTCAACTTAGTCCGGTCGTACTTCAGATCATCGATAGTGCGGGTGTATCGCTCTTTCTCGAGGCGTAATTCTTCCAGTTCCGCACGTTCAGCGGCAGACATGCCACTCATCTGCGGTGCGACTGGGGCTGGAGCTGGCTCGGCCGGAGCCGCTGGCCGGGCGATTGGGCGACCAGCAAGGCCCCTTCCGAGACCAAGTCGAGGTGCGGCAGGCAGCGGCGGCTGGTCCTCTGAAGGGGGTGATATTACACGCCTTTGGGGTGATGCCAAGCCAGCCTGACCAGCAAGCCTCTTTTTGAGGCCACTAGGGGCAGGAACGCCGCCCGGCTTTGCAAGCCCACCCAGCTTAGACGGAATGGCTCTCGTGGCAGGCTTAGATGGGGACGGTGCTGGAGCTGGCTCCTCGACAGGAGCTGGTGCAGCTGCAGGCCTCTTCGTTCCGAGTGCTGGCTTCTTGCCACCGAGGACCTTCTTGCCAACTGCCGAAGTAGTCTTTGGCGGGCCGACGATAGGCTTGGGTCTGTCCTTCGCCTTGACCTCCGCCGTCTCGTAGAACTCCTTGATCTTCGTTTTCCGGATATCATCGAGACCTTCAAGGTAAGGATTCATTGCCCGCTCTCCCAGGATTTTCATCAAGGTACCCAGAACCTCTGCGCCTCCAGCACGATTGACCTCGCTAGACTCAGTAAGAAGCTTTGTAGCCGCCTCTGCAATCGACTTGATCTCTGGTTTGGCCGGCACGTCCCTGGTGGTACGAAGACAACGGATCAAGAATTTGAGGGTTTCTTGCTTGACTTGCGGGTTCTTGTGTTTGAGGAATTCAAGGATCTCCTCCAAGCATTCCGTCAAACTTGTGGCGATAAAGACCGAGTCGAGCGCTTGACCTAGGGCATCTGCGACGCTTTGTTTCTTCTCTTTCAAGCGTTCCAACATCGGTGCCATGATAGTGGGTCGATACTTCAGGAATCCGCTGCGCAGGCCTTTGGCAAGTAGGTCAACACAGTTGGCGGCAACAGTCACGACTGCAACATTGGCATCTTTCATGGACTTGGCCAATAACCGTACCACCTCATCGAATGGCCCATCCTTGATTCTGGGTACGTTCAGTACAGTGTAGAGTTCATCCAGAGCCTCCTTCCTGTCCTTCCACTTCGACGAAGAAAGCTGTTCCGTGAAGTTGCCGGGTACTTTGGACGCCACATCCACGGGTTCCGCGAGGTCGAAAACGTCGACTTCGCCCTCATACTCTGCATATTCCTCAACTCCCTCCATCTCGTCATCGCCACCTGCTGCAGGAGCAGCACTGGCGACAGCCGCCGCATCCTGCTGCGCTTTGGTGAGCCTCTCCTGCTTTGGTGGCGGTTCTTGCTTCACGGCTTCGAACAACTTTTCCAAGTCAGTCTGTTGAACAGGCTTCAGCTCGCCCCAGAAAAGGGGCTTAATGGCTTCCTTCAGCCACCTATAGAGCTCCACGGTAAGGTTTTGAGCTTCCGCCCGAACATTCTTGTCTGCGTGCCCAAAGACCTTGGGTAAAGCTTTTAGTACCGGCTTTGGGTCCACAAGCTTGCACCCGAAGTTGTGATAGATCGCCTTCAACCCCGCCAGCGCGGCCGCAATCACCTTGGGCATTTTATGTGACAATGCGGGCATCATCTCCTCAATCACCGGATCCGCCTTATCCATCTCCACACACAGAAGCAGCGCCTCGATCGCATTCGCTTTGGCGGTTGGTCGTGTAGATATGAGACCCTTTTCACAGATTGGTAAAATTGTAGTTGCGCGCGTTCTAGGGGATGAGGCATCCTGTTAGTCTTGTGCTCCCAAATCGACCTCCCCTTCCTCCATCTCTCTCTGTTTCTCCACCCGAAGCTCCACGGATCGGAAACACTCCCCCAACACGAAGAGAAACAAAAAGGGAAACATATAGACCAATTTACCTTGTACAAGCCTGTACCCCACCAAACTTCAAAAATGCACAATAGGCTCCAAGACCTTCTTGTTGAGCCGCCACATTGGAATCTGCCACCGCGCCTTTCCAGAGTCCGGGGTCTTGTATGAATGGAGTGAATACCGGATCCGACTCGTCCGGCGTCTTTTCGAATTGTTGTTTGGCATCTTCGTATCCTTCCTTGCGGACTTTCCAGTTCTATGGTTTTGGGGGAGCTCGCAATCAGTATAAGTCTCTCGCCACATGACCGCCCGTCGAGCCCAGAACGAGGGGCTTTGCGGTATGGGAGGGATGATAATCCAGGAAAAAGGCTAGCAAACCTTGTGCGCGAACCGGTCGGGCAATGGTAAGGAGGAGAAATCCTCTTCTCCCTCGGCCATTACGACGGGTTAATGAGTAGTTTCCACTAGATAATGAGAAAAAAGAGAGAGCGACATGATTAGCGATTGCGCTCTTACCCAGAAGGAAATAGACTGGATGGCATCGAACTGCGCTTGTTGAGGTTCGATCCTCAAAGGTGACAAGTCCAAGCGCGCTGCAAAAGTCCTGAATCTCCAAGGGGGGAGGGGAACAGCGAGGAACAGCATCGAAGGATTCCCCATCCAACCCTTCAAAAATGAAGACGTACCTTGAAAATTGCAGATGATTGCAGATCTCGTGCACGGGCGAACAACCGGGAATAGAGACAGGGCGTAGGTTCCGGAGCTCACGACCAGCACACAGTATGAAGGGGGTTTTCGAGATGGAGTAGTTCCAGTGACTGGAAGATGAGGTAGTTCCGGGGATTTAGTAGGTAAAGGGGCTCCTAAGCCGGAGGATGTCGAGGAAGTGTGGCGATTAATACAAAGAGTGGGAGAGGGAAGGAGTTGGAGGGAAAGTAAACAACGGCAAAGTCACTGGGGTGACTTCGCGACCCAAAGACGGGGCTTGGCAGCCGTAATTTTGCTGCCCGCACCGCGCAAACCGGGGGGAGGGAGGGAGGGATGAAAAGTGTAGAGTGAATGATTGGCCTAGATTGACATGACAGCTCAATATACTGCTCTAATTGCCAACAACAAGATATTGTCTTACTATCATCAATACAGAGGGTGGGACAGCGCAAAAAGTATGTACTGCTTTATAGCATAAGACGTAGTAGCGTCGCGTATGCCTTGACTCTACTTCACTCTTTACCCCGGAGTCTGGCTTACTGGACTAAACTGGCTAGACAAGCCCGAATCGAGATTCCACACTATGCCACATGAATAGCTATAATATACACAAGGTTTACATACAAACCATACACAGTCAAGGAGAAGACGTAAATAAAAAAAAAACTCCTGGTAAGCCCACTCCCACTCCCCTTTCACCCTCTCCAATAAGAATGAAGCAGAGCAGCATCAAATCCCCCACTTAGTTCTGTGTAGTCTCAGCAGCAGGCGTATCCTTGGCAGCCTTCTTAGCAGCCTCCTTAGCAGCCGCCTCCGCCTCCGCCTCTGCCTCCGCCTTAGCAGCCTCCTCGGCCTTAGCAGCCGCAATCTGCGCTCTCTTGAACCCGATCTGCGGCACGAACGAGTCCTGTCGCTCCTGGATCAACCTCCGAATGCGCCCAACGTGCTCCGGGGAAGGGGAGCCGCCCTTCACGTTGCCGCCGGCCTCGCGGATGCGGGCCTGCCTGCGCTGCCACTTGGCCGTCCGCTTCTCCGCGCGCGCGGCGTCACGCTCCTCCCGCGTCATCACGGCCGGCCGGTCCTCGATAGGGTCTCCGAAGGGGGCGATGATCCGCTCCACCACGTGGTGCACGTTGCGGCTCTTGGGGTGCCCGGACGAGAACTCGATCACGTCGCCGACACGCAGCGACTCGCGGGGGTCCGAGACCAGAATGATCTCCTTCTTGCGGTAGTACTTGCGGAGGTGGGCGTCCCACTCGACGTTCCAGTGCAGGACGCGGACGGTGCGCACCATGCGGCCGGCGGATATGACGGTGCCCTTTTTGAGCTTGTAGGCGTATTGGCGGAGCGAGGGAGGGACCTCGGTCTGGACACTACTGGAGGAAGGGGCTTCGGCGGTCGGAGTGGCGGTCTCCACGGATGGTTGCTCCTGCGGCTGCTGCTCTGTTGGTTGCTCGAGGAACTTGGGGGCCGTCGTGGCGATTGATCGTTGGAAGAACGTAGGTCTGGAGAGGTATTGGGTGGCGGAGGCGGGGGTGCGGAGGACAGAAGTTCGCAGGGGCTGGAAGGCCCGGAGCACGTTGCTGAAGGCCATTGCGAAGCCTGTGTGGTGTAGAAGGAATTCGACTGAAGGAGTAGCGTAGGGTCGTTGTTCAGTCACGACCGACTCGATCTGTTAGACAAGGCCGCACAGCTCGTAGGGATTGCGATCGTGCGAGGCTTGTTTATCGGACGGTCTCGATTAGTGAGACTTTTTCTGAATGATATAAGCCGGTATACTGTGATCGCACAGCAGATCCCGGATAGTAAAGAGTGCTGGGGTAAGGTTAATAGACAGGCACGGCTAGATTTCAGATCGGAGCAGCATCGCGGCCGCGGGCGAGTTGGCCGAGAATTTCTGCAATCTCGGGCATGTTTGCACTTTTTGCACTCCCGCATACTTTCCCTCCGCCTTCGCATCGCTCCCAGACACAACTGGTTGTCCTGTTTACTATATGCGTTCACAAGCAATGCTTAATTATACTCAAGAATGGCGCTTCTCATTTAAAAACATTTCGAAGTGATAAGTGGGATATAATCAGTTGAGATATTCTAAACTATGCTCCTGTACATACACAGCACACCAACACCTCGACCTCAATCCCAACGAAACCATGAAACCTATGGCCTAAACGCAACAATGACTCTTTTGATATACTCCATACGGTAGAAGATAAATGACTCGACCAGGAAATGGATAAGCACGCCATATCGAAAGCAAGAATAAGAATAAACACCATAATACGCAATCTCCCCCAAGCCCAACGCTTTCTGCAGGCCGAGCAGAGGGTCTATCAGCACTTCAAGTCCATGCCTATGCTTCTTGCGGAGCCTTGACACCATTCGTGTGCTCCGAATGGTTAGAGGGGCCTGGAATTATACTAGCCTTCCTGGCTTGGAACTTTTCCGCCGATTGAGTCGATATCCGAGTCAGCTCAGTAACAAATGACTGGCCCCAGAATGCGCTATGAGATATCAGTTAGAAGATTGGTCTAGCACTGTCAAGCTTAGCCATACCTTGTATACTTGTTGACATATTTGTCCAGCTTAGAGAAGTTCAAGGCCCTCTGCTCATCGCTCATTGTGACAGCCTCCTGATAAGCCGCTGCAAGCTCTTCGGTGTTCCAGGGGTTGATAATAATACTGCCATTCAAGCTTTGCGCCGCACCCGCGAACTCCGAGAGAACCAAGCTGCCATGGCGTTTCTTTTGAGTGGCAATGTATTCGTAGGCCACGAGATTCATGCCATCACGTGTGGATGAGACAATGCAGGCATCGGATACGGCGTAGAGAGCGATCAGTTCGTCGAAGTTGACTGACTTATGTAGGAAGTGAATCGGCATGAACTCAACAGTGCCTGTCCTTCCATCAGCAAGGCCTCGAGAAGTCAGTCTGGGGGCACTCACCAAATTTACCGTTGATGCGGCCCACGAGTTCGTTGACCACAGCCCTTAGGTTTTGGTACTCTTCCACGTCTTGTCTGCTGGGAACCGCTACCTGAACCAGTACAACCTTTCCAACCCACTCAGGATGATCACTGAGGAAGACCTCAAGCGCATGTAGCTTTTGAGGGACGCCCTTAATATAGTCAAGACGGTCGACGCCCACCATTAGCTTCACGCCCTGGAATTTCTGCTCTAGCATTGCAATGCGTTTTTGAACTTTTTCCTTCTTGAGACCCTCCTCAAACTTCTCGGGATCGATGCCGATTGGGAAGGCGCCACAGGCAATCAATTTGCCCTGGAACTCGATTCCATTTGGAGTAGTAGGCAACCCCCTAAATCTAGGGTTAGCAAAACTCTGGGTCATATGTGAGAAGTCAGTCATCCAATACATACAGCAAACGCGAGCAGGCACTCAGAAAGTGTCTGGTATAATCGTAGGTGTGAAAGCCGATCAAGTCACAGTGAAGGACGCCGAGCAGTAACTCATTCCGCACAGGCAGGATTCTATAGATTTCGCTGCTAGGGAAGGGCGTGTGAAGGAAGAATCCGATCTTAACGTTCTCTTTGCTGTTGCCAATCTCTTCGCGAAGCATCTCCGGGAGCAGCATCAGATGATAATCATGGACCCAGATTAAATCACCGTCTTGAACTTCTTTCGCAACGGCCTTGGCGAAGAGGCGGTTGGCTTCCTTGTATGCCTCCCAGGCAGATTCATCGAAGGTGATCTCACCAGGGTGATAATGGAAAAGAGGCCAGAGGATCGAGTCTAGAGAAGCAGGCAAGAGGTCAGCGAATATGGTCACGAAGTGAGCATTCTAGTACATCGCGCCGACTATGCGATTCAATTGGCGAGGGGATGGACTGACTGGAGAACCCATTGTAGTGACGATCCGCAAGCTCGTCATCGATGAAGACCGGCACAGCCCCGTACTCTTCCTTCAGACGTTTTTTTACCTCGGGAATTTCCTCCTCTGGGACTTCCAGACCGGGCCAGCCGTACCATTGGAAAGTCGTGGACTTCGAGAGACCGCTGAGTCCACTAACCAATCCTCCAGAAGACATGGAGAAGTCGTATCTGCCATCCTCAGATCGCTTGATGGTGATAGGGAGGCGGTTGGAGACTAGTAACAGCCTAGCCTCGTTCGGGACGGGGTTATTGAGAGAAGGCATGCTGACGGTGATGCAGGCGATTGCGCAAAACTAGATGGCGAAAGATGCGCAGTCAAGCTCACTGACCAATGATGCAAATTGACACCAAAGCAGGATATGGATCAGAGCTCGGATCAGGTTCGATAAGGTGAGGATAAGAATGTAAAAAGATGCCGTGAAGATTCTCACGATTTGATTGATAGTAGTTTAGGGAAGAGATCAAAAGGCGGGCAAAGAGAGAGGAGGGGTAGGACAAGAAATCAGTTTGGGCCAGTCTTGGAAGATTCGGCGGAAGTTATGAAGGAATTGGCGCGACTCCGGAGAGGAAGCGGGATGGCGAGAGGACTTCTTGGTGGGGGGGGGAATGAGGACGAGAAGGGAAAACAACAGAGGAGAAAAGAAAATTGGCAAGTTTGGGGGACCTTCAGCGGTTCAACGAGTCAAGAGAAGTTTCAAGTAAGTAATGGTAGTATTAGTTGGCAGACGTAGGTAGGTTAGGTAGGTTAGGGAAAGTAGGTAGGAGTTGGAGTAACTGTTAGGTCTGGCGGCGGGGAATAATGGCCGAAGTGACCTCACCGCAGCGGGCAGCGCGCGGACCAACCGACCCAGGCTTGGGCTCGGGCAAGAAGATCAAAAGAACCCAGCAACTTCCTCACTAGCAAGTTCATCGACTGAGCCAGTGGTGGGGCGGTGGAAAACAGATGCACACCCAGCAACGAACAGTTTCTCGGTTGATTTGTGATTTGTGATTCGTGATTTGTGGTTTGTGGTTTCGTGGTGCTGTCTGGATGTACGAGTATGAAACTCACTCTTCAACGAGTTGTTGCGATAGGAGTTATCGCTTTGAAGGAGAGGTGGAGAATATAGGCGGAAGAAGAAGTAGAAGAGTGAGAGATGGGATGATGGGGGGGAGAGAGAGAGGGAGGGGGAGGGGGGAGAAGGAGGGAAGAAGCAGGTGGGGTGGGGAAAGAACTCCTTCCTCCTACTTTTACTATGTACTGTACTATGTACTCCGTATGTACAACGACCGACAGGCTGCTTAACTACTGCTCGACTACTAACTAAGTTAAGTTACGAGTCCAAAGTTACAGTAAAGTTCACTTACTGGCTGGCTGCTAAGGATTATTTGCTGAGGATACTGAGGAGCCCTGAGTTAAGTTCAAAGTGTACTACGGAGGAAATCCATGATACCTGATACAAAACGAACAAACGATGAAGTCACAGTCCGGATTGAACGATTTCTCGGCGCGGGATCCCTGCCAGCGACTCACCGTCCCCCATTCATCCCACGCTCCCGGGACTTTCAAGGGACCACAAACACTTTAGCCGACCCTTAGTCTCAAGAACACTTACTTGTCTGGCGTTTCATGCTTGTCATCCTGCCAGGGTACTGTCATCAATAGATATTAATATTCTCTTCTTCAAGCAAGCACACCTCTCACTCTTCCTCCCCATATCGGAAACTCCCTGGGCCCCCCGGGCCAGGCCTGCTTTCGCCCCGCCTAGATGCGGACATGATGACGGTTAGACGGCGTAATCGCACAACCAACCATATCTTGTACCCGCCACTTGACTGACAACCTTGCACCTACACAAGGTACAGTATACCGTGCTATCTCACTGCTATGGAGCCAAGTACGGCTTCCATTCGAATCAGACCAGTCATGGACCAAATGGATCAGAATTGTCGCATCTGCTTACAGCACCTCAAAAGCATGAACACGAAGCAGACGTCGGTACAGTACCAATGCAGACAGCAACGCAGGCTCGTTCGTTCGGGTGCCCGAATTCGTCCCAAAGAAGGTCCCAGCAGTGGATGGGTCTAGCCCCTCCGTCTATCCTGGCCTTCCCAAATTCTTCATCAGAGTGAGTAACTAACTTCCTTTCATAGTAATGTTGGTTCCTAGAATTCCCGAAACAAAACTACATATACTTCGTATCTCTATAATTCTACTCCCGGCATTTCTGCAGTCATTCACGGATGAAATCAGAAAAAGAAAGAAAAAGAAAAAGAAAAAGAAAAAGAAAAATAGAACGGGGAAGGAAAAAAGCAACGATTCCCTAATCCTCCTGACAGACTCAAAGCGGGGATTTGCCACGCTCCAGACTCCATTCATCCAGATCCCTGTCATGAACCACTCGACCTTCGTCCTCTAACTTCTGTAGCACAAGCTGTACGCCATGGCAGGCCGGTAAATGCAGGTTCTCCGGGACGTCTTTGTAAATCACCTTCACCAGCTCCATGGCGGTCCAGAAGGGTTTCGGGTGGATAGGCGGTTCCCCATCCGCGACCTCAAGCTGGCCGTACCGTAGGACCCGGATCACTTCATCCTCCCTCTGCTGTCGATGCTTGATATACTCGGAGATCTTGGCCATTGCACTGTCAATCACCGCCCCATGACCGGGGTACCCGCGGCCAGAGACCCGATGCTGCATCCGCTGTAGGCTACCCATGTACTCGCCAAGGTCTTCGAAAACACTGGTACCATGTCCCAGTACATCTTGACACCACATTAGTAAGGAAGGAGATGCAGGATGCAACATGTACACCTTGGAAAAGCCAACTTACTGTCGCCCGTGAACACCGCATCCTCTTCCTCCAGGACAAACATCATGTGGTCGACGGTATGGCCAGGCGTGTGGTACGCACGCAGTGTTGCGCCCTCCACGCTGAATATCTGGCCATCCTCGATACTGCGTTGACCAGGACCCGGTTGATGCTTGTAGATCGTCACGTGCGGGCAAAGCTCCAGAAGATCCGGGATACCTTTGACATGATCATGGTGCCAGTGGGTGAGTAGTGCCTGGTGCACGGTTGCATTTTCCTGGGCAAGTACGGCTTTGAGGTGAGATGCCCACGATGGCCTGCCCTCGCCCGTGTCGATCAGAATGCGCTGGTGACCTCGACCGATGAGATATGTATTCGTTCCTATCGGGGCATGGTTTAGAGAGGTCTGCAGGCTTCAACGAATCGCTTGCATATGGGCTGAAAGGCACCCACCTTGAAGTGTAAACTGAGCAGCATCCAAGTGGATTAGAAAAAGGCACTGCATGCTGCAGGTGTACAGGACTATGGAAGTGGTATGGGACGAACCTTGCCCGGATTGCCGCCCAGGATTCTCAGCACTGACGAACTTAACCGTTCCACCTCCGACAGGGTAATGAGTTGGGTGGCCATGATGTATGCACTACAAGGCCAACGAGTCTGTGATTACCTGGCCTGCGGCGGTATGAACTCTCCGGCGGACGTATCGTCCTGCACAATCAGCTGTCTGACGAGAGCGAGGGGAGTCTGCTTATGAGAGTAGAATCGCTGCTACTCACTCTGGAAGACGTGATCTCCGCGCCTGATGGTGAAACTAGTTCTGCAAGTATGCCCTAGAGTCTGACGATTGACGGATCGTCGCCCGCAAGCGCGGAGTCAACGAAATCGGGGGAGACCTCGAGGATAACGGAGATATGCACGTCACGTGCGAGTGTGTGGCACTTTCTGATCGTTGATAGACTGGACAAAATGCACGACTATGACCAAGATGGAGTAAATCATACGGATGGGGCAGGGTCGATCATTAAATGTACACGGCTTACTACTCAACGATTACCTACCGAAGTGGGGTGCGCTGTGCTGGCCGCTGGCCTCGGCCTCGTCGGCATCACGTTCCCCTGTTATACTAAGCGGCATATTCAGATAACGCATCAATGGCACGCGAGCGTAGTTTGTCGGGTCTGGATTACAAGGGCACAGTGACCAAGAAAGTCGAGTTACATAAATGCACAATTGGAACAGAAGGAAAAATGGTATGCACGCAGTCCCTAACATACAGTGTATGATATAAAACAAAACAAAAAGAGTATATCCATGTAGTCCACCCTAAAATCTGAAGGGTACAAATGAAACCAGGCCCTGATGGCAGAAACAATTCGTTAGATTTTTCGGATCACCACTCCGCATCTTCCAGCCAGCAGCCGCTTCCCCGCTGCTCGGCAAAATCCACTGAGACCCTAAACAAGTCTCTTGGAGGTATCATCATGTTTCATCTCAGCGGACAGAAACCATATTTGTAGTTTACAGATGAGCTGGTCGCTCATCGTGGCCCGAGGCCCACTCTTGTCGAGTTGTTTAGATGACTAGCGATTTAGGCCTTACCAGCCTTGCGGGCCATGGTGTTCAGAGCAGATCCATCCTTGAACCACTCGATCTGGGACTCGTTGAAGGTGTGGCTGAGCTTGACATCGAAGGAAGGACCATCCTTGGGGTGGACGCGGAGAGTCATGGGCTTGCCAACCTCGAGCTCAGTGCAGAGGAGGTCAACCTTGTCATCGGGCTTGATCTTGTCGTAGTCGGCGGGGTCGGAGAAGGTCAAGGGAAGCATACCCTGCTTCTTGAGGTTGGTCTCGTGGATACGGGCGAAGGAGCGGGTGATGATGGCAAGACCACCAAGGTGGCGGGGCTCCAGAGCGGCGTGCTCACGGGAGGAACCCTCACCGTAGTTCCAGTCACCAATGACGACCCACTTAACACCACGGGCCTTGTAGTCACGGGCAGTGGCGGGGACGGCATCGTATTCACCAGTGAAGGCGTTCTTGATCTTGTTGGCCTCACCGTTCTCGGCGTTGATGGCACCAATCAACATGTTGTTGGAGATGTTGTCAAGGTGTCCACGGTACTTCAACCATGGGCCAGCCATGGAGATGTGGTCGGTGGTGGTCTTACCCTGGCACTTGATCAGGATAGGGATACCGGTGGCATCCTTGCCATCCCACTTCTCGAAGCCAGCAAGGAGCTGGAGACGGTCACTCTCGGGGGAGACAGCGACGGCAACAGACTCACGGTCCTTGGGAGGAGCCTGGTAGGTGTCACGACCGGGGTCGTAGCCCTGGGCGGGGAGACCCTCGCCGGAAGGAGCCTTGAGCAAGAACTCGTTACCGTCCTTGTCCTTGAGCTTGTCGGTGAGGGGGTTGAACTTGAGGGTACCGGCAACGGTCATGGCAACGACAAGGTCGGGAGAGGCAACGAAGGCGTGGGTGGCGGGGTTGGCATCGTTACGACCAGTGAAGTTACGGTTGTAGGAAGAGATGATGGAGTTGGCCTCGCCCTTCTTGATGTCGCGACGATCCCACTGACCAATGCAGGGACCGCAAGCGTTAGCAAGGATGACACCACCGTACTCCTCAAGAGTCTGGAGCTGACCGTCACGCTCAATGGTGGCACGGATCTGCTCGGAACCAGGAGTGATGGTGAAGATAGACTTAGACTTCAAGCCGTGGTCGAGAGCATCGCGGGCGATGGAGGCGGCACGGGACATATCCTCGTAGGAAGAGTTGGTGCAAGAGCCGATAAGACCGACCTTGAGCTCCTCGGGCCACTTGTTGGTCTCAACAGCCTCCTTGAACTTGGAGATGGGGGTAGCCAAGTCAGGGGTGAAGGGACCGTTGACGTGGGGCTCGAGCTCGGACAGGTTGATCTCAATCAGCTGGTCGTACTCAGCACCCTCATCCTCGCGGAGCTCCTTAGCGTAGCTTCTGGCGAAGTCGCCGATCTGCGTACGCTTGGTGGCCTTCAAGTAGTCGTACATGCGGTCGTTGAAGGGGAAGAGAGAGGTGGTGGCACCGATTTCAGCACCCATGTTACAGATGGTGGCCATACCAGTGCAGGACAGGGAGTTGACACCAGGACCGTGGTACTCAATGATAGCACCAGTACCACCCTTGACAGTGAGGAGACCGGCGACCTTGAGGATGATATCTGTACGAACAGATGAGCTAATAGTCCAAAACATTTAGAATTGACATGCAAATACTTACCCTTGGGGGTAGTCCAGCCAGACATCTCACCGGTCAGCTTAACACCGATGACCTTGGGGGCCTTCAGCTCCCAAGGAAGACCAGCCATGACATCGACAGCATCAGCACCACCGACACCAATGGCAGCAATAGCAAGACCACCGGCGTTAGGAGTGTGAGAGTCGGTACCGATCATCAGACCACCGGGGAAGGCATAGTTCTCAAGGACGATCTGGTGGATGATACCGGAACCGGGCTTCCAGAAACCAATGTTGTACTTGGCGGTGGAGGAGGCCAAGAAGTCGTAGACTTCCTTGTTGATCTCGTTGGCGCGGGCAAGATCCTTGTCACCGCCAAGCTGAGCCTCAATCAAGTGGTCACAGTGGACAGTGGTGGGGGTAGCGACGGAGGGCATGCCAGCGGACATGAACTGAAGGATGGCCATCTGGGCGGTGGCATCCTGGCAAGCAACACGGTCGGGGCGCAGCTTGAGGTAGGAGGTACCACGCTCGATGTCCTGACCGTGCGGGTCGTCAAGGTGAGAGTACAGAACCTTCTCGGCGTAGGTAAGAGGACGGCTCAAGCGACGACGAACAATGTCGAGGTTCTCGGACATCTTCCTGTACAAATGAAAAATAAGACATTAGCACGCGATTCCATCGATACGAATGCTTGTTGCATCTTGAGTTGATGAAGGCTGCTATGGTGTTTGCGTACTTGTAGTTGATGTAGTTACCCTGCGAAGCGCCTATTAGCAAATTGTGTTCCAAACCCGGTATTCGCATACCCGAAGCCAGCCGAGGGCACGGGAAGCTTTCATTGAGGGATGTCCACCACTCACCTTCTCGAGGTTGGTCATCTCGACCTTCTTGTCGAGGGGAGAGTCGCTGACGGTAGCCAGACCCCGGGTCCCGAGGAACTGAGACAATTCATAATTAGTATTCCAAAGCTTCCTGGATTTTCACCTCGTCCCAGAACTATCGCAGTTGTGGGATCTTCAAGGTTGAAGGAAGGCTCGAAGGCTTACAAGACGGGACTTAGGGGCCTATAAACAATTCAGTTAGTATTCCGTGAGCCCAAGGAGACATCAGCTGGCAGCCATCGCCTCTCATTCTTGAGAGAGGATGTCTGTCTGCCTCGCTGAATAAGGAGTACGTGTCCAGGTAGAACTTACCAGCGCACCCATGCGCGCAAGCCTTGTGGAGATCATGATGGAAGCTCTCTATGCGAGGTGGGCAAGGCCGCAACACATCCAAGGAGAGACAACCCAAAAAGGTGTGATAGAGTGGAGTGGGAAAGAGAGAAAGAGGAGAAGAAGAGGAAGAAGTAAGAGAGAAGGGAAAATGGAGTAGATAAAAGGAAGCTCTCTGAGTGGGAAAGAATTCTTGTTTCCGCCAGACAGCGGTTTACTAAACCGGAGAAGAGGGCCAGCGCCGTGACCCGTAACCGCTCCTTGACAGTACGAGTCCCGTACGCATTCGTAGCGTGCGACCGGAGAGATGGAAGTGGCTGGTTATATCCCCTTCTTACCGTCAGCATACGGTAATTTTGGTGAAATTCCGGTCGACCTTTTCAGACTTGCAGACCTCCCTTTCACCTCAAGGACCCATAATGTACTTCTTTGCCTTTACCCGGCCAACCGCAGGCTGCCCGTCGATTCGAAAACGCTTCACTGTCAGTGGTCTTTGCTCCTGGAGGCGTAATCGGACTGTCAAATCCGTGATTTGAGGATGCGCGGAAATCCACCCCCATGTTCCTCCACGACCCTTCATTGAGTTGCTATTCTACCTTGTACGTTGGCTACTAACACTGGCTGGCTACCTTAACTATTTCGGTCCTGGTTCCGGGGGAGCCGTCATTGAAGTGTTTCTGACAGTACAAGATTGTAATGCTGATTACTTACCTAGTACCGGCCACCAGCGCCCGCACAGCTCGTGCACAGGGCATGTGAGAGGCAGCGGTGACCCAATCATGTGTGCCGGATTATATGCTACATCAAAGGACATTCTTTCGACGTCACCCTGTTGCAATGTCTTCTAGTAGAATTGATGTCTTCACTCGCCATTAAGGAGGGTATAAAATATTTTGCTATGATCGCAAAAGTACAGAATTGCCCAGACACCATTCAAAATTACCGCACCGTCTTTTCCATCGGTGTCTTTCTTGTTGCTGAGGGGACCTGTAACTTGAAGTGGGCGCAAGAAGCCATTATTGGGTCGGTGTATTATTTCACCTGAACCACCAG
This sequence comes from Aspergillus brunneoviolaceus CBS 621.78, assembly GCF_003184695.1. Taxonomy (NCBI): domain Eukaryota; kingdom Fungi; phylum Ascomycota; class Eurotiomycetes; order Eurotiales; family Aspergillaceae; genus Aspergillus; species Aspergillus brunneoviolaceus. Next base: position 399,744 of record NW_020290761.1, on the reverse strand, counting down.
TGGACGACTGGCTGTTTCCATCCGGCGGCAACATGCCGAACGCATAGCAACGTCATAAATTACGGAAACCACGGGGAAATGGCCGTACGAACAGCTCGCTGCTGACAGAGAGCCGAGCGTGAGCCGAGGCCTGCCGATGGGAGTCCCGCGGCCCGCCGCCAAGATCCTTGCCCCCTACGCCCAATCAAGTGCGAGACGTTTGAGGAATTTCTTCTCGCACGCACAAAGGCGGAAATTTCAAGGGCAGCGACCCGCTCCAAGGTTTTAGTTTCGCTCCGTTTATCGGTACTATCTGCCTCTACCACGATCACTGGAGAGCATCCCGTTAGGCTAGGTACTCCATACTATCGCTATTTTGGGGCTCCGTCGTGATATCAAAAATAAAAAAATATGGGTGCTGTCAGGAAAATCAAGACCAAGCGCAGGACTAGGTAAGGATACTTCTTCTTGATACTCCCGCATGCGTTGCGCATAGGTGCATGGCTAACCTGCCTCTTCATTGTCTAGAGACTACGATCAAGTCCGCGCTGATATCCAGTCGTCTAAGCATCTCACACAGTACAAAGCTACCAAAGATCCGGAGGACCTGCCCGGCCTAGGACAACACTATTGTGTCGAATGCTCCAAATGGTTTGAAAGCGAGTTCAACCTGGCCGGCCATAAGAAGGGCAAGAACCACAAGAGAAGGTTAGTTGATGGTCTAATATGCTCCGCGCGATTACCCCGGATTTGCGATGCGAGTGACAACTCTATCGCCTCAATGCTCATCTTCTTGTGCTAATTCAACTGGTCCAAATAGACTACGCATCATCCGCGAAGAAGCTCATTCGCAAAAAGCTGCGGAGGCCGCAGTTGGCCTGGGTACCGACAATGGCGTGAGAGCGCAGGAAGAGACCGTGATGGCCATGGAAGATTAAAAATCTACAAATGATTCTACACAAGCAATCAGCCTCGCTCCAAAATCGCCAACGTGAAGCAGAGCGGGTTGGACCTGCATGCAAACGACCCTTTCGGTACTGCGACAGACCTCTCATGGGCTCGAAAATTTTTTACCGCATCAATGCAAATTTGCAGCCGTTGTCGTTGTCACCAAAGTGATATGATTGGCTGTTTGCGGACGAAGCTTGTCGCCCGACGCGTGATTCGCCCAATCTCACACTAAGCACGTGATAACATCAGGTGCCGAAAATCGCCAGTTCTGTGCCGAACGCACTGCTTCCGTCTTGCGGTGACCCCCTTGCAAACTGCCGGTTCTCGGAGTGTCGCACAGTTAGATCCCCACTCGGATCGGATCCGACTCCTCTTAGGCAAGAATAATTTACAAGCTGCAATTTTAATTACAGAACGTGGGGGATCGATCGAGCTGTCCTGTTCCTCCTTAGTCGAGCTTCTTGTATAAGTTCAGGCTTCGTGTAGATATCTCATAAGCCATTCGTAAGTCGCCCACTAAAGTACAGATTGTGAGCGCTGTCCAATCTGCCGTTTGCGACAATCTCACATACCTGAACCGCATTCACGATGAATGCCCTAAAGCTACACACCCCGAGGCCGCGGTAAAAGGCCTTCAGACCTTCAGTCTGATAGACCTCTCTGGCAACCTTAATTGAGCTTGCATCGCGTGTGTGTATGCGAGACGGTAGAAGAGGGCGATCTTGAGATGTTTCAATTGTCCCAGCCTGCAGTCTTGTCTTGATCACGTCTAGAGGGAAGACCGACGCCCAGGTGACAACGCCAGCAATGCCGCCGCAGAGGAGGATCTTCAATGCAGCCAGATTCGTAGTATCGTCCTCGGAACTTATGAGACGCTTACAGTACTCGTAAGACCAGAAGCTGTGGCGGTGTGGGTGTAAGGTCAGTGTACGTCCTGTCAACGAGCCGCAGAGGGTAACGGCGGGGGGAAGATCCGGGGCAGGCAGATCGCATACTAAAACCCATAGCCAATGGCGTCTCTGGCGCAAGTGATTCCTCCTGCATAGTATAGGCCCCTCCAGCCTCGGGTACTAATAATATCTTTGGCAACGGTCCAGGAGGAGATCCCGGGCCGGGTGTCCAGTTGGGCTCGACATTTGATAAACTCTGTGGGAGACGATACAGTCCAGCTGGCTAGTCCGCCTGCCGCACCTGCGAGCCACACTTTGTACAGAGACGTCCCTTGGGGTGAGGTTGGGTCTGTAATGGCTGTGTCCAAAGTCATCAATGACCGGTTGTAGGCCACGAAGAGCAGAGCGTTTAGGGCTCCATAACCCAGTATCGGAGCAGCGGAGCCTGTAATCAATGATTAGCATGGGTTCGCGGTTTCGTTCATACAGTAACAGGATTCATCGTGCTTACAGACCTCGCACCAGAGAAGTGACGCTCTCCAGGCGGCTCAATTGCTGGGTGGTAGATGATGCAACGACTTCTGCATGCTGTCCCGCCTGCAGTCGAACCTTGATAATGTCAAGCGGGTTGCCGATGATGATCCCAATAGCACCGCTCAAGTAGCCAGCCCAGAAGTCGGCGGACATATCATATGTGATACGATTGGAAGGATTCTGGCTTTCAGCAACGGTGAATCGTCGTAGTTGGTACACAATTGCAATGTCATCACTGACCAGAGAGCACTGGCAGGCGGCGTGGATATATTATTTAAACCATCCCGCACTAAGAAGCGACCCGAAAGTTACTATACTCGATGGGTCCTTAGCACTAACAGGTCTTTGCGGGGTATTTTGCACTCGGGGTTTGGTTTAAAGTTGAAGCCTCGGAATAGACATATTCGAAGATAGGAGCCATGAGAAGAAGAAGCCGGAGTCAGAGACAGCCAGTGTCGCTACATTGCTCGCCAAGCTAGCGAGTTCAAAGGTGTCTGTCCTCTGTGCAACACACCGCATTTTCACTTACATCGTTACAGAACAATATTTGTGCATATATTTCAAGTACTTGTACTGCTTCCATGCTGTTGTTTTAGGCATTATTGCGACGTATCACTGAAATATAGAACTTCGTTCTCAAGCCATAAACGAGGACGACGCTGCAAGGTTCACCGCAGCGGCCCAATGGGCAAAGTGAGAGCCACCATAGGTATTCCCTATCAGCTACTCCGTTCCGAGCGCCGATATAACAATGTCATCTCATCGGAGCCATTGTAAATGGCTAGACAACTTATCAACTTCCGAAAACAATTTGATGCTGCCCGCAGCTTTAGTTTTACCTGAAGGGACTAGTGCAATTCTATGGACTAGCATGAATAGGTGATATTGAGTCCAACCAGTTGATGGGCGCCCGAGGCATCATAATCCGCGTAGCTCTTGAAATGGAAATTTGGTAGCATTCTTCTCAACTGTGCCATTATAATTTGCCTCAAGTTCGCACGTTTACCAAAATCCGCAGCGGTCCATTGTTGACAGGATCATGTGACCACGCGATACTTTGGTGTCCAGCAATCTGTAGGCAAACGCGCTAAGATGTGGCGAGCGCGTCCTACTGACTCGGCGAAACAACAACCGCCACCAGCGACCAAGCGACAGTTAGAGGGCCTCAAACACAGGTTGATACGTATCATCCATGTAAGGTCTCTTTATCTGCTATCCCGCAACTCTTCTAATATCCATAGGTATCGCCCACGACCCGTCCTCAAAGAGAATGCCACGAGCACGCCGGCGAAGCTCCAACCCGGCACTCCCGGGAGCTCCATCGACCGGCTCTCAAGACCCTTCAAATGCCCTGGATCGGCCACCCCTACACGCACATCAGAGAAGCCCGCGAGGAAGAGACGGAAAGTGAATTATGCCGGGGCCGACGGAGAAGGCAATGATGAGGGTGAGAAGCCGTACACAAACGAGGACCGTCTCGCGCTCGCCACCCGGGACGTGAATAGGTTTCCCGTCTTCAAACCGAAGGACAAGGACACAGCATTCCGACAGAGATTCAAGGTGCCTCTCATCAACAAACAGGTTGACAGTTTTGGTGCCCGACCAGCCCCGACGCTGGGGATGAGGCAAGGCGCTACGTTCGTTGTGAAACCGTTGCATGACCCAAGTGGCGAGTTCGCGATAGTGCTCTACGACCCGACTGTTGACGATGTCGAGGAAGCAGAGGCCAAGAAAGAACCGCAAGGCGATGCAGAGGGTGAGAAGCCCCAACTGGACGAACCGCTGGTACACAAGAGCTTGGCAGATATTCTCGGACTCAAGAAGAAGGTCGAAGACAGACCTAAGGTCCCTGTTGTCATCGATCCACGGCTGGCGAAGGTTCTCCGGCCGCATCAGGTGGAAGGTGTTAAGGTGAGTGTCGGTCTTGTTGAGAGATGGGCTGCTTTCTTTGACTAAGATGAACTCTTACCTAGTTCCTTTATCGCTGTACAACCGGCATGGTAGACAAGAACGCGAATGGGTGCATTATGGCTGATGGCATGGGCTTGGGTAAAACGGTATGATAATCGCCTACAATTCAATCCCATCTACTAATAATAGCAGCTGCAATGCATCTCATTGATGTGGACATTGCTCAAGCAATCCCCGGAGGCCGGGAAGACGACCATACAAAAGTGCATCATCGCGTGTCCATCCAGTTTGGTCGGAAACTGGGCCAATGAGCTTGGTAAATTACAAGTAATGATTTTAAAAAACACTTAAACTGATGATATTTGCAGGGAAATGGCTTGGCAAGGATGCAACCACTCCATTCGCAGTCGACGGCAAGGCCTCAAAGACGGAGCTCATTGCTCAAATGAAACAATGGGCCATCGCGTCCGGACGATCGGTCGTGAGACCATGTCTGATCATTTCTTACGAGACCCTGCGCTTGTATGTCGATACACTGAAGGACACCCCGATCGGATTACTACTATGCGACGAAGGCCACCGACTGAAAAACAAAGAGAGTTTGACCTGGACTGCGCTCAACAGCTTGAATGTACAACGCCGGGTGATCCTGTCTGGTACCCCAATCCAGAACGATCTGTCGGAGTACTTCTCACTTCTCCATTTCGCGAATCCGAACCTGCTGGGATCGCAGAACGACTTCAGAAAGAGGTTCGAGTTGCCAATTCTTCGAGGAAGAGATGCCGCGGGCTCAGAAGAAGATCGAAAGAAAGGAGATGAGCGGCTGGCTGAGCTTTCAGGCATTGTGAACAAATTCATCATTCGCCGAACGAACGAGCTGCTGTCGAAGTATTTGCCGGTCAAGTACGAGCATGTCGTATTCTGCAACATGTCCCAATTTCAACTCGACCTCTACAATCACTTCATTGAAAGTCCAGAGATCAAGAGCTTGCTCAGGGGTAAAGGGAGTCAACCGTTGAAAGCTATTGGACTCTTGAAGAAGCTCTGCAACCATCCTGATCTCCTCAATCTATCCACAGACCTTCCAGGCTGTGAACACGCATTTCCGGATGACTATGTTCCTCCCGAAGGACGAGGGCGCGATAGGGATATCAAATCGTGGTATTCCGGCAAGATGATGGTCTTGGACCGTATGTTGGCACGTATCCGCCAGGACACGAACGACAAGATTGTTTTGATTAGCAATTATACGCAGACATTGGATCTTTTCGAAAAGCTTTGCCGGTCACGGGGATATGGCTCCCTGCGATTGGACGGTACCATGACCGTGAATAAACGACAAAAGCTCGTCGACAAATTCAATAACCCTGATGGCGAGGAATTTGTGTTCCTTCTCAGCAGCAAAGCGGGTGGGTGTGGTTTGAACTTGATAGGTGCGAATCGACTGGTTCTGTTCGATCCCGACTGGAATCCGGCGGCCGACCAGCAAGCCCTAGCGCGTGTCTGGCGTGACGGTCAGAAGAAGGACTGCTTCGTCTACCGCTTCATCGCCACTGGCTCGATTGAGGAGAAGATATTCCAGCGTCAATCGCACAAACAATTACTTTCTTCGTGCGTGGTGGACTCCGCCGAGGACGTCGAGCGACACTTTTCTTTGGAATCACTTCGCGAGCTGTTCCAATTCAAACCGGACACTAGAAGTGATACACATGATACCTTCAAGTGCAAGCGCTGTCGGCCCGATGGGACACAGTACATTAAAGCCGCTGCCATGCTGTACGGTGACACCAGTACTTGGAACCATTTTGTGAACGACGGAGAGACAGGCCACCTCAGCAAGATCCAGGACTTGCTGATCCGACAGGAGACTGGGGAAAGAGATGTCTCTGCGGTTTTCCAGTATATCAGTCATTGAGTCATTGATAGATAGCGAGCACGATTTTATCTTGTCATGTCTTAGCGTGCATTAAACGAGCCTCTCAAATAGATGATTTAATGCCATTACACTAATGTACCAGAAGCATGGTTTCCATTATTGTAAGTGGGATTAAGCAGTGGTTATATTGGGCAAGGATGAAAACACACTGTAGTTAATTATTGATTAGGCGGTAAGGAGTCGGCGGTGCCGAGTGCTGACACTACGTCACATCGCATCCGCTAACTAACTTGAGTTATCCACGTTGTGCCAACGCATCTTCCTGTGAGAGCTCCCCACATTGTTATTGACATCGTGCCTACTGCCGAGCGACAAGGCTAATTATCGGTATAAGCAAAGGGACCGCGAGGGGCGACTTGAACTTTCCTCAACAAGGAAGAAGCCGTGCCGACTTGCGACTGATGGCATGGGAAGAATAAGTTAGTTGGCTTGCTAGTTAACGTTAACCTACTTTACATACTAGTTCATTTACAGCTCCTCCTTCCTGGCGAGTCACCACCGCCTCACCGCCCAGCCTAGCCAGAACGACGCTTGCACACCATGAAAACCATCTAAAACCGGCCCCCGGAGCTTAATCAGTCGTTCGATTTTATGGGAATCGGAGCGATGGATCACTCAATCCAACGTTCGCTGAACGATAAGCTCTATGACCGGAGGAAACAGGGAGCCTTGGAGTATGGATACTTTTTTTTATCGATAAGAGAGGCCAGATTAGTCGCAATCAACACGGGTAGTCAAGACTAACTCATGCGATTTCTCCTACCAGGCTCGAGAAGGTCGTTCGCGAAGCCGCTTTCAGGGGGGAGCACGAGGAGATTCGGAAGATCGTCGACCAGCTCTGTCACGATTATGCCTACGCCGTGCATCAGCCTCATGCCAGAAATGGCGGCTTGATAGGCCTCGCTGCCGCTTCGATAGCGTTGGGATCCGTGAGTCCTACCCCCCCCTCCCCCCCGGCAATGTATACTCGATGTCCGCGGTATAGGTACTGAACTATTGGATTACTATATAGGAAGGTGTTGCACCGTACTTGAAGGAGATCGTACCGCCGGTGCTTGCATGCTTTTCCGACCAAGATGCGCGCGTTCGGTACTATGCTTGCGAGAGCATGTACAACATTGCCAAGGTTGCGAAAGGGGAGATCCTACTCTTCTTCAACGAGATCTTCGATGCGTTGAGCAAGGTGAGTGCTCGTTGTCGATGGGGTTGGGTTTTCTGCCTGCTTACTATTGCCCGTCTCGATCCATAGCTCGCTTCCGACTCCGAATTGTCGGTCAAAAACGGCGCAGAACTCCTCGACCGACTTGTCAAGGATATCGTTTCCGAATCGGCGGCCTCTCACGTCTCAGTGCTGCAGCTTACGGAGAAGCAGCAGGCCGATCCGGAGTCATTGGAGGATGTGGATCTACCGACTGCGTTCTCGCTCCCGAAATTCATCCCCTTGCTTAAAGACCGAATCCACGTCACAAGTCCCTTCACCAGAACATTTCTGGTTTCGTGGCTCACGCTCCTGGACACGATACCCGACCTAGAGCTCATCTCGTTTCTGCCGGACTTCCTCGGAGGGTTGATCAAGTTCCTCGGGGATCCGAATAGAGATGTCAATGTCGCGACTCAGGCGCTTCTGGATCGGTTTCTATCGGAGATCAAGAGGATCGCTCGGCTCAAGAAGGGAATCGAGGAAAGCCGCAAAGACCAAGGAAGCGATACTAGACAGTCCACAACGAGTGACGGTCTTAGCGTGACGACGACGACCGATCAGACTCTAGCCGTCGAGTCGGAGATTAATGATAACGCGATAGAAGATTCCGAAATAGATTCCGTGACTGATGAAGATGGATTCAACGCAGACGGGGATTGGATTCCTGGCCAAGACGTCCAGATCGACTATGCAAGGATATTGGAGATTCTCGTGGGATATGTTGACACTTCATTCGGTGAGCTATCATTCACTTGTTCTAGTACCTGGTGGAACGGACACTTACGCGCATCATAATTCGCTAGTGGAAGAAATGCAGTTGACGGCTTTGCGTTGGATCGACAATTTCTTCGAGATCAGTCCCGAAGACATCTTGCCCTTTGTGCCTCGCCTGCTGACCCAAGTACTCCCGGCGATGTCCAGCGGCTCGGACCAAGTGCGGCAGGCCGCCAACCGAGTGAATACATCTCTGCTGGAATACATCGTCACATTGTCCGAAGACACGTCGGAGGAGACCTCCCGACAAGGGCCAGTGACCAAGCCCAGTAACACGAATGGCAAAGACGTGGTCGTCGAACGAAGGTCGTCCACACCAGGCAGCAGACCTTCCGAAGGCACGTCGAACGAGACGAAAAAGCAGGCCTCGCCGCCACAAGAGGTGTCGACCGAGCCGACCCCCAGGAGCAGCATCATCTCAACATCCGTGCCGCCCGCCGATCTCGACTACGCTGCGGCGGTCAACTCTCTGACGCTGCAGTTCCTGAACGAGAACGAGACCACCCGTGTCGCGGCCCTGTCCTGGCTGATCATGCTCCACCGCAAGGCGCCGAAGAAGGTGATCGCGTTCAACGATGGCACGTTCCCGGCCTTGCTCAAGACGCTGTCCGATCCCGCGGAGGTGGTGGTGACCAAGGATCTGCAGCTCCTCTCGCAAATCTCCAGGAACAGCGAGGACAGCTACTTCAAGTCATTCATGGTGAACCTGCTGCAGCTCTTCTCCACGGATAGGAGTCTGCTAGAGGTGCGCGGGAACCTCATCATCCGGCAGCTGTGCATGAACCTCAGCCCCGAGCGCATCTACAGGACTCTCGCGGACTGTCTCGAGAAAGAGGAGGTGAGAATTACCACCACCACATTAAAGGACCATCACGACTGAACCCCCCTCACTGACCCCATTCATTAAATGAACAACAGGACCTCGAGTTCGCGAGCATCATGGTACAGAATCTCAACAACAACCTCATCACAGCTCCCGAGCTCTCGGAACTCCGGAAGCGCCTGAGGAACCTCGACAACAAGGTAGGATATACCGGCCGCACGTATTCCAAGAAACTGACCCAATGTCAGGACGGCCAGGCTTTCTTCGTCGCTCTATTCAGGTCCTGGTGTCACAACGCGGTCTCGACATTCTCGCTCTGTCTGCTCGCCCAAGCCTACGAACAAGCATACAATCTCCTCCAAGTATTGTACGACCATCTTCCCTCGAACACCAGCGTTGATAGTCACTAAACAAATATCCTGAAACAGCGCCGAGCTCGAAATGACCGTCAACATGTTAATCCAAATCGACAAGCTAGTCCAGCTGCTCGAATCCCCCGTCTTCACCTGTCAGTTCTCCCGTTGGCCCCCAGCTCCCTCAAAGCTCACCACTCCTAACAACAACAACAGACCTACGTCTCCAACTCCTCGAACCAGAACGATACCCCTACCTCTACAAATGCCTCTACGGAGTCCTAATGCTCCTCCCGCAAAGCTCCGCCTTCGCCGCCTTAAAAAACCGTCTCAACAGCGTCAGCAGCATCGGACTCCTCCACACCGGTCCCCGACTGTAAGTCCCACCTCCCAAAGCATCATCATCTTCAATCTCTAACGCCGGATGGAAAATCCCAGAACCGCGCTCCCCTCCTCCCTAACCACAAACTCCACCTCCACCTACGACCGCCCCACCGGCAGCAGCCGCCTCAAACGCGAAGACTCCTCCAGCTCAACCTACACCACCACCTCTGCGGCAGCAGCCGCAGCCGCAGGAACCTCATCATCATTATCGTCCTCAAGCACCTCCTCGATCCGGTGGGTCGAACTCCTCGACAAATTCAAATCTGTCCAGGAGAAGGCCCGTCGCGCCCAGCGCGCCTCGCAGCGACCCCTCGACCAGGACGCCGGCGGGCCCTTCGGGGTGGCGGCCGGTGACGGAGCAGGAGGACTTACACTCACACGACACCCCGGCGCAGGCGTAGATCTAGTCCACCGCGGGGGCCGCGACCGGAGTACCATCGCCGCCATGTTGCCAGATGTGCCGAGGGGAGGCACGGCGGGCCTGGGAGCCGGAACCGGTGGGGACGGGGCGCGCGCCGGCGGTGGGCTCGATTCCGGTGGGAATGGTGGTGCTGGTGCTGGTGCTGGTGCTGGTGCTGGTGGTTCGGCAGGTGCAGGTGGTGCAGGTTCTGGGCCGGGCGCTGCGGCTGCAGCAGCTGGGGGCGGCGCGGCCGGTCGAGCCGCGGCCGGGGCCGGGCACAGACATAAAACCAGTCTACCGAACCTGGGTCGCTTGGGGATTGGGGGTCGCAAGTCGAAACGGTGATCGTTTCGGTTCGGCTATTCTTGTATTTCTGGGCCTCGGGGGAAGACTGGGGGTTCCTTGTTTTTTTTTCTTTTTGTTTCTGTTTTTGTTTGTTTTGCATTTCGGGAAGTCGTCAAGAGAGCGGGCAATGAGGGCCCGTTTCGATCTTTAGATGGAGATGAAAGTTGGGGAGGTCGGTGAATGATGAACAACAAGGAAGAGGTGGAGCGCGGTGTCTTGAACCTGCCTATCCCGAGATTACTCAGGATATATGCCTAGATGTGAAGCTGTCATTGGCCTGCATCCCGCCATGCTTCGCAATGATGCGCGGGAGCTTGCCAAGATGATATGATATCATTAGACCATCGCAATCCGACTTCGAGACTTACTATACCTTTCTTTGACTCCTCCACGTGACTGATGGCAAACATGTAAGTCAGATGCTAGTGGTAAATGTATATTCGGGGTAGACCGTGTAATGTATGTACAGTAAGGGTAGCGAGAACAGTTTGAAACAGATAGATGCGCCGTCGAGGTCACCGACGACTCGCTAATGGGCTCGAGTAAAATATGGACAGATAGAAAGTGCAACATCGCTTGAGCGATCACAACTCCGAAGCAGAAACAAGACAGCGGCGGCTAGAATCAACGGAGCATAGTCAATGGTCGAAACAGATCATGCATGAAAGGCGTCAGCAAGATGGTGGCATATGACTTCCAGAAAATAGCCACGAGGAGATACAGAGTGTTAAAGGCCAATTGAACCGGCAGATGGGAAGTCCCTGTATGACCCATGGACCAAACTTCAACTGCGCGGGAGCGAGATAAGCCAGCGCACGCGGTGCGATTCTTTGTGGATAGATGGATCGAACCAATCTCGCTCCTCATCGCATCATGGGCGAGACATCCGAGGCAAGCTTCAAAGGTAAGAAAAACCATGGACTTTTTCTCCCGCTTGGGTGCTGGACCCGACGAATGGAATGAAGAAGCAAAGAAGGACAAGTCGTCATATCCTTGACACGAGACGTTATGTCGAGGATCAATGGTCGAACAAAATGGGATTGAGGCAGTGCGTTAAATCGGGTCGGGTTTGATGCCGGAATCACCGCCAGCGCGAATCCCCGGATGATCCCCATGTTGGGGGCTTCCAGTAGCCTCCCGTGGATTGTTTGGAGACAGTGCCGGTGGAGGAGTTCGATCCGCTGGAGTAATGGTATTCGCCGTCGACATACTGCACGCCCGAGAAGGTGCTCCGGTGCTTGCGACGAGCATAACGCTGCTCTAGACGGTAAAGCTCCAGCTCTGTGAAGTCATTCTGTTAGCATGGGGCTGCTTTTGCGGGGGTAGCGATCGGGTCCGGGGGTGATCAGGGGCATGCGCTGCCGCGCGACCATCAAGAGTTGATGAGAAACGTACTTGCTTGCAACTTCTCAATGAAGCCCATTTTGTGTGTTTTTGTGTGTGTAGTTGTGTTAGGAGTGGTTCGGCTAGTTCGGAATCGGGCCGTTAACGTTTGGGGGCGAAGGGAGGAGGATTGTATGAATTCTAATGAAGGGACCAAGTTGCAGTTGAGCGAGCGATATATCTGAGTGAGCCTTGAGCTGCACCTGCACGAGAAGGAGGGAAGGCTGGTTTATGCAGTGGTGCGGTAGGCGAGAAGGGGGGGGGGGGGTATAAAGGTAAATGGTGGATGGTGGGAAAGGGAGCTAGATGCAAGTCGAAGCAAGCAAAGTAGCCGAGTGCAAGTGCGATTGGAGGGTTAATAGCTTTAGTGGCTCAGTTGGTGGGAGTTGGTGGGAGTTTAGTAGGGAGACGCGGTGGCTCGGAAGATTGGCACCCAAGGAGAGACTCTGCTCCGGAACTAAAGCGGAATTGATAAGACTAGTTTAGGTTGAGACTCGAGGGAATTATTGGCAACACTATAGGACTAAGGACTAGAAAGAACGGAAGAGGAACCGAAAGGAAATAAGCAGAGAACGAACGTGGGGTTGGAAGGGAAGAAGAGGGGGAAAGAGATTATGACGAGTCCACGAGGGGAAGAAGAATGAAGAAGAAGAGAAGAAGCAGAAGCGGAAGTGAAAGAGAGCGAGTCTGGACGGGACAAAGTGAGGGAGTGTCGGCAGAGTGACGGACGGACAAGGAAGGGAAGCAACTGCACTGCAACTGCAACAACGTGGGTTGTGGGTTGGGTCTAACCATAGTGGGGTTAGCCAGGGGTTGAACTGGGTTTAGTTCTTGGTCAGTTGGCAAAAGCCGCAAACCACACAGTCTTCCTCATGGCCCGTGTTGCCTCTTCAACCCCTGACTAGTAGATTACTAGAAACACTAGCCAGCACTATTACCTATGAGTATTACACCAACACGACACAACAACTCAAATCACTCTCGCTACAATGCCACAATTGCTGGAACACCAACCAGCAAGGTTTGAACCTATTCGCATAGTCACCCTTGGCAGTTGACCTAGTATCCCAGCGCCCCATCTTCTCGATCTTCGAGAAAACTCCTTTCCTTTCTGCATGCTTGTTTTGTGATTGTTTGCGGAGGATAAACGTGCTGGTCCGTCCCTCCTTGACTAGCGTTGCCTCTTTCCGGGTTGACACCTGCAGTTCCATGGACGGAAACGGTCGGATCGGCAGGTGATTCTTCGACACATGCTTTTTCAACAACGGACAATAGTTTGGTTGGTAGTTATTGCTGCATACCTACGGAGTAGTAGTTCAACTACTGCTGCCAGACACGCGACCAGAACGAGACGAGAAGATTTACCTCATGTGTATCCCTCCCCAGAACGAGACTGGCGTACCCAGCCAAGTGGTATCATCCATGGTCGACTTTCAATAGCCGTGCCTAACGCTCTCATCTCCAACACTAAAAGCCCTGACCCAAACTTACGAAATGCTGGAGCTCCATCGGAACCCCCGCCGGTGGTTTGGCTTAGATAGAGAGGGGAAGGCTGGCACCATTTTAGTTGATCATAAACTCATTCTGATTTTCAACGACCGCTTGAGCTGCGAGTCGTGTTTCTAAATCTAAAAAGTATATTTACGTAAACCTTAATCTCTTGTCGCCCGATCTCCAGCAAAAAAAAGGTACGCCCACGAGCTCACTTCTGTCGCTGGGGGGAGGACGGGCCAGCGTCTTGCTCCACTTCCTCCTCTTCTGCGCTTTCCGATCCCTGCTCTTCCGTGAGAGACATTTCTTGTGCTGTGGCGGACGTTAGCGCTCAAAACGAGTTCGTATGGCTTGGTGGCGGATGCATGGGAGAAAAAAAAAGCAAACTCCACTTACTGTTCCACAATTCAGAATAGATGCCATTCTGTTCCAGAAGTTCGCGGTGCGAACCTATCTCCACCACACGGCCCTCCTTCAGCACCAGGATCTGGTCGCAGTCGTAGATCGTCCGCAATCGGTGGGCCACGAAGACGCTCGTGCGGCGCTTCTCCTTGAGAATACTGTTGATGTTCTGCAACAGTGCCTTCTCCGTGTAGGTGTCCAATGCAGAGGTCTGGTTCGGGTGATCCGTTAGCGCCCCAACCCTTTAGCACAAGCGAGTCTACTGGTAGGAAGAGGCATGATACTTACCGCCTCGTCAAAGAAGAGAAGCTCGGGATCCTTCAGGATTAACCGCGAGACGGCCAGTCGCTGCTTCTCACCACCGGAGATCATCATCCCCCGCTCTCCGACAGCCGTCTGGTATCCATCGGGTAGCTTCTCGATCAGTTCGTGGATATGGGCGCGTCGGGCAGCCTTGCGGACGTCTTCATCGGTTGCGTCGATCTGCCCATACCGGATATTATGTTCGATCGTGTCGTTGAACAAGGGAGTATCCTGGGGCACCACCCCGATGGCCTTGCGCAGACTCTCGAGCGTCACGTCACGGATGTCTTGCCCATCGATGAGGATCCGGCCCTCCTGGACATCGTAGAAGCGGAACAGCAGGCGCAGAATGGTTGATTTGCCGCAACCACTGGGCCCGACGACCGCGAATTTCTGACCGGCAGGGATCGTAAAGCTAGCGTTCTTGAGGATCGGCCGCTCTGGGTGGTAGCCGAAGGTGACGTTCTCGAACCGGATCTCACCCCCTTGGTTCAGCACCAGGGGCTTCGCGTTGGGGCGCTCAATGATGTTCACATTGACTTTTTGCAGATTGAACAACGTTTCCATGTCCAACAGTGACTGGCGAAGCTCGCGGTACACGGATCCGAGGAAGTTCAGAGGGACGGAGAGCTGGAAGACAAGCTGGTTAACCATAACCAGGTCACCAACGGTCAGAGTGCCAGTGGCCACGCCGTCGGCCGCGAGATACATCATTGCCGCCAGGGCGCTGGAGAAGATCATGTTCTGCCCAGAGTTGAGGAATGCAAGGGAGGTGGTGACTTTGATCGAAGCATCCTCGTAATTCTTAAGCGCCTTGTCGTAGCGAGCAACCTCAAACCTCTCGTTGTTGAAGTACTTGACGGCCTCGTAGTTGATCAGGGAGTCTACAGCAACGGTGGCACCACGATTATCGGCGGCGTTGGCCTGCTTACGAAATTTGGTTCTCCAGGCGGTGGTGGTAATGGTAAAGGCCGAATATGCGAGCATGGTAGTAGCCGTGATCGCCGCGAATTTGAAGCCATACTGATAAGTCTGTCGTCATGGTTAGTAAGTACCTTGGCACATTCAATTAGACAAACCGGGCCATGCTATACCAGAATCCCGCACACGAGGGAGATTTCCAGCGCGGTAGGGACGACGTGGAACACCATGGAAGTCAGCAAGAAGCTGATACCCTTGGTACCACGGTCAATTGCCCGCGTCAATCCTCCGGTTTGGCGCGTGAGGTGAAAGTTCAAATCTAGGCGTAGTAGGTGTTCAAAGACGTTTCGCGCGACCTTGCGGATCGCTTTTTGGGCAACACTGGCGAAGACCGCATTCCTGAGTTCCTGGAACACAGTGGCACCGATTCTCGTGACACCGTCTGGCAATTCAAGATTAGGCCTGGACAATTGAGCGGCGAGATCCTGACTTACAGGCGATAATCATCGAGCCCGCAACTGTATAGGCTGTACCACCTACAGTCGCGAAATCCACATTCATCGAGTCGACAATGCTTTTGAAGTAGAAGGGTACCTCAACGTTCAAGATCTGGGGGCGCCCGGTCAGCACACCAGTCTGCATGACCAACATTCCCCCTGCAACTTACCTTGGCCCCGATAAGTAGAGATAGGGCGCTTCCAACCCGAAGCTTTGTTCCCCAATCGTCCTGCTCCGTATCTAATTAGCACAGCTCCGGATAGCTCCGCCGCATTTGCATTCAAGTCCTCCCACCTTTGGCCAAAGATACTTTGTCATCTCCTTCATGATCGCCCAGTCCGCTTTCCTTTGTTCCTTGGTCGCTAGCGTGGCCTCGCTAAGCAAGTCCTTCTTCTTGGGAGTAGTGGTGGCATTCTGGTTCTCGGGGGCTGTCGTGGAAGCCTGAGTCGCATTCGCTGCTCCCGGTTGTACCGCAGCTGGGCTGGTAGGGTTCTCCGAGGCGGGAGGTTTGCTCGCAGACACTTGTTTCCTGTTGGATTCGCTGGATGTCGAGACGGCTCTGAGTTGCACTCCGTACAAAGCAGAGGTCCATGAGGTTGGGCGCGTGACAAATCGGCGCTGGTATACGAAGCGCCCCGGGACACGCCAGCACGGCGACCGGGCGGCCCTGGGCAGCATGGTGGCCGGTCAACAATCTTCACAATGACCGGGAAATGTTCAAGACTTCCTCCGCTCTCAATGGCGCATTGTAGTGTCGGACAGAGAAACAGGCACAAGGGTTCTCCGCGCGAGACGCCGCCGGCTTGTGAATGAGGACCCGCCGGGTTCGGAGGAAATCGTCGGCGGGGGGGGGGGGGGGGGGGGGGGGGGGGGGGGGAGCGCGGGGAGATCGGGAATCTTGATTTTTGAAGTGCTATGAAGGGTCAAGGAGGCAATGGATGTTTGACGACAATCATCAAGGAGTTTTATATGCGAGCCGATAGACTAAATGACACGAATAAAGGCAGATCTGGCGCAATCATCGCCGATTTGGTCTTGTTGGACAATCTCCGGTAGTCAATGGAATTCAAGGTTACTATTGAACACTGCCCGCCGCGTCGACTTTCCATTTCCAGAATAGGTTTAGGTCAACGCCGCCTTTCGCTCTGGGATCAGCAGCCGGGATCGTGGCATGAGCGCGCCCGGTGCGTGTGCTGATGGCTCTTACAATCCGGTGTATAGTGCGTAATAAGCATTCGAGTGCCCCAGCAAGCGCCCCAGCAATCCATCAGCGCTTTCGAAGCAGATCTTTTTCTAATGCCTTGCTCTCGGGCTGATCTTCGCATATCGCCCCCATCGAAGCACAGTGGAAGGTCTGGCTTTCGCATAGCAACATCCAGAACAAGAGGTTTGGGATTACGATGGGGATTGCAAATATCTGTCTTGACTTGACTGTTCGCTCGATGCCAATCACGGATGAAATGTTGGCCACGTTAGCACCGACCACACGATGTGCAGTCCACGGGCATCTATTTGTCTCTCTCCCTGGGCGTGAATGATGAGGGCACTTTGGCAAAGAGATACTAAGCAAGAGAAGAAGGAAGCAGATGCAGACGGCATGAATCCTGTTGATCGCAACGCCGAGTCCGACGAGGAGAGCGATCAGGACGAAACTGCACTGAACTTGAAAGAACCGGCCCCTTCTCCCGTATCCATCGCATGACTTGTACAGTACATCCGTTTGACAACTTCCGGTCTTCTGCCCCTGCAACGGGAGATAAAGTAAGCTTTGGAAACAGCCATGTCCGGACAACACTATTCTCTCTCAGCCTTGTTTGTCTTTGGCCATCCAACACATGGGCCTATGGTCGATATCTATTAGGGTGGATTGGATCCACTGATCGTTCCGATACGGATCGATTCGATTCCCCAGAGGCACGGCCCTTCGAATGCTAAGCAGATAGACCCTATCATAACTCAGAGTCGTCGTTCTCAGTGGCTCTGTAGTCCCACACGGGCTTACCTGATTAAGTTGAGCAGGATGTCAAGAGGGCCGAATACTCGGCTTGGCGGAGTTTCTCTCCCTGGCACTTAGGAACATGCTACACTGACGCTGAGCTGGGTCGCCCAGCGGCCGGCCTGGCTTGAGGGGTGTGGTCCTCTCGGCTTGCGATCTTTCATGGTTGTTAATCTCACGACCTTAGCTTCCCGTAGATTATCTCAACCAATTCTCCCAGCCAGTTGTTCACCGGCCGCGTCTAACTGTTCTGCTAGCTGCGATTTGCCTACTGGTCGAGATCACCTCAGAGCCGGTCAAGAGGAGATTCTTAGTGTGTTCTCATTGCCAATGTCTTGTCGACCATGGAACACCTGATAGGGTATCGATTGCTCTCCAGCGGCAGAATGGTTCAAGCCCGTATAACGGTCATTGATCTTGTTCAGCCGCGCTATTTGCTTCTCCCTCCCTTCACTTCAAGGTCCCTTCATCATCCACTCGTCGAACAAGAGTTCCAAAGCCGTGGGCCGGTCGTCGGGGTTCCACTGCAAGGCCATTCGGAGCCACCGAAAAAACCCCTCTTTACCTTCCCCTTCCACCTCCGAGGCCAGGCTCTCGAGGGTAATATCTGGAATAGAGGCAACCTCCTTCCACTTCCCCGACTTATCCCAGAAGGCTGAGCTGAGGTGTCTCTGTTCCCGGGATTCGGGGGGTGGAGGGCCTAGCAGAGCAATCAGTTCTGCTATATGGACCCGATCATCAAATATGCCATCTGGATTTTTGCCATTGATCAGGGTGCGAGAGCTGACAATATCCCAGGCCTAAGTATACCCCAGTATTAGCATTTTTATGATAAGTAAATGTAAGAATAGTTCTACTCACAACCATAGCAATATTCCATATATCTACCTTATAGTCCCAGCTCGACCTTAAAATCACTTCCGGAGCTCTATAAACAATCGGCGTAATATCGCCATTCTGCCTTTTATCGCCAAATCGAGCTTCTCCAAAATCAGCGAGAATTGGCAGTCCGCCCGGAGAGAGAAAACCTAAAGACTTATAGATCGTTCGATCTTTAAGCTTCTTTCGGGGTGTTGGGTTTCCAACTTCACGCTCTTCGAATTGGAAAAGATGGCTTGTCTCCGGGCCGGGAAGTAGTAGGTTCTTCAGCTGGAGATCTGTGCCAACACTAGGCCTGTAACTCAAGATCCTCAAGGGGGGTGGTAAGCATATAACCTGTATGGATGATATGGCACTCTGAATGCAGGAAATCCAGGGCGACGAGTAGCTGTCGGATAGCAGGCTTCATGAAATCAAGGGTTTTTTCGTTCCGAGGAGCCACCCTTACTAGAAAATCTGCAGTCATTCCGAGAGGCTCGTGAACAAGACAGGCGTGACAGCCATGAGGGCCCTGGAGATAAAAATAGTTGAGAAGTTTACGAATGAAGTTTTTCCCGGGGTGTTGTGCTTCCATTGAATTAATGCGCTTGTAAATGTCTAGTTCTCGCTCAAGGTCCCGGTTCTGGCCCGTGATGTAGACCTTTAAAACCACATATGTCGATACACTGGTTTGAAGCATACTATTAGGATCTCCGTTATCATCAGGGTCATATGAATCAGCTGCACATACACCAAGTCTTTCGCCAGCCAAACTGTGGAAGTGACTCCGTATCCTAGTTTGGCAAGGGTTTGATACCGATCATTGAGTGCTTCACCCTGGGTGACTGGGTAGTATTTCTCGAGTTGGTAATTCGGCAGTGTCTCCTCGTCAAGCTCAGCGGACTGGTCCAGCAACTTGACCCCCGAGGTGGGAAACACTCTCGGGGTGCATGTCCACTGCGCTGACGAAATTACCGTTCGACGCGGCACTGCTGTAGTTCTCAGAGCTGACTGAAGGGAGGTTCGACGACAGCAAGAAGTGGAGGGTAGAGACGTAGCAAAACACCTGCGAGCACCGCGACGGCAAACATTAGTCCAAGCGATTCGCCCGGCTCGCTTCATTATGAAGTTAGGCAAAGGGGAGAACGCTCAAGAGGAATCGGACGGAGAACATAGTCCTCAACCCAGTACAGGTCACGGCCTAATGTCTACTTAGCTAATTTCCATTGTACGGGCGCCGGTGATGAGATGAGCGAGTTGCGGGGCCGATTCGCCTTCATGGAGACATGGACAGTCCTCCTTGGGCGTCTCCACAACCTTATCTGTGCAGATAAAGTGGCCCCGATAGAAACGTCGAATCACGTGGCTTGGTGCGTACCCCGGAGTAATGGTGTGCGTGTCCGGACTATTCCGCGAGCGCTCCCTGAGCCATCTCGGTCCAGTCACGTGAATCCCTCTTTTCAAAGATGCCAGGGCTTACAATTCAGCTCGCGTACCCATGTTATCTTTGGTCACTCAATTGCAGGCAGTGATCATGATATGTATGCATATTAGACAATACCAAATAGCCTTGTCTTTTAATGGCAGGGGAGGAATAACAACCACTCCTCCAACTCGTACTAGAGCTAACTATACCGCAGAAGTTATACGCGTGAGACCGGTATGACATCAGCGGGAAGCCGTCTGGCGCACAGGAACCACCAGAGCTCAATGCAACACTTCTCCTGGTTGGGATGAAGGCTTATCCTTGAGGTAAACAGAGTTATCTCTACCCTTACAAGTGGCTTTGATCTCATTTCCGCCGTTCAACTGCAGACCAAAAAGCACCAGGGCAGAAGTGGTCGAACGCCGGTCATTGAGTGCCAAGCCGCAGAGCAACGCTTTCCCCGATCAGGAACTGCGAAGAATTACTGCGATTACCGTGAAGGACGAGCCGAAGCATCCTCGTTCAGCTCCCAGTTATTTCCTCCTCTCTTCGCAGGTTCACACACTCCCCTTTCAACCATGGCAACAGGCCAACCTTTGAGGGGAGCTGTCCGGGCTCTGTCCTGGACTCGTGTTTCTCCCCCTCGGGCGCGACAAGGAGCTTTGCTGCACCGCGCATGCCAGACCAGAGGCGTCCAGATTCGCGCTGCGCCCGCGGAACAGCCTGCGGTCAATGGAGACAATCTCCCTGTGTCCAGCACTCCCACATCAGCTGAATCCGCTGGTAGGTCTTGTCGCAAATCCAATTCAATGCGGTGCAGGCAATTGGAGCCCTCGGTTCACACTGAAACTCCTTGCTAATATACTCCTATCGATATAGATGCTCGGTTCGATGTCATTGGCGCACCCTACTCGCTCCTGTCGGTTTCGCTTTCCGCTTCGCAGAATCTGTACACTCGCCGAGGGACGTTGGTTGGGTTGAGTGGGAAAGCAGACAATGTATGCAAATACCGGAACTTTCGCAATCTGCTCACGTACGAGCTACCTCTAACATCTGATACCACCAGGTGATTTCCACCTTGAGTGTCCTTGAACCTTTCCGAAGAGCTATTGTCGGCGTGCCGTTCCTCTATCAAAAGGTCTGATCTGTCTCCATAAGTCGAGGGGTTTGGGGCTAAATTTCCGCGCAGATATCCTCCGCCAGCCCGGTGACGGCCCTGGTCTCCGTCCGCTCGCCAAACACCTCTTTTGCGGTCGTACACCTCAATGGCTCGGTCGACTGGATGGTCGCTCAAAGGCGAGCGCTACTTGCCTGGACAGGTCGTTCGCTCTCCATTCGACCCACCATCAACACGAACCTGGTTCGTCTCATCCGGAACGTCACATGGTCTTATGATTATAGCTAATTCGCGAAGAGCCTGGCCCACTGGGGTAGCTCTGAGGTCACTGGCAGAGGATTGTTGGCTCTGGTTGGCAACGGCCAGCTGTATTCGGTCGAGCTCAAGGCCGGCGAGCAATACATAGTCCATCCCAGGTATGCTTGTCAATTCTACCCACTGTGCAGAAGCTCAGCTAACTGGTCTCGAAAAGCAATGTTGTTGCTTACACTATCTCGTCCAACCCCCCTCGTCCCTACCGTTTCAAGTCTACGACATTGAAGCTTCAGGTTCCGGGCCTTAAGAACCTGCCTGCCTTCATTCAAAGCTACATTCAGAATTCCAAGTTCCTCCAAGCTATGTCCGAAGCGGATACTTGGAAGTCTACAATGAAGCTGGTTCACAGGCTTCGCACCTGGTCTCGAATGACCATCTGGGGTGACAGGGTATGCTCAATCGATCTCACCCTCAAGTTGTATTGCGCCCAGTGCTGATGCTGTTTAGCTATTCCTTCAATTCGACGGCCCTACAACTATTCTCCTTCAAACCCGCGGGCCTCGCATCAACGAGGTCCTGACGAAGCACGAGGTGAACGAGCTTGCCAGTGCTCCGCGTGGATTGACCATTGGCCCAGCGAAGCCTCCAACACCGGCGGAGGAAGCATCGCGGAAAGCAGCCGAGGAGGCGGTGAATGCTGCCCCTGTTCCCTCCCGGACGGCGAACGACTTGTTCCAAGAAGCAAAGGGCACGTCGCAGAGCGTCGCCAGACTCACCAAGGATGGCAAGGTGGTTTTTGAGAAGCTGGAATGAGCCAATTGAGTTAAGCAATCTGTTTCAATTATCCTGTTCCGTTGCATAAGTCCGAGTTCAATTATTGGAGGGTTCATTTTCATTGCAGGCTCAATGTACTATAGACAGCATGCGTCCGATCGTACGCCAAAACTCTCTTCATGAATCCCATATCTTGCTGATCGCGCTTGGATCATCTGCTGCCTTTTCCTGACTTCTGCCACTTCATCTCTCGAACTTGCTCATGAGGAATTACAGTAAACACGGGCAGCAGTTGCGCAAAAGTATGGAAGAGGTGAACATCATTCCGGACCAAGGGTCCTGCAAGGGGCTCCAATAGATCGGGCATATCAAGGTTTGCTCATCATATCTGACTTCTCTGTTGTGCCAAGCCCCCCTTGGTACGGATTGTTTTGAACGACTCGTTCATGAGCTAACCGACCCGTAAGGGATAATAACTCACCCCATGGCGACGAAATCCCCCCGAATGGCTCCGTTCGATTTCAAAATTTATCTCCGGCCCGTGCCGGTGCCTCGTTCTCATCGAGGCTCATCCTGTATCACCGTTCTTGCTGAGAAGGCAGTTCTTGACAAGAATATTCCTACCTTGGAGTGACCTGTCGGACATACGAGAATCGTGACCCCCGAGACCACGAGTCTTGAGAAAGATGACGAACAACATGCAACGGCACGAGTTTGACCTTCCCAGTGAGCTTCCCGCAGAAGACATCAATGAACTATATCACAGCCATGGATCGACTTCAACAACAACGCAGGTCGACGTTGAAGCTGACAAGGACGAGCTTGTCAGCGGGCGACAACATCCTCTCGAGGCAGGGCAAGAAGGAAGCAGCAACACGAGCGATTCAGTGGAGAAGATAGGCGCTGCCGCGGCCACGACGCAGCTGGCACAAGGGCCCAAGGGAGCTCCAGATGGTGGGATGGAGGCCTGGCTCACTGTTCTGGGTGGCTTCTGCGCTATGTTCGTCAGCTTCGGCTGGGTCAACTGTGAGTTCCTGCTCGCAGCACACTCTGGGTGAAGTCTGTTATTGATGAGCGAAATTAGGCATGGGCATTTTCATCGATTATTACAAGACACACCAGTTGCAGGACGAGTCCACCAGCACTGTGACATGGGTCACGTCTCTGATGACCTTCATGATGTTTTTCGGGGTACGTAGATGCCATATACTTTAACTCTCTCTACGCCAACCATACGCATCCTTGCAACTGACCAGGGGACAGGGCCCCTTCGTCGGGATCCTCTTCGACAACTTCGGACCCCGATACATCGTGCTCGCCGGCACCTTCTTCCACGTCTTCGGACTCATGATGATCTCCATCTCCACGGAGTACTACCAGTTCCTGCTCGCCCAGGGCCTGTGCAGCCCGATCGGCACCAGCGCGCTCTTCCACTGCAGCATCAACTCCATCAGCACCTGGTTCGGGCGGCGGCGCGCGCTCGCGCTCGGCATCGCCACCAGCGGCGCCAGCCTGGGGGGCGTCATCCTCCCGATCATGCTCACCCGGCTCTTCGACCAGCTCGACTTCGGCTGGGCGGTGCGCATCTGCGCCTTCCTGATCCTGTTCTGCCTGGTCATCGCCAACTGCACCCTGAAGTCGCGGCTCCAGCACCGCCGCAAGCCGTTCCACTTCCTCGACTTCGTGCGGCCCCTCCGCGAGGTCCCCTTCCTGCTCACCACCGCCGGCACCTTCTGCTTCTTCTGGGGCATGTTCCTCCCCTTCAGCTTCATCCCCAGCCAGGCGCAGAAGAACGGCATGTCGGCCTCGCTGGCATCGTACCTGATCCCCATCATGAATGCCGCTAGGTTC
The DNA here is from genome assembly GCF_003184695.1 of Aspergillus brunneoviolaceus CBS 621.78. Classification (NCBI taxonomy): domain Eukaryota; kingdom Fungi; phylum Ascomycota; class Eurotiomycetes; order Eurotiales; family Aspergillaceae; genus Aspergillus; species Aspergillus brunneoviolaceus. The sequence goes on along the minus strand of NW_020290761.1, from coordinate 375,988 downwards.
GTTGCCCCAACCTCAAAAAGCCCCCTCTTTCATCCCAAACTCAACCCAACCCAACCCAACCCAACCCAACCCAACTAACCCTCGTGGAACACAAAAACAGCACCCCAGGCCGCATCATCCCGCCCTACCTAGCGGACCTGTTCGGCCGCTTCAACCTGATGATCCTCATGACGTTCCTGTCCGTCGTCCTCGTGCTGGGCCTCTGGCTCCCCACGCACGGCAATGTCCCCTCCATCTGCTTCAGCGCCCTGTACGGCTTCAGCTCGGGCACCGCCGTCTCCCTGGCCCCCGCGCTCGTCGCCCAGATCTCCGAGATCCGCGAGATCGGCGTCCGCAGCGGCACGTACTTCTTCCTCGTCAGCTTCGCCGCCCTGACCGGCACCCCGATCGCGGGCGCCCTGCTCCCGGACCCCTTGCACGGGTCGTATCTCAAGCTGAATGTCTTCTGTGCGGTGGTGATGTTCTCCGGGGTGGTGTTTTATTGCTTGGCCAAGTTGTGGATTAGTGAGGGGAGGGTGGTGAGGAAGGTTTAATTTTTTGGGGGCAGGGGGGGGGGTAAAGTTGGTTGAGAGAAAGGTAGAATGACGGGTTAATTCAAATGGGAGAAAAAGGGATTCATAGACGGTACGGGATCAAAATGTCTGTCGAATCATCATATTGTTAGTGTATGTGTTGTTTAAGATTGAGTATATCTCCTAATCAAGAATGGTAAAGTAATTTCAATCATATAACTCAAAATTCTTCCCTCGAACTCCTATCACCAAATCAACTCCAGAATAACGCCCTCGCTTGATGGGGTCAATGATGGCTCATGCCAAAAATGCATATGTGCAAATGCAAAAGAAACAAAAAGCGGACACACAAACTGCAGAACTCAGATGGCACATCCTGCCTTCTCATAGGGAATTCCAAATACCGCTTTGAAGAAAAAGCGGAAGAAGTCTTCTATACCAAAACGCCATTGCGCATGCTCTGAACACTCTTCATCCCCACTCCCTTCAACTTGCTCAACTCTGCGAGACTGTGGATGTGCACTTGAGCTGCTGCGGCTTGCTCTTGCTCCAGCCCCGGGCTCTCGACATGCTGATCCATCTCGCAGAGACAGTCGACGATGGCCTCGGCCTTTTTGACCCCCACGCCTTTCAGGAGCTTGATCTGACTCACATCACGGGAGTTGATGATTGAGAGGAGGTGGATGGTTCGTGGGGATGGAGGCTCGAATTCTTCGGCCATATCGATGGGCGTTTTCGTGCGGGTGCGCTTCCGCCGACGGGCATGGGCGATTTCTTCGAGGTCGACCTCGATTTCCTCGATCTCTTCGTCTTGATTCACTACTTGCTGGGTATCTTCGTCGTCGACAGGCTCGTAGTCTGCGTCAGAGTCCTCTGCGTTGGTGCGTTTGAGAGTTGCTTTGGCGGCGGGTTGCTTCTTGAGGGACAGCATGCTTCCGAAGTCGCGCTTGCTGGGATGAGAATTAACGGCGCTGCTAGTCGTGTCGACAGCTGGGGTTTCCGTGTGGGATTTGCCGTGGATGCGTTCCTTCAGGTTGGCAATCTTCCGAGCTAGCTTCTCGTTGTTGGGAAAGAATGGAAGTGCCAATTGATACATCTTGAGAGCGAAATTGTCCTCACCACGACCTTGGTGCTGTTTGGCCATGAGAAGGTATGATAGACCCTCTGCTCGCGCATCTTCCGATCCCTCAATCCGTTGCTCGAGAAGCTCCAAGCGGCGTTGCACTTGCTCATTGAGCTCGCGAACTTGCGTTTGCCGTGACTGCTCGCTGACCGCTCGCACAGCGAGAATTTCCTCGACTTTTCTCTCAACCATCTCCTCAATCCTCGCGGCTGAGAAATCCTCGAATTGCTTCGGGGGCTGCTGGTGAGTCGATTGTGCGAGACGCATGGGCTGTTTCGTGATTCGAGCAGTGGTATCGGCGCTGAGAGATGTGCGCTTCGGCAAATCGGGCTTCTTGAGCTGGGTGGAGAAGCGCGGTTGTGACTTGTCGGAGTAGACGTGAAATGCTTTCAGGGGCTTTTCGCCAGGGTTTGCAGCGTCTTTGGCTGCCGTTGTGGTCAAATTTACATTGACGGATGCAGTCAGAGGGCGTAAGGGTTGGCGCAGCGTGCCCATGATTGAAGGCCGTGCCACCGGCCTGGGAGGTCCCTTGAAGATGGGTTCGTTCTCCACTTCGCGCACTTCAATCTTCTTCGTTCGGTTGGCGAAGTTAAGGGAGCTGATTGTATCGAGGTGATAGGATTTGACAGGGGCGAGATTCAAGATCATGACCGTCAGCCCATTGTTCTGTCCCAAGGAGAGGATCCGAGTCATTTTCGATTCGCGGTATGGAATTCTGGAGTGCTTCTTGCTGATCGCTTCCACACACTGGGCGAGCACAAATAGACTCTTGTTGATACTGGCAGATTCGACCATGCGCTCCTTATCGTTGTCAGTCCGACGGTTGTCCTCCGAGCCGGCAAGATCAATGGCCGACGCAGTGCTGACGCAGGTTTTTTCGCCAGTGCTCACTGTTACGCGCACACAGAGGATGGCGTGAGAGCGTGATGAGTGGGCATTTAGCTGTAGCGAAGTGAGCAATTAAGCTTCCTAGTGAAAAGCATGGGAACACACCTTGGTGGCAGACGTCGATCTGTTGATGTTCGCCTGGTCATACAAGGTCTCAAATTCCTTGAGGTTGTGGCATGGTCTCTCCGTCAGGCCGACAACTACAGTCTTGCCTCCATTATCACGGAGGGGGAGGCCTGCCAATGTTCTCTTTTCTGGAGGCTCGAACAGATCGAAGACCTTGTCGTTGTAGATCTCGTAATAACTCAAAGAGACGTTGACCGTGGTTTCGCCACCGCTTTCCTTCTCCATTTTCCGGCTGCGCCTGTATATGCTGCTGAGGAGACGAGGAATGACGCCTCTGTCAACCAGGCTTTTGCCGCCTCGCATGGTGTGCGTCTTCCCTGTCCCCGTAACTCCGTATGCGAAAAGTGTGACATCGAAACCGTTGAAGAGGTGCTTGACGGTTGGTGCGACTGCGCATTGAATCAGACAGGCATATTCCATGACTTGGACTCCCAACACTCACCCTCGGCCTCATACAGCTCCTGCTGTGTGGCTTCCGCCTCGTAGACAGCATTGAACTGGAAAGAGTACTCTTCGCTCTCATTCTTTGGGTTCGGGATCCGTACTACAGTATCCCTATCCCTCAGTGTTGCCAATGCTCCTTTCTCTTGTGTGGTAGTCTTCTTGTCGGCACCGTGGGCAGACGGGCCAGTGCGAAGGATGACGTCTAAGTCGCGCTCCGACTTGAGCAGAGGTCGAATACGTGCGACGACCCGAACACTCATTGTGAATTATTGGTTATGTGCCAGCACAGCCAGAGTACACTGATTTCCAAACTCAAATATTGTATGGTACCAATAATTCGTGCTTATCCAGGTTGTTCGTGCCCTTTGAACTGACCGTGTCGACCAATTATGCTTCGAACCTTGAAGGCGTGGGTATTAAAGTCATTAAATATGAGTTGGGTGGGCGCAAGAACCGGGACTGTCGCTCAACGTCGCAATATTAGGTCGGTAGATTCCAGTACAACCAGTACAAAAGTTGCTCAATTGACTCTCGTTGACAACAGCAAAACGCAGCAAACAAATTGATCGAACGTGAAGTTTGCACCCGGGCGTGCTCGTGGTGTTCGAAGGGCCGTTGATGACGAGATGAGCTCGAATTGGCGAAAGCGACAGGGATAGCCTCGTTGTGGTGCGACTGCCAGCGGTCAGCGCTGTTGGCACGGCAACCACGCCCACGTTCTCCCTGCCTGTTCTTCTTCCCGCCTGCACATGTGGGACCTACAACTGGTACGTGATTGAGGATAAGGTATAATTATCTGTACTTAGTACTTGACACACTCCAATCCCGATGGTGTTCTTGAATTTGATACCTACCTAGTAGTCACCCCTGTATGCCATTTCTGCCATAGATAGCCGATCGCAATATGCATCTGCCAACCATTGCGTTTGATATGTATATAGTATTCACATTAGAAAGACAGAACCCCTGGATACGAAGTAAGGCAGGGAGATGCCGAAAGTGACAAGCAGCAAAGGTCATTTATGTTTAGTAGACAAGTATAACTTCGGACTAATCAATCCATGGTAGCGATACCCCATGTCCAGGAGGAAATCTTTTTAGCCACTAATGACTTCCCTGAGTTAGTATGAGATCATTCTGCCATATCACACAGCTTGCAGGAGACATCCACAGTTTTGCTGAATGTCGACCCTAATAATGATTATTACAGTAAGGTACAGATTGTAGAGCATCTCGAGAGTACGGGTTTTAGAGAGAATTTCCCCTCGAATTGGCATTGTAAGTATAACTACCTAAAAGGCAAGGTTGAACATGATGATGGATGTTGTAAAAGAGCAAGTCGGGCTCGGATGCGGTGAGGTGCTGATTGGCCGGTTGGCGGCAGCCGCAAAGGCCACCGTACACCATCCACTGTCCACTGCACTGATCACTGCACTACCAACTCGACTCTACCTACCTACCTAATTACGCTGTGCCTTTGACATTAACGCAACTAACCACCTATCTTCTCCTGGTTGCATTTCACCCTTTCTTGCTGGAGTCTCACCTCGACGTGTTCTCCTGCTTGACTCTCAGAGCCTCTCCAACCCGTGCGGTTTGGTGAATCTATCCCCGGTCATTGGTACCCAGTCGCTCTCCGTTCCCCTCCCTGAACTCTCCCACTTTGTTTCAAATTGTTGACTGACTGACCACCGCCCCTAATATAGTGACCTTGCAACGATTCGCAAACCATCCCGCACACCTACAACCGCCTACAGTCATAAATCACAGCCGACCTCCATGGCAGCACCACAGGGGGGTTATCCGCCCCAAGAAGGGTACGGTCAGCCTGTCGGTTACGGAACTCCTGAGCAACAACAGCCCGCGGGGCAAGGGCAAGCTGGCGCACGAAAGAAGAGACAATATGCAGGCGAAGCCTTCGACTTTGGCTCCGGTGCCAATGCTGCCTTAGGAGGCCAGTTACCGGGCGGTGGTAGCTATGGAGCTTACCCGGCGCAAGCACCAGCTGCTGCGGGATACCAGCAACCGGCCTACGCAGACCCTACTCAGATGCACGCTGCTGCCCCGGCTTACGGGGCGCCCGCCTCCCCGCCAGTCGCACAGATGACCCAGCAGTTCGGTGCTATGGGAGTCACCGATCCACACTTGATGCCGCCGCAGCCCGTGGCTCAAGCCCCCCAGGCTCCGCGGGCAGTCCCTCTCAACCAGCTCTATCCTACCGACCTCCTCACTCAGCCGTTCAACGTTGCCGAACTCGACTACCCCCCGCCTCCTATCGTTCTGCCGCCGGGTGTAAGTGTCCATGGCCGATTTCCTTATCACGGACGGGAAACACTAACTTCACTCATTAGACCAGCGTTTACCCCTCTCCGTATGCCAATTGCCCCCCGAAATACGTTCGCTCCACGTTGAATGCGGTTCCTACGACGCACTCGCTCCTGAAGAAGTCCAAGCTGCCTTTTGCGCTCGTCATCCAGCCATATGCAGCGCTGCATGACTCCGAAGATCCCATCCCAGTCATTCCCGATCAGGTCATCTCCCGTTGCCGACGCTGCCGCTCCTATATCAACCCCTTCGTCACATTCCTCGACCATGGACACCGCTGGCGTTGTAACATGTGCAACCTGACTAATGACGTACCTCAAGCCTTCGATTGGGATACTGCTCTCCAGAAGCCTGCGGACCGGTCGCTGAGGGCTGATCTCAACCATTCGGTCGTGGAATTTGTCGCCCCTCAGGAGTACATGGTTCGCCCCCCTCAGCCGCTAGTTTATCTGTTCTTGATCGATGTCAGCTATGCTTCGGTCACCAATGGTCTGCTCGCGACAAGTGCACGGTGCATCAAGGAAAGTCTCGATCGGATCCCGAACGCCGACCGTCGCACCCGACTCGGCTTCATCGCGGTTGACTCCAGCCTCCACTACTTCAGCATCCCTCGGGATGGGTCGGACAACTCTGACCCTAGAATGCTGGTTGTCAGTGACCTGGACGAGCCTTTCTTGCCCATTCCGGGTGATCTTCTGGTGACCTTGAGCGAATGCCGGGAGAACATCGAGTCGTTCCTCGACAAGCTGCAGGAGATGTTCCAGAATACCCAGAGCAACGGCTGCGCCATGGGGTCCGCTCTGCGCGCTGGTTACAAACTGATCTCTCCTGTGGGCGGTAAGATGACCGTGCTTAGTTCTTCTCTGCCTAACATCGGCCACGGCGCTCTCACCATGAGAGAAGACAAGAAGGTCCTTGGCACCAGCAAGGAGAATGCTCTTCTGCAAACAGCGAACAGCTTTTATAAGAGCTTTGCCGTGGAATGCTCCAAGGCACAGGTCTCTGTCGACATGTTCTTGTTCTCTTCTCAATACCAGGACGTTGCGTCTCTCAGCAACCTACCCCGGTACACTGGTGGACAAACGTACTTCTATCCGGGCTGGAACGCCGCTCGCCCAGAAGATGCGATTAAATTCGCCCGCGAGTTCTCCGAATACCTTTCGTCTGAGATTGGTCTGGAGGCTGTGCTCCGTGTCCGCGCTACCACCGGCCTCCGCATGAACACTTTCTACGGAAACTTCTTCAACCGCAGTTCCGATCTCTGCGCTTTCCCCGCGTTTCCCCGCGATCAGGCGTATGTGGTTGAGGTTGCCATCGATGAGACAGTCACGAAACCTGTTGTCTGCTTGCAGACCGCCGTCCTCCACACCACTTGCAACGGCGAGAGAAGAATCCGCGTTTTGACTCTGGCGCTTCCCACCACCCAAAACCTGGCTGACGTCTTCGCCTCGGCGGACCAGCAAGCAGTCGCAACCTACTTCAGCCACAAGGCCGTCGAGCGGGCTCTGGGAAGCGGTCTGGAACCTGCCCGGGACGCCCTCCAGGCCAAGGCCGTGGAGTTGCTCTCCACCTACCGGAAGGAGTTGGCCGGTGGAAGTGTGAGCGGCGGTGGTCTCCAGTTCCCTGCTAACCTGAGAGCACTCCCCGTTCTTTTCCTTGCCATGATCAAGAATGTAAGTTTTCTCTCGTGCCCACTCAGTTTCCCATCAGCATCTGATTCTCGATTAGCTCGGCCTTCGCAAATCTGCCCAGATCCCCACGGATATGCGCTCTGCGGCTCTCTGCATGCTCTCTACGCTTCCCCTTCCTCTCCTCATCCAATACATCTACCCGAAGATGTATTCCCTCCACGACATGCCGGACAACGCTGGGTTGCCCGATGAGCAGACCGGCGAAATTGTCCTCCCTCCTCCAGTCAACCTGTCGTCCGAGCGGGTGGTTCCGTATGGCCTCTACCTCATCGACGATGGCCAGACGCAGTTCTTGTGGGTCGGACGCGATGCGGTGCCTCAGCTGATCGAGGATGTATTTGGGCTGGCAGACCGATCGCAGCTCCGGGTGGGCAAGCAGAACCTGCCGGACTTGGACAACGAGTTCAGCCAGCGGGTGCGTGCGGTGATCGAGAAGAGCCGGGATCACCGGTCGAAGGGGGTGGGCAGCATTGTGGTGCCGCACCTGTATGTGGTCAAGGAAGACGGCGAACCGGGGCTCCGCTTATGGGCGCAGACGATGTTGGTGGAAGACCGTGCGGACCAGAGCGTCAGTCTGGTGCAGTGGATGGGCTCCTTGCGGGAAAAGGTTTGATTGCTCCGTTTCCTAAGCGCCTTTGTCTCTGCCAGTTGATCCATTACTCTTTCTGCCGTCATCGACATACGAGTCTACACTTGGAGTCACGCAGACTGACGAGCTTTTCGAACACACCTACAGGTTGTTCAGTAATGATAGCTTCTCCCTTACTGGTAAATTATTTTCCAAAGATACATCAATACAACTTCCGTGATTATGTCAAGATTTGTTTCCTTTCTGCTTTCTCTTCAGCGCTTGCTCCCGGTTGGCCTCGATTGGCGGGTTATTCTTTATCGGGTTGAGTGATGGGCAGGTCAACAAGAAAATACAAAACTTCCGTGGAGCTTGTGGTTGATGTTGGGCGTGTGTTCGGGTGTTGTGTATGGACCAGACGCCTTTTTTTTTCCCGGCATATCGAGCCATGTGCTCGCTAATCAAGTGCCGCCCACATGGGCGTTGAAGCTATGCATTGTCCAGTACAACACTTTGTAGGCTTTTTTTTTCCGTTATTTGCGGGCTGTTTCATAAGGCTGGTCACGATGCTAAACTTCACCAACCATCCCCCCAGTTTACCGCTAAATACGAATGTGATCCGAGGTTTTGACATGGGTTACGAGCTTGGTGGTTGGCTAGTCCTGTAGCTAACCCTGGGCGAGTAAGTGAGGGAGGGCGTTGTTGGGCTGCATGGGCCCTGAGTTACTTTGTGAGTGTATGCCTGTAGTCTGTGGTCACTGGTCAGGTCAGCCCATCCATGCACGGTAAGCTTTAGATCACACAAGTGCCAGAGCTGGCTGCAAGTATGACGGACGGTCATCACATTCGAGCCTCCGAGCCAACTGACTGCATTTAATGGATCGTCTCCCGGGATGAAGGGGGCGGGCGGGAGGGGGATGAAGAAGAAGAAGAAGTGGAAAGGTGACGAACCGACTTCGAATTGAAGACTATGATTTGATGAACGGGGCTGTGATCAAGTCGAGTAGCACACAGTAGTCGGTCGTTTGGTCTGGTCTACGGAATAATAAGAGCGACCAAAGAGCACTCACTGCACTGCCCCTCCCTCTCCTCTCCTGGAAGAAAGTAATAAGACCAGTGTACTAATCTATCTGTGCGGCTAGGCCAGGGTGATGGATGGATCTCATGGATCATCTCTCACAGTACGGAGACGGAAAGGCAAGAAGATCCCTGGGCCCAGGGAAAGGAAAGAGTGGGGATTTTGTAGGTATTTAGTCGACTAATCCGGTTTCAGTAGTGGTGGGCCACTGCTAGAGAAGGGGGGGGTCTGAGAGACGGTGAAACTGCCAGAGATTGGCGCCCGTGGCGGGTTTTGGGACTTGGAAGCTGGGAGGGCTGGAGGCTGGAGGAATTGAATCGCGTCTCGTGGGCTGGTTGAAACACGAAACACTGGTCCAGACGTAGTTTCTTGGGGTTTTGGGAGGGGATTGACAGTTGCCCTTGAGATGACAGGATGGAAAGAGGAGCTCTTCAACTGAAAGTTGGAACGGAGACTGGACTGGCTTTTCTTGGAAAAGCAAAGGGTCGCATTTTCCTGTTGTCTGTTTTTTTGACTGCTGGAGTTGGGCGTTGGTTCATTGCTTGCTCTCTCCACGCAAAGGGAGGTATTCAGACCCGACCTTATTGAGGGGGTGATTGCATTGTCTGCTTGGGGTTATTGCAGAGTCACGGCAGTTAGTGGTGGCTCAGTAGCTGCTGTATCCGCTGTGAAATGATCTTGGTTTGTGATTGATGAGATAATTTGCTTTGATTTAATCATTGAGGGTGCTCGAACAAGAGATAGACTTGATGGTGTTGATACTGAGGAGTAGATATAATGATGGCAGCATTTCTGGATCAGGAACCAAAAACCACCCCCTCCCCTCCCCAACCGTACCACACAGACCGGTGGTGATTTCCACTGCAGCGGCCCCTCCGTCTCTTCAACCAAGGTTCTTCTTTCGTCGGGACTCATTCATTATCACTCTTATTGTTGCCTCCCCCTTGTGATTGTCGACGGGGATTATCATTATCATTATTATTATTATTTTTGAGAAGTGTCGTTAGTTGGAACAGACTATTGCTGTCAGTGTCATCACCTGCTACTTACTTACCATCTTTGTCCTCAACTGTCCACGGTCTTATCTGCTGCCTCCGTATCGATAACTGACCTTCCCCTCCCCCCCATTTATTATTGCTCCACGGCGATTCAGGTACACAACTTCCCACGCACGCACGCACGCTCTCTCTCTCTCTCTCCCTCTCCCTCTCTCTTCCCCTCCTCCCTCCTCCTCTCCCTCTTCTTCTTCCTCGGTTCCTCCTCCTTTCCACTGAACTCTCTCTATTCTATTCAATCTTCTTCTTCTTCTTCTTCTCCTCTACTTTCCTATTCTTAGGAAATCCAATTTGTTACTTCAAGGTGAATGCAAGTCTTTATTCTGCCACTCTGTCCCTCTCTCCCCTCCCCACTTGCGGGTGATTAACTTTCCCACTACGGACACTAGTTCCCCTCCACGACTGCCACTATTTGCTCTTCTCTCGCTCACTCACTCTCTGCCTCTGTCTTTCTCTCTCTATCTCCAACCCCTCCACAACACCCGCCGACTGCTAGCTAGTCTGTCTGTCGTTCGTTATTTTCCCTCGCCTGCTCTTACTTCCTACTTCCTAGTCATTCCACCGCCCCCGCCCCCCCCCATCCACTATCCCACTATCCCACTATCCCACTCCCCCCCTCCCCCCTCTGCCCCCTTCTCCGTCGAAACGCCGTGGGTTGGTTTTCCCTCTATCTTTTGTCGCTTCATGTGTATCTTAGTCAAAAGAAACTCGAAACTGACCGCTGTCGTCGATCTAGAACCAGGACAGAAGACACCTGGAAGACAAACCGGCCCAAAAATAGAAACCGGCCTTTGAGACACCCAGCACCAGTAACCCCAATTCTCTCCTCACCACTGGTAAGCTTCTCCTTTTTCTCTCGCCCTCTCTCTTGATCCTCTACAAGGAACCTTTAATAGGGCCCGGTCTTCGGTCCTTTTTTGTCGCTGGTGTGGATAATTGACCAGTTCGTCTTTCTGTGGTCCAGGTCGTCAGCAGTGACGTGGATCGATCTAAGCGCCGTGTGAGCAGTTTATTTGTTCCTTTGATCACCCTCTGCGCCCCTGGATCGTGATCCTACCTGGCATCCCTTCGCCATTTCCTCTTCAAAATCAACGCTACTTCGGAACTTCTGCACACCAACGTGCGTGCGTCTTCCTTTTCCGGTTCGATTGCAGGCAAGCGCTGTACCCCGCTCCCGATCTTCGACGGTTCCCCGACAACGGCCACTCGTCCAGCGCATACACCCTGGCATGCGGATTTGTTGTAATTAGGCTCCAACTGCGCTCCAACCCAGCTTCTTCTGGTAAGCGCTATGCCATGTGTTTGTTGCTTGAATGTGTGATGGGCCCTAGGCGTTATCTCGTGGGCGATCCGCTGCTTGTCTGCATGTGACGAACCACGCCCACCATCACTGCGATGCTTAGGGGCTGTTGGCCTGCTACAGTCCTCCTCCTCATCGTTGGGCTGGCAATTCGGCGATGAGTTGGACTATCACTTGGCGCGGGGTTCATCACACAAAACGCCTGCTTTGGTCGGCATGAACTGACCTTTGCTTAGAACTCCTATCATAACTGTCACCATGGTGCAACAAATGCCTCCTCAAGGAGGATCACGCAAGATCTCCTTCAATGTCTCAGATCAATATGAAATTCAAGATGTCATCGGAGAGGGCGCCTATGGTGTTGTCTGGTGAGTTTTGTCAGATGAACCGAGCGCCGTAGCCGACAACTAATTGGCCTCAGCTCCGCGATCCACAAGCCTTCCGGACAGAAGGTCGCCATCAAGAAGATCACACCATTCGACCATTCCATGTTCTGTCTGCGAACCCTACGTGAGATGAAGCTGTTGCGGTATTTCAACCACGAGAACATTATCTCTATCTTGGATATCCAGCGGCCTCGGAATTATGAGAGCTTCAACGAGGTGTACCTGATCCAGGTAAATTTAGAAGTCATGCAACATGGAAACCCAGCGACTGATCGAACCAGGAATTGATGGAGACAGACATGCACCGCGTCATCCGTACTCAGGACCTTTCCGACGACCATTGCCAATACTTCATTTACCAGACCTTGCGCGCGCTGAAAGCCATGCACTCGGCGAACGTTCTGCACCGTGATCTCAAACCATCCAATCTTCTTCTTAATGCCAACTGCGACCTGAAAGTCTGTGACTTCGGCTTGGCTCGGTCTGCTGCATCGACGGATGACAACTCGGGTTTCATGACGGAATATGTGGCTACACGGTGGTATCGTGCGCCGGAGATCATGTTGACGTTCAAGGAGTACACGAAGGCGATTGATGTGTGGAGTGTGGGCTGTATCCTGGCTGAAATGCTGAGCGGGAAGCCCCTGTTCCCTGGAAAGGACTGTGAGTACCACAATACCGGCGCGGCAATTGACAGGCCATTCTGACAACAGATAGACCACCACCAGTTGACCCTTATCCTTGACGTCCTCGGAACGCCGACCATGGAAGACTACTATGGTATCAAGTCCCGACGGGCTCGCGAGTACATCCGATCTCTCCCATTTAAGAAGAAGATTCCTTTCCGCGCCATGTTCCCCAAGAGCAACGACCTCGCCCTGGATCTGCTGGAGAAGCTCCTCGCCTTCAATCCGGCCAAGCGAATCACAGTGGAGGAGGCGCTGCGCCATCCATACCTGGAGCCGTATCATGACCCGGAGGATGAGCCCACCGCACCGCCGATTCCGGAGGGATTCTTTGATTTCGATAAGAACAAGGATGCGTTGAGCAAGGAGCAGTTGAAGCGTAAGTTGAGAGATTTCGTCTTATGTGGAGCTTCACTGACTTAGTGCACAGTCCTGATATATGAGGAGATCATGCGGTAAAGAAATGACGAGCATATGAATGCGGCTAAGATACCATAGTACGGGGGAACTAAACAAGGCAGTGCCTGTTTGTTCAAGTTCAGTGGGGTTTCATTCGAGCACATAATAACATGGAAGGATAGAAAGAAAAGGATAGGGACAATGCTCGCGCGTTCCACCCTGAGTGATATGCTGCCATTATGGGAAGGGAATATGGATGGAGTTGATGTGATGATTCGGGCATTTAAGCTTGTTTGATATAATGCGAGCAGAGTAGCCTTGACAAGCAGACCAGTACATAAGATGAACTTTTTCAATAACGTCTTTGGGTATATATGCGGTGCAGAATTGCCTGAGGCACTCCACTTACTTCCTAACTGTACATAAACAGTGACCTCAGCTTTCAGTTTCTGGACTAATTCTTCCCCGCCCTATACTCCTCCATAAATTTCTGGATCCCCCTCCCGACCCCCTCGGGACTAGGCTTCTCCGCACAGACATCGGGTTCAAACCCGACCCGATTCCTGAGATAATCCCTGGTCGTCGGACCAATGGTCGCGACAAAGAACTTTCTGTTGTTATCCTTTCGACCTAAATCCCCATCCTCATTTTGTGATTCCAACCCACCGCCCAGAACCGCTGACGATGACGACGATGACGAAGAAGCATCCACCGTCTCCAAAACCCTGACCATAGCCTCACACCCCGTCGGCGAAAACACCACCGTCCAGACCACTTTCTCGTCGTCTTCGTCCTGCTGTTTGCGCTGGAACGCATCCCGCTCCGCGCGAATCCGCGCCCCAAACGCCTCCTCAAACCCGGCCATCACCCCGGTCTCGTAGACCACCAGCTCCTCCACGGGGATGCGGGCGTCGGGCCGCCGCGCCGGGTCCATCAGGGTCTTGGGGATGATGTCGCGGCGCTGTTCGCCGACGAGGAAGAGGAGGGGTTTTCTTGCGTGGTTTGGGGTCTGGGTCTGGGTATGGGTCAGGGTCTGGGGATTTGGGGGGCTGGTGTTCGCATCTGGGTTGCCCGTGGTGTTGCCCGTGGTGTACGTCGGGTAGTGCGAGAGGATGAAGTGCGCGAGGAGCTCGCCGGTGCCCGTGTCCTGGCCGTGGAGGGTGGCGTTGGGGAGGTAGGTGGTTGTCAGGGCGGAGAGGGAGCGGTGGGTTGCGGGGCCGACGGTGTAGAGGGGGAGGGTGAGGGGGGTTAGACTTCGGTCTGGGTCTGTTACGAGTGGGTAGTGGTATGTTAGCGTTGAGTTGTGGATTGGGTTAGGTGTGGTGTGGTGTTTGGGGATAGGGAGGGAGGTGCAGGGCTGGGAAGGTAGGATGTAGAGGTAGGTGATGACGGTGACGGTGACGGTGGTGGTGGTGATGGGCCGGACATACCGTCGATGCCCTCGAGGACGTGGGCGAACCCCTCCACCGCCCGCTGGCTTGTGAAAATGATGCCGCCGTATTTCTGGTTCGGATGGCCCGCGCGAAAGCCCCCCGATACGAGCAGGTCGTGGATGCGTTGGAGGTTGGTCGTGTGGAAGTGGTGCTCCAGCACGGGGATGAAGGCGGGGCTGTAGTTTTGGCTCGTGAAGAAGTCGTCGTAGCCGTCGTGCGGGGTGGAGCGGGTTTTGAGGAGGAGGATCGGGGTGCGAGGGTCTTGCTCGGCCATTGGTCTTGGGTTTCTTGCTGGTCTGGTTTGTTCTTGGGTGGGTGAGGTGCAATTGGAGGGAATGGCAGGTGGGAGGAGTTTCTGGTGGATGGAGGAGTGCGGAGTGCGGAGCGGAGCGGAGCTGAGCTGAGCTTGCGCCCCGGCCGAGGTTCCCTAATCCTCATACTATTACTGGTACCACCAGTCTTTTATAGCAATGCATGTATAGTAGTGTTGGGTCTCGTGGATTCATAGGCGTTCATAACGAATATTGAATTAAGACACTTCTTAAAAGATACTTGAAGCAGCTACACAAGGAAATCAATGGGTCTAGCATGGTATGTACACTAAAGAAAAAGACTACTGGTCGTCGAGAACGTGCAGGTACTTCTTCTCCTCCTGTCTCTCCCGCTCCGTCGCAGGAGGAAGATCGTAGTAGGAGGAGCTACGGTATCCAAGCTGCGACAATTAGCCGGTGGTCCACACACCTCACGAAAGAACAAACTTACCAAGTAGTGGAAGGTCAGGTTGCTGATCTCAGCAGGCTCGATTCCAAGATCCTTGAAGGTCTTGGCGTTAGGGTCGATCACCTGGTCGATGAACTCGCGCTCAACCTCGTCGGCTGAGCCGATGGGCCACCAGAGATACTTGTTGAGGTAGTGGGCGAGGGGCTTCATGATGGCCTTGGGCACGTTCACGTGGCGGCGGTGCTTGACAATTTCCTTGTCCACCAGCTCCGCGATCTCGGCGGTCGAGTAGTTCTTGGGGCCGTAGAGCTCGAACGTCTGACCGACGGTGCTGTCATCGTGCAGCATAGCCTCGAGGGCAGCGCCGACATCAATGGCCTGTGCAAATTGTCAGCACGACTCAAATCATGACTTGCTCAAAGCAACTTACGTGCACCGGCCAGTAGCGCTCCTGCATGTGGTTGGAAGTGAAGACGTTGGTCGCACGAGCGAGCTTGTGAAGGAGGTTGTCCTCGAAACCGAACATGGGCGCGGGGCGGACGATGGTGGTCTCAGGGTAGATAGAGCGAGCAATCTCCTCACCCCAGGCCTGCAGCAGTCAGCACCTATTCGTCAGCGGGAGAAAAACCCAACAAACGAACCTTGGTAGCGAAGAACTCGGAAGGAGAGTCCCGGTTAGCGTTGTAGGAAGAGACGTGAATGAAGCGATCAACATCGTACTTGGCAACAGCCTCGACAATGCGCTCCGTTCCATCGACGTGAACGTCGTTGTAAGTGAAGTTCCTGTGTGGAGATTAGTATGGCGCATTCAAGATAGACTTATGATACTAACTTGGTAGGATATTGGCGACCAACAAGGTTGTAGACAACATCGGAATGGCGCACAGCCTCCTCAATGGACTGAGTGTTGCGCAGATCGTATTCCTGCCGGACCGCCGAGTTAGAGACTCGATTACCATGCTCGAAACGAAGGTGTCATACGATGAAAGTAATTCGTCCGAGATCAC
The DNA here is from genome assembly GCF_003184695.1 of Aspergillus brunneoviolaceus CBS 621.78. NCBI lineage: Eukaryota > Fungi > Ascomycota > Eurotiomycetes > Eurotiales > Aspergillaceae > Aspergillus > Aspergillus brunneoviolaceus. Next base: position 360,247 of record NW_020290761.1, on the reverse strand, counting down.
CAGTGACCTTCAAGTGTCTCTTCGTCATCTCCTCACGGTAGGGGACAACAACGCTGCATCCCTGACGAGCTATGTCGGCGTCAGTCTCTAGCTCTTTCGAATCGACCATGGGTCCAACCTACCGAGCTTATTGACAATGTAACGACCGAGGAAACCAGTAGCACCGAAGACAGTGGCGGTGTGACCTAGATGATATGAGCTTTCTGGCGCCGACGCGAGCGGATAATGAAACGAGCAGAGGGCGAAGTACCTCCCAGAGACGACCTGCGGCAGGCAAAAGTTAGCATCATCCCACGACCATGACCCCGGTACATGCGCTCTTACCGTCCACCTTGAACCTTCAAGATCGGCTTTCCGGTCCGAGTAATGGCAACATCCTGGAGGTTGCGGCGCTGGACCTGGAACTGAACCCTAGGGGCGGGGACGAAGGCCCTCGAGGCCATGGCGGAATTGGCGGCCCGGCAGCTCTGCATGGTCTCAGTTCTGCTTGCGAATCTGATGAGACCACCGGTATGCGTCCGGATCGGTGGTTGGCGATGGACAATGGGGTGGTAGAGGGGAGAGAGCCAAGCTCGACGTCAGGACTTGTGCTCACAGCTGGTAGATGTTGAAAGTCGCTGTCCAGAATAACCTTGGAGCGGGCACGGGACTCTGGCGCTAGTCCCTTTTCGGCACACTCCCTGGCCGATTTGCACCTTCTTCAATTGTCCGATCTCCCTCCGTGTCGCCTACAATGCTCTGGAAAAGACTGTCAATATGTAGGATTGTGATCATACAGTCGCCTTACTCGAGCACCTCGAATATTTATCCATTCGACCACCTGTCATGTTCAATCCTAACCCCGAACACTTGATCTCCTGCCGGATCGCGTCTGACTATTCGCGAAATATGATTGGTTGACTGACTTACAGCGTCATGGCGCATCTACTACGACGCAACTTAGACTACCTATTGATCTGGTGTCGAAAAGAACGTACAGTACCCAAACTGGCGAAAGCAAAGCATGCATGATACTCGGTTCATTACTCTTTGGACTGCAACCATATCACTAACATTGTTCAGCAGCGCTGTCCCCGAGCGAGGAATAGGGCTTTTGGCAGCTTCTGATGAACCTTGAACGCCATCTTATGCTCCAACACCTCTCTTTGAAAACCCAGGCCTACTCCGGCTTCTTCATAGAGCTGCTGGATGCGCTCTAGTGTGAAACCATGGCTGCCGATTGTGTGTTCGGCGTCGCCAAAGTCAAGCCTCCCATGAGCTGAATCATGCTGCTCGTCATGGTGGTGGTGGTGGTGGTGGTGACGGTGATGGTGATGGCCATGATGGTCGTGGTGGCTCTCTTCTGCCAGGATCTCTAGGACCAGAAGCACACCACCTTTCTTGAGGCGCTCACTCAACCGCGCCAAGGCCAGCTCGGGATTCTCAAAGTGGTGCAGCGCCATGCTGACCACCACAAGGTCGAATTTGGTGTATTCATCTGCGGACAGTTCCTCCGATACAGACTCGGCGAGAAGATCAGCTTTGACTCCAGTCATCTTGTCTGCTAGACCCGCTTCCTTCGCATTTTTGTTGAACTCGCTGATCATGCCATCTGAAACATCCATGCCGACGATCTTGCTTACGAAGGGAGCTAGAGTCTGTGGGTTGTCAGCTTCGTTTCTTTGATATAGCTGATGCCATAGGGTTGGAAAATTACCATGGATATAGGACCCGGTCCGCAGGCATACTCGAGCATCTTGATCTCCTTACCCCGGCCAGACTCGGTGTCGGTCCAGGTATCACTGATCCACGCACGGCGGTTAAGGACCTCTGCGCAATTCTTCTTAATGAAATCCTTGAATTCGTCATTGTAGGTACTAGCCATCTTGCTATAAATTGCATAAGTACCTTGCCTGTTCATCCCAGGAGCTTGTCACTTACTCGAAGTACTGGCGGTTTTTCTCGGTGAAGTCAGACATGATGATGGTATTGATTGGACAATGGTACAAAGGCAGAGGTATTCATAACTTGGGCCGATTGGAAGATAATAGGAGAAAATAGATCAATTGATGGTTACAAAAGAGTCCTCTATGAATAGAACAATACGCCCCTATTTATACCTTTTTTTCTGAGCCAAAAAGCTTTGGGTACCCTAGTTGTAGATGTCTCAGAGGGCTGCTCGGAGAGATATCGGACACTTATTGCTACCATTCTGGGGTTGTAGTAGAGACTCAAGTCTGGATTGGTCCATCCGAGTAGTATTGTCAACATTAACCCATACCAAGAGATGCTATACAATTCAAGAGCCGAAGTATATTCTGGGTACAAGGACGGATGGTAGTTTCGGAAAAAATTCATGCTTGATGTTTGTTACTGAAATTGATGATGATGACGATGTAGATGGGGATCGATGTCATGTGCCTCACCGCCCGAGCATCAAGGCGGATGTTCACCTCAGCTCCGCTGCGCTGCCACCTTCAGATCAGCTTCCTTCTATCTTCCCCATCTCCGATTGACGTACCCCCACCTCTCACGACCCTTGATTCCTTCTTGATTCCTCTCTCCTACCCTTGTCCCACATCCCATCATCCCCCGGTTCCATCATGGAGAACCAAAGGATCACCGATTTCCTCGCCGACCAGCTCCAGCAAGCTCCCGAACAGAGCCAGGCCTTGTTCCTGACCTTCGAAGACTACTGGGAGCGCAAGCTATGGCACCAACTTACCGATTCCCTGATTGAATTCTTCCAGCTACCAGAGAGCGGCCCCCAGCGACTACCAATATTCAAGAACTTCGTCCTCAGCTTCGCCGACAGAATCAACCAGCTCAAGTTCGTCTCGCTGGGGTTGATGGCATCGACGGAGTGTGCAGGTCTGTTTCAACTGCGCCCCAGTAGCTTCCGACGAGCTCCAAACTGATCAAAACTGGGCGGATCGTACACAGATGACAAAGAACGCCTCTCTTTCCTCACATCGCTGGCCGACAAGGTCAACAAGCCCGACAGCCAAGATGCTTACATCTACGCCCTCGCCGACGTCGCCAACGTCAAGCAACGACTACAGGACCTGGACGGGGCACAGAAGGACCTGGAGGTCTGCCAAAAAGTGCTAGATACCTTCGACTCGGTTGAGACCGTTGTGCACGCTTCCTTCTACAAAGTCAACGCGGACTACTACCACGTAAGGGGACACCCTTCGCTATCTCCGCACCCTTTCCCCTCCCCCACTAACAAAGCTCCCAAAAACGACAGGCCAAACAAGAATTCGCCTCCTTTTACAAGAACGCCCTCCTCTACCTCGCGTGCATCAACCTGGAGGACCTCAGCGACGCGGAGCGGGTATCGCGGGCCTACAACCTCAGCGTGGCGGCGCTGGTGTCGGAGACGATCTACAACTTCGGCGAGCTGCTGCTGCACCCGATCCTGGACTCGCTGAGCGCGACGCCGCACGGCTGGCTGCGCGACCTGCTGTTCGCCTTCAACCGGGGGGACCTGACCGCCTACGACGTGCTGGCCGGCAACGTCGCCAAGAACCAGCTGCTGGAGCAGCACCGCCTCTTCCTGTACCAGAAGATCTCGCTCTCCGCGCTGACGGAGATGGTCTTCCGCCGCCCGCCCCACGACCGCAACCTGACCTTCGCCGCCATCTCCGCCGAGACCAAGGTCAAGCCCCAGGAGATCGAGCACCTGATCATGAAGGCCCTCTCGCTGGGCCTGCTCAGGGGCGCCATCGACCAGGTCGCCCAGGTCGCCCAGATCCACTGGGTCCAGCCCAAGGTCCTGGACATGAAGCAGATCGAGGGCATGCGCAACCGCCTCAAGGACTGGGATGCCGGCGTCAACCAGCTGGGCCACTGGATCGAGGGGGTCGGCAAGGATGTGTGGGCGGCTTGATAAAATGAGATAATTTCCAAAGATTAGAACCAGATACCTTAACAACTTCAGTACCGTCACAACAACAACCATGCTATGTCCCACCACCTGTTTCTCAAGCCTCCCCAATCATTTACTCTCCCAACCCCTCGTAACGTGAGAACAGTAAATCATCTGCAGTTCATGTACGAAGTACTAGACTTTTTCCATATGTCACTTACCATATCTCAAAGCGTATGGAATGGCACCTCCCCACTTGAATCCGACACCATAACAGATATCCAGGAAAATCCGAACCACATAGAAGTACGACGAGGGAATTCCATAGTAGCCCTAAAAAGATTTATACTATACAAAGCGTTCAAGCAGACGAGCAAGTAAAGCAAAGCTATTTGTATGATGCTCTACCTATCCTTTAGAAACAAAAAGCCCTAGAACAGGGAGAACCCCAACAAAGCACACCCAGTCACCCAGGCGGGCCACCAGACACACCAGACCACCACCTGGGTCCACATGCCCCAGACGTCCCACCCGAAGGCCGCCTGCGTGAGGACCGTCTCCACGTCGACCCCGACATACCGGCACGCCACGAGAAGGACGATGGGCGGGGACAGCACGTTCAGAAGGACGAGGCCGGCGACGGCGAGCACGGCCCGCAGGGGGCGGGAGGCGGTGCGCGGGTCGATGCGGTTGACGAAGCTGAGCGGGGTGCAGAGGAGACCGATCATGAAGGACAGGGAGAAGTTGAGGGTGGCGAGCGTGGAGAGGAAGAGGCCGAGGACGAGGAGCGAGAACGATTTGATGAGCAGGGATTGTTGCGACTGTTCCCGCAGGGTGGTCGTCAGGCCGCGGGTGAGGGAGGCTGCGAGTGCGATGGGCAGGATGGCGTTGATGGCGATGCTGGCGTAGGTTGCGGTTGGGTAGTACTTGTGGTTTGAGATTAGCATGTGAGGTCTTTCTGGTCAGAGAAAGGGTAAGGACGGGCACGAACCTGGTGGTGGATATTGTTGAAAATGTAGAGAGGGATGAGACCGAGGAGGTGGAGGCCGACGACAAGGGTGAGCGGCAGGGCAAGTTGTCGCTCGATGATGCTGTTAGAGTCGGTTTTGACGGCTGGTTGCTGCGCGGTGTTCGCACCGGACTTCTCCGTCGAAACAGCCACTTGCTTATTCGTCTCTCCTGCGCTTGCTGCTGGAGGCTTGACGGCAGCTTGCTCCGAGCCGAAATAGTATCCCGTCCGCAGCCAGAGTGCGATGGCCATAATGGTGAAGTTTCCGGCGATCAGCATGGCACTGGGTAGATAGGTACCGATGCTGACGAAGCGGTTGGTTTGCATAAGCAGGTAGAAGAAGAAGCTCTGATGCAGATGCTCCAGGAGATTGTTCAAACTGCGACAGAGACCCTCGATGGTACGGCCCAGTGCCATCTCATCCTGCCAACCGTCGCCCTTGGGCTGCAGCGTGATGGCGTCGATATGGTATGGCATGAAACTGCTATGCGCACCCGTCGCGTAGCCGAAGCCCTGCTTGACCATGCCTCGCAGAATCGTCTGCAGCCGCATCTCATAGCTGTCATTGTGGTCCCACATTTCTTGCAAATTGGAACCAATACCCATTTGGCCACCAGCAATCGATACAGCCGTGTTGAACAGGTCCAGATTGGGCAGCTGGCCGTTGACACCATCGTAAAGAATATGAAGTGATTCAAATCGATGATCGAAGGGATACTCAATGACCAAGCCTCCCTGCAACGCGCCGCTCTTCAATGGCAGCGGCTGCACAAATGCCGGTTGCATATCATGGTAGGCGTCAATCCACGCCTGGGTGCCCGATTTACTATCCGGTGGTAGCACGAAGATGATATCCTTCGACCATAAGGACCAACCTGTAAGGCGTAAACCCGGTCAGCAAAAATGGAAGCGTCTTCTGCTGCTGCTGCTCCGCTGGACGAAGCCGGAAAATCAATCACGCACGTTTAAAGTATCCCGCCAGCGTCAGCGCAAGGCTTACACCATTCAGATTCAGTTCGTCATCGGCAGTTCTCCAGGCCGCGACAAGCACAATGGCTTCAGTAGCGTCACCCCGCGGTGCTTGGATAATCGCGTAGACATTCTGCCCCTGATGAGTGATCCCCGATGAGGTGTACTCGTACTTCTGCGTCGCGACTTTGAGTCCTGCAGCTCGCAAGATCGACTGGACCTTATCGGAAACACTGAGCTCGAATTGAAAACCTCCATCAGTAAGACATGGCCTTTCTCAACGGAGCGGAAAGGGTTATTGGGCAGAGAAAGTGAACGTACGCCGGGGTAAATTCGTCGTTTCTGCTGTCTTGCTCACTTAGCGTCTGGCGCTCCAGGATCGCCTCTAGCTCCTTCTTGTATCCCCGGAAGATGTGCTGTTCACTGCCGGAGAAATATGCGTGGACCTGACCGGGCAAGAGCGCGTTTTCGGAGATGTACGTTTGGCGGGAGTAATCGTTGAGGGGAAGGAGGAGCAGCCAGACGACGCCTGCAACGATGCAGAGGAAGGAGAGAATATGCGGCAGGTGGACGAAGAGGAAATGGGGATTGCTCCGCAGTTTGCGGATTGCGGCTGCCATGGTTCTGGTGTCAGCATGACTTTGAATCGATCCGAGGTGTTGTTTCGCCCGCGGTGGGCAATCCGGGGTGAACAAGGTGGTGATGGTAGCAATCGGGGATAAGCAGGGCCGATAGAGAAAGGCAAGAAGCACGCAGAAACTCTTCTCACTAGTGCCCGTGGTATTGAGCCATACTCACATTTTAGAGCCATGGAGGTTGCGACATCTAGGGACTCCGTCCCATGGAAGAGTTGTTGATGCTACAGCTGAACGGGTACGGAGCCATCAATCGGCGGCGATTTGGCCAGAGCAGCCCGCGGATTTACGTCAGCCGCTAAGTTAAGTTAACTATTGTTGATATGATTGACACCAAGCAATGCAATCACATTAAATAATATTCACTCCTTCCATAACTAGCTTTTACACATTACAAAGAGATCCACGTATAGTAGAATGTATAATATATGCACAAGAATGATAGGCTAGAGGATAACCCGTCTACTGAGTTCTCAAGCACCCAGACGCTGCGAGGAGCCCAGATAGCTCATGGGAGTCGCCCTCTCGCCCCCGGCAGTCGTGGTCGGAAGAACACCATACCGACCAAATGTCTTCTGGTCCACCGAGACATAGTGTGGCAGTCTTCCCAGAAGGTTCAACTTCCCTTCAATCCATCTCAGAACCTTCTCAGGGGGGACGAAAACTTTCAGGTACCCGAGACCGACTAATCTAGTCCGTTAGAAAAGTGGAAACCAGAAGCAAGCGGGTGCACAAGGCAGAGTACTTACACAGATAGCCCACGAAGATGGCGCAGAGATGGCCCAGGAGACTCGCATTCTGGACGAAAATCGAGACCAGGCCACAAGCAAACAGGGGGGAGGTCCACGTAGGGATCTTGTACGGCCCAAGGCTGACGTATCGTCAGTTCAGAGTCCAATGCATAAGTTCCGAAATTTTTGACCTACCTGAAGTACGGGTTGGATTTAAAGGTTCTTATGGCTTCTGACCCCAGGAGCAAGAAGACCCAAACACTGAAAGATCTGTTAGACGCCCCTCGAGAACCCTCAATACCAGGCCAGAGTCACTCACCTGGCACCAAAAACTTCGGTATTTCTGTGCAAGACGAATCTCTCGATCAGAATATACGCGCCCGCCGGAAAAGTCGAAAGGGCTGATGTGTAGTCACCGCAGTTAGTGTCTCTGCTGTAGCAACAAAGCCGGAGTATGGTCGGGGCTAAATTTGACTTACGGCCAAAGAACAGAGCGACTGCAGTCAATGTGCCATGCTCGGCCTCGAACCGCTCCAACAATGGGGTGAGAGCCAGGAGATTCAGGAAGGCATGGAAGAATCCGAAGTGGATGAATGGGTATGTGTTAAGTCGATACACTGTGTTCTCATGTCAGATGTACGTGTACTCCTTGCAAGAGTCTGGAGGCTGTTCATACTGGTGCCAATGTTGATTTCCTCTGGTATCAGCGAACCCCATTGCTTCACACTCCACACCGTCTGCAATTCGAGTAACCAGAACACGATAATCGCTAAGAGCACAAGCCGAGTGAAAAGAGGGAGGCGAAGAACGTAGGACCGGACCCTCGATGGGTTGAACGGCAGTGGCGGTAAAGCGGCCGGAGTAGCCATGATGTTGGGTATTCGAGTTGTAGATCACAAATTATTATGTTAAAGCACAGAGTCGAGCTAGACCGTGGAGCTTGAGATTTAGACACCAATGTTGTCTCTATGGAATGAGGGCCGGTCGAGACTTTTGCAGGCGTCAAGCGCACGGTCGTTCGAGGGGGCAGTGGATCGGTTCGGTAGTGGACGCTGTCTGTCAAGGAGAGACTGGTGATCCGAGCTGGGGCGAGAATCGACGTTTGGAAAGGTGTAGCGATAGATCAAGGGTGTAAAAGATGACTGCTTTCGTCAGCCCAACACGCCACGGGAAGGGATGAGAGGTAAACACGCGACAGGGTCGCAAGAAGCCAGCAATCAAGCCCGCACGAAGCAAAGGGGGACATACAATCGACAAATTAGCGCAATTGCCCCGCAAGTCAGGGGAAAGGAAAAATCCACCGGCGCAGTGCTTCCTCAAGTGTGTTTGTTGGCTCTTCTCGCTCCGGGACAGTAAACGCTGACTTGTTCTCGCCGACGGCCTTTTTCCCAGCGCCAACCACCAGGGTCACGTGGAACCATCCATTCTGTCAAAGATGCTCGATCTTAGTCTCAACTTACTTCAACCATTGCAGGCGTCTATAATAAAGAAATGCAGCATAACTGAAGCCTGTCATTACTCATGTCTGTTCATTGACTAATGATGGAAATTCTAAGGGCATCCGGGCCCACATTATGTACAGTACATTTAAGCATTTACAGGTACTGGCGGAACCAGGCAATGGCCTGGCAGAAAGCCTGCTCCTTAGCCCACTTGAAGTGCTTGTTGCTAAGGTCGGCACGAACAGCGAAACCGTGGGAGACGCCGCTGAACAGATTGATCTGCCAGGGCTGACCAGTCTTGATCAGGGTGCCCTCGGACTCGTGACGAAGCTCGGTGGTGAAGATGGTGTCGATCTCTGTTTGAAGATGGGGTGAATTAGCAACGAATTAGGATGCGAGAGGGCTCCACTACGAGAGCGTAGAAGCTTACCAGCAGCAGCAATGGAGAGAGGACCGGTGATAGCGCCGAGCTCCTCGTGGGTAACGAAAGAGGGGTGGGCATTGAAGCCAACATCGACCTTGCCCTCCTTCATGAAGCGGCAGACGTACTAATGCACATTATACTGTTAGCATGTCTACAATGTACAGCGACTGGCTCATCACTGAAGTGAGGGCTCACCTTGGCACCGAAGCAGTAGCCGACAGCAGCAAGTCTCTTGACACCCAAGTCACCCTTGACGTACTTGATGGCAGCCTCGACGATAGGGTCAACGTTGGCAGGCTGGTGGTTAGGGAACCAAGCGCCAATGTCGAATTTTCCGGCCTCCATCTCGGCGACGGGGATGGCGTCGCCGTTGAACAGGTCGGGGATCACGCAAAGGTAGCCATTGGCAGCGTACTCATCAGCGAGCAGCTTGGCGTTGTTGAAGAGACCGAAAATGTCACTCAGGAAGAGAACAGCCTTCTCGGGGGTCTTGTTGTCCTTGGGGTAGGTGATGTAGTAGTCAACTGCAGCATAGACCCCGTCAGTGGGATCATTCCCTGCACACAAGAGCCTGGTAAAGGCAACCTACCGCCATTGACGTTCTTGACCTCACCAACGGGGGTGCCTTCGTGCTTGAAGCCCTGGGCACAGCAAGCTCCGGGAGGATTGGACGCCATTGTGATGTGTAAAGGTTGGGTGGGGGGGGAAGAAGGGTGGATGCTTTGAAAGAGGTACTAAGATATGAAAAATGGTTGGATACCAGGAAAGCCAAAAGGTGAGATACGGCTGGATATATACCCTGAATTTGCCCCGAATTGGAGTAATTTGCGCATGCAGTGGCTTCGAGATTCCCCTCTATTGCCCCCCCACTTGTTGCCCCTCCTAGGGAAAGGTTCCCACGGTTATATTAGGCAAGCCACCGAATGGCGTGGCCCTTACTAATCCTCGAATTCACCTGACATCATGGATCGACTCTAGAATTTCCGTCGCAAAGCAGCATATTGCAGCCTGTTCTCTTCGAATTTCCACATTTCGTGTGATGAAGCAACTGACTATAACATCAAACATGTTTCTCTGTTTGTGAAACCATTCATATATGAGAGAATTGAGACAGTGATAATTCAACCGGCCACTTGCCAAATTGCCGAGGCGGCAAGTTCCTCATGCCGACGTCGGGCCAACCGTCGCCATTCTCTTTTTCTTTTCCTGCCCACTCTTTTTCTTTTGGCTAAGCTTTGGTAGGCTTCGGACTTATCGGCTTAGCCCCGGGATCAGCACCTGTACAGCTACTGTGTATAACTACAATTGCCCGGCAGCAGGGCAAGTCTCAAACATGTTTATAGAAATACTTCACATATCTCGTCACCGAGTCAAATTCAAAACATGTCGGGACCAATTCTGCACATAGTACTAAATGTTCATATATTAAGCCCTGATTGTCAGGTATCAACTTGCTAATTAAATGGCCATCATATCCTCCTCATTATTGCCTGAAAGGTTCAAGCAGATCATTCATTCGTGGTAATCACATTAAGACAAGATCCATCGCAGAAAGGCCGTGGTAAACGGGGTCATGTTCATCGTCAGGGCTCAAATCCTGCGCTCCAACACCAGGCCGAAGGATAACCGATATCCGTGGGGGGTATAATGCTGTAGAAAGCAAATCTTTTTTTGGTGTGTGGTTCTTACTCGTGCATCCTCATCCGTAGAGTGCTCCTGAGCTGTCTTTAGAGAGCGTCTCTCAGCAAACACAGTATACACGACGTAGATAATATTTTCACTCAGGCGGGGAACTGATAAGGTGGCAGCTGGGGGCGGGATTCCCGCTTCACCGCCCAGGCTTTGAGGGCGATCGAGAGAATCTCGTAGGCCATAACAAAGGCGGTCAAGCCCATGGTGACAGTGAACACAAACATCGCATCGAGGTCGTAGTATTCCATGGCCTGAATCACGCTGCGTGTCTGCACAAAAGTTAGCTAATTGATTCCTAGCTTTAAGGCATTGGCGCCAGCGAACAACTTACACTAAGCATGAAAACCAAGCCACCAGAAATGAGGCAGAAGGAAGCCACGATCTCAGTTGGCGGACGAGCAGGCAGGTAGGAGGTAGGTGGCTTCAGGTACATCAGGACATAAGTCACACCCCGAGCAAGCGCAAATCCGACGAGAAGGTTGCCCCACTGCTTGTGCACCATTGTTGATACCATGCTGTCTTGGTGGTGAGAACCCATCATCATGCCCAGAAGAAGGATAATCAATGCAGGCATAGGGTTGAGGGAAACGCCCTGAGTGTCAGGAAGCTGCCAAGCAGTATCGCTGGAGGCGTGAGCGTTCATGTGGGATGGATATTGCAAGACAGTGCTGTTCAACCAGCCCTTGACGCGTTTCGACTCGAAAAGCATGCCACACAGTCCACCACCGAAGAACATAATGGAGATCGAGACATGCTCAAAGTCGGTCGCAGTCCACTTGCCGCCCCATCCTGTGAGATGCTCCAGAAACATGTTACTCGCACCATAGAGGAATATCACAAACGACTCAGTGAACTCTCCAGTGGGGACTTTGGCCTTCCATTTACCAACAATAGCGCTGGACGGTTTCACATTCCAGGCCCAGCCGAGATCTGCCCAACAGCCAAGCATTCGTCCTAGTGTCAACAGACCGTACCACACGAAGATTCCACCCTTGATGAAGTGCGCAAGACCGTTGAAAACTTCCTTGCCGCGCTGTGTCACACGTCAGCGAGAGCTGTTCACACAATTATTGAAGCGATGATCATACCATAATACCGCCGTAAGTCACAAAGCCAGTCACAAGAGCGACAAAGCCGAAAGGCAGAATGATCCTGTCGATGATCTTATAGATGACCGAAAGGACGCGGAGCACACGGTTGGACACCATGCCCGGCACACGGCTGGCCAGGAAGCGGTCAATAATGGGGATGCGCATGGGTCTGTGTAACTGAGGGGGGTTTTCAGGGACCGGGTCCTCGGGTTTTTCGAAGCCGTCGTACTCGTCCGATGCGGACGCACACGATGGCGACTCTGGACAGTGGATCGAGGATGAATTTCTCTCAGTTCCCTGCCCGCTATCTCTCGACCAACGATATGAGTGACGAGGGCCAGTAGGGAAGGTGTCGTGGCTATCGGCCATTTCATCGGTCGACACAGGAAGGAAAGCTGCGCGTTCATAGGAGCTGTCTTCCGTCTCCCCTCGTCCGGCATAAGCGAAGATCAGCGACATAATCACTTGAGCGCTGATAAGCCAGGTCGCGATCCAGCCAATCTTGTGATGGGCGTTGTTTCCGTACAGATCCGGGGTCTGGCTGTTGTAGATTATTCCGACAAGCATTCCAATCGCATTTAACACCAGGAAGAGGAATTGCGACGGCAAGGCAAAGCGGGATCGTCCGACACTGAGCATGACCGCTGCAAACTCTTTGTTAGCCTCGCGTGCGCCTGGCTTGCGAGATGGAGATCTGATTTGGAAGCAGGAAAAGAACTTACCGATTGGGAGGATGAAGCACCAGGCAGCTACCATTAGACCGATGTGCGCCATGATTGCGCCGCTATGCTTGCCATAGGCAAAATAACTCATAGGCGAGTCGTCCGTCGACTCTGTGTTTTCCTTTGGTTGCGAATCGTGGCTGGACATGTCCATGCCGCTGTCCATGTGCATTCCCTCATCATCTCCATGCGGAATAGCATTCGCAACTGAGATTAGTAAGAAGGACGCCGCGAGCGCGGCACGGGAAGCTCGCTGCCACATGAGCGCAAGCTTAAATCCGGTTTGCGACAAGAATGAAATGCGACAAAAGGGAAATTATGGAGCGCAAGTGCTACGAGCTTGCTTGGGCACCCGACAACAGTTTCCTAGACCGAGGAGACGGCACCTCCAGAATGAGGAAGAGAGTTGTCAGCTGAGGTGGTAGGGTTGCTGTGTATGCAAAGGACCGACGGTCGAGTGCGGTGCGGTGGGAGAGCGGACTGGAAGTATAAGAACCAAGAGCTCAAGGGAACCCCAACTGGTGGCTTTTGGATGATCCAAGGACTGAAGGGAGAAGAAAATAAAGAGCTGGAAAGCAAGAGGGTTGCGCCAGACTTTTTAATCAGGTCATTACACATCATTACCGACATTCACGCTGTGTTCAAGTTGCTGGTTGGGTCTTGGGTCTTCGTTCGTCTTCCTTTTCGGAGCTGGCGGGGATAGCCATGCAACAAATCCGAAAGGCCGTGGAAACAACAGCCTCGCTCGAGCACCGGGTACCGGAAGGAGTGGAGCAGAAGGTCACTGATGAGTATTAGTCTACTGGGAGCTCTGCAGTGGAGTGGCTAGGTTACCTAGTACTAGTACGTAGGGGTCACTCGGTGCTTTTATTTCTTCTTATTTTTCCATAAACTAATTAACCCATCAGCTTTTGAGTAAGTACGAGGAAGTACCTCATTGGATAGATAGCTATAGATTCATCCAGAAACACTTGGTCTACCAATGGTCCAGTTTACTGCTACAGGTGTGTCTTCATTGTTCTTATTCAGTGCTTCCCGCTCGTCATCATGAGGTGTCTCTCAGTACGGTAGAATTAGTGAGCATTATTTTTTGTTGGCACTAAGTGACTAGATGATCGCTGGAACGATCATTAGTTCCATTTCTGGAACCTTAATTTTCTCTTTTTTCCCTTCTTTTCTCACTTTCCTTTTTTTTTTTTTTTTTCCTTTTCTCTTTCCTTCCAGACTTGCCGAGTTTTCCATCTTGATCGACTGGCAATGTTATAGTACGCGCCTGGTAACTTGTCCTTCGCTAAGCTCCTCTCTGTGCTCAGCATCATTGCTCCTGACTCATGATGAGCACTAATGAGTAAGACTTGATCTTAGTTAAAGCAAGTGCGCTGGCACATGATAAGTCAGATTTAGGGTGATACTTCCAATCGAAAAGGTATCATTGGATCACTTAGGGAGAGACAAAATCTAACAAAGGTTTTGGGGAGTGCTTCGGCTCTCGGAAGGCCGGAGCAGCTGGGAGAAGGAGCGAGTTCTGGGCAATGAAGTCATGCCGGGCTGAAGGTGCCGTGGAAAATGATCTCATTCCAAGGTACCGAACTGTTAGCGCCGGGTCTAGAGCGGACTCTCTTTAACCCTTTCTGGCCGAGCTTATTGTTCATGTGCCTTGAACTAACTACTCAATCTAACTCATTCTTACTCATAGTGTTGAGCTGTCGGCGACTGGGCGACTGAACGACTCTGTTGCCTATACACTTTATTGGGATTCTCGACTGCTGTTCCATATGATCTGGCTCTGCCTCATATAGACAGACCATCTTGATACAGTTGTTATGACAGGAGATTATTGATAGTATCGCGAGCTAGAACCCTCCTTCTTTACTCTCCGAGGACGAAGGCATGCTGGTCTCTATACTCCAACCTTCACATCCCGAAAACCATTTACTTCTCAAGTGTGTTCAGCTCATGTGACTGTTCATTCCAGGCGACTTGGGCTCCAAAGTTGCTGACCATCCCCGCACTCTGATATATTGGCGGCAACCCATGAAATCTGAGAGACACCGGTCTCTCCCAACTTGGAATGTCCCGATACGACATGATCTCGATAGTCTCTAGCCGCGTGGGAGCCTCTAGCCGCGTGGGAAGACTGACTCCTGTCTAACATGTTCTGTTAGAGTGAGCCCATATTTTCACACGCTACTTATCCGGCCCAATAAAAACAAGTTTCTATCCTGACAGCTACCTAGTAGCTATTCACACGAGTGGGGAACAGCGATACGACTTCGAACGATAGCCACTTATCTCTCCTATAGCTGATAGAGTGCCGGTATCGAGTCAGATCGCGGAGTAGGTCTTAAGCAGTGAAGCCATCCAACGCTCCCCTTGCATGATACTACTTTTGCGTGGTGGAGTCACGGGAGCTAAAGGCAGTGTAGCGAGGCTCCAGGCTGCTTCATAACTAGGTACTGTCTACCATAAATGTATACACTGCTGGATTCGAAGCCGCACCCGGAGAGATAGATGTGCAAGTCCAATCCTAAACTGCTTACGAGCTACGAAAGGCATCTGAGAAGCTCCTGTGTACTCCAAGCATGGACACGCATTGTTAAATAGACAATGTCCAAGTCTCCGTGTTTGTTTATTGTCGGTGATTGGCTAGGGCGAAGTATACCTTGATTGTTGACAAGTCAAGTCCCTTAATTTCGATCTCTATGGTCTGATCGTCGACAATTTGGGTACTATGTACATCCTGGTGTAGCGTGACATCTTTATGCAGCTTGTCACACTTTAACAATTTTGTCTTAGAGTGAGGGGAGAGGTAGAGGTATAGTACCTGCCGTAAACAATCACACAGTGCATGGATGTGCTGGCGTGAAGAGCTGATATGTGAGCCTTTAGCGACAATCTTCAACCATGCAGGCAAGCCAGCGACTCAGTATCTCTGATGCCTGAACTTTACGACTCACGGATAGGTGAACTGTTGACTCTACGTCTAAATTTAAGTGATAGACAGTAGGCTCCAATGATTCCGGTCAGACTCTAGAGCCTATGCGGCGTCGTATTGTGAGGGAGCTGGCAGTTTTGTTGTTCATTGTTGCATTAATAATACTTCATGTACTCAGTACTTGTGTTGGACGGGTCGACCGCCAACAAGCGTCGATCTCTTTATCTGCGTATAGTGAGTGATCCCTCGGAAACAGACCCCACCCTGCGGGGCTCTCGCACGTTGGGCGCCCAGCCCTGTTCGCGTCTGTGTGCCGTCTGGTCTGTCTGGTCTTTGTTCCTCTTGCTCTCTCTCTCTTTCGTCTGACAACCCAACTGGCGATCGTGGCTTGGCGTCACCTTTTAGCACGGACTTAAGGAAGCACCTGCATCCGCGCTCTTCCGCCAGCGCCAGAGCGCCTTCTTGCGGGTAGTCTGGAAGGGAGGCTGGCTTGACCGCCTTGAGATCGACGGAGCCCGTCGAAGAGCTGTCATCTTGTGAACAGCCCTGCCGTTGATACATAATGAGCTCATTGCAGCTACTTCGCAGGTGGGTAGGGCTGGGAAAACCACCGCGCAGTGGAGAGTGATTTGGAACAACCACGCCGAATCCGAGCTGGTTAAGCAAGATTGGTAACATGCAGGACTGGAAAGACCGGAAGAAGAAAAAAGAAGGTGAAAAAAAATGATGTTATTCAAAAGCCGGGCGAACCAAGCTGCCAAAAGACTAGACTCAAGCTATGGGAAACCGACACAGACCAGTCCCCTAAGCAAGCACAACAACCCACCAAACGACACGCACCGGTTCTTCTTGGAGACACGCCCACCGCGCCGCAAACCAGCAACTCGCATGACCTGGTGGAATTTCCCGTCTCGTTTCTTTTGACTTCTCAAGAATAATAATATTTGATACCTAATTGTGTGCCGTTCCCACTTGATGCCGAGTCGCCGAGATTCCTCTGCACGCGCTTACCTATGCGCATCGTATGACTCATTGAAATACGCCTGGAACTCGGATCGGATATCATCTGCAGGTTGCTGGAAGATGCTTTGACATCATCGAGCGATGACTATGGCAGCATCATATGAGCTGATTCCTCGCATATTGACCTGCTTTTGGGAGATGGGACTTTGACATCGCTATCTGCATGGAATCCAGTATTGATTTGGCTGGCCTCTTTGTTTGTTGAGCTTTGTTGAGCTTGAGCCTAGAGGGCAATCCCCGCAATATGCCGGGCATCAGAGCAGCAAGCATTACCGTCTTGGACCATCCGTGCTGCCAGCCTCATGAGGACCCGCCCGCTACGGCCATCCCCGATAAGATTCATGCATGTTTAGTGCAGTGCACAGAGCCGTGTGCACAAATCCCGAGCCCCTTCGCTAGGGTCTACCTGTACGGAGTAAGTACATCGAGGGCAGCTGACAGCCAACAAACTCATTTCTGGATGATGTTATTTAGCACCACCGGGCTCCAGAGTCATGAATGCATAAGAGTGCGTTCATTGCTGCCTACCATCGTCCCCGAAGCACTGCCTCCCTCAACTGTGTGCTATACAGTAGATACCCTACTCGGGTGTAGGGTTCAAGTATGCCAGGATTCAGTCGATTTCCAACCATTACAAGTGGGACCGACCGACTTTCCCATACACCATCCCATCAAGTCCCCGATAGATCCTTTTTTGGGGCTCTCATCACGACGGGAATCTTCTTTCCCCTTCATGCGGACGGGGCGTATTATTAATACAAGTCGAGTTTGACTGGAAAGGAAAGATTTTTTTCCTCTTCCTTGAGAATTCAGATACAACCAATGGGGTAAGCAAAACACGAACGGGGTCAGTCCGAAGACACGCCCTTGGGGAACTAATGTGAATTAGTATCTTGTTGAGAAGGGGGATTTTCTTTGCTGATGGGGCTGATCGAAGCTGGGTCTTTCCCGCCATTATCATTATCAGCACATGGACGATCTGGACATCTATGATCTCTAGGATATTTGGTTTCTGAGCATTTTTCTATGCTTAAGAATTGCAAGCCAGAAATGATCTGGCTTTCTAACAAAACCGAAACAATAAACAATAAACAATAATAAAGTCAGCATACCGTGATGTTCCCATTCAACTCTGCCTTGGACAACAAAAGTCAAGCACTCCACCCGTACTTCCCGAACCCTTCCCTTAAAGAGGTAGGATGCAACGAGGGGAGCGGGAGAACAAAACCAGCCAAAATCTACTAAAGTCGGCAATTCGGCATCGATCCAAACAACCACGACGTTGAATGGATGGACCAAAATGCTTTACCTTGGATTTGAAGAAGAAATCGACATGGGCCAGGCGGGTAAATCTCCGAAAGTCGCCGTTACAGCTACACTTCAATATGGTCAAATCCCCGAACCCTCCCCCTCTCCCCAATCTAAACCCCGATGCAGAATTGGCAATTGGTATTATTGCATCCCACTAGCATGGCATGACGGGAAAGCGCGGCGGCTGCGGAAAGGCGCGAAAATCGGACCTGCTGGCCCTGGATTCTGGCCTTGAAGTCTGGTCACTTACAATAGCACCGATACCTCAATGGCAGCTGACCTTGGAGAACGGCAATCGCTTTTTATTTCTCGAGGCCCATTTTGGACGAAGCTAGCGGGTGGTCCCGTCCGCAAGTGGTCTCCGGCGAAGCGAGCAGAGCAAGTCAGTCTATGTCGGGTTTATCTCGGATCAAAAGGATGATGCTTCCAGTCTTTTACTCCTTTTGGTCATGCTACACAATGCGTAACGGATGTACGGGATTAGACGGTGGTTTCTATGCATTTGGCCATGTTAGTTATGAAAGTTTGGTCCAGTTGTCGGAGTCTTGGACTAGAAGTCTGGAGGATCAACAACCTGAGGATCCATGCCGATCTTCGTATACTGCAGTGCAGACGGACTATCTTTTGGTGGACAATCTTGATAACCACCCACTGGTCGCTTTGCAGCCAACACAATTATTGCGAGGTATAACTAGAACCCTTGGAGATGCACCCCGTGACTGGGGCAACCGATAGCCTTTCCTTGAAGGGCTTCATATTGCTGTGTGGAGGGGTTTAGGTATCTGGGGTGTGAAGAACTAGTCTTAACAAGCACCACGATTACCACTTCGCCCGCTTCTCTTGAGGAGATCAGCCTAGTTTTTCTATTAGTTCCTCAGCAAACATTGTTCTATCGTGCACGATTGGACTCTGATATGCTGATCGGCATGCACACACAGACTGCGCCCGTGACTCCAGACTTACGCCATACTAGAAGCCTGCAATGGTAAGGAGGTCGGTGCCCTCAATTGTCGCGATTGAGGAGGCCCTCCTTGTAGCGTGTGCGCCTTCCTAGCCTGTCCTTCCTGCCTAGGACAGGTAACATCTTCTTTTGCAAATACCTACCCCTGGAGTAGCAATATCTACTGCCTTCAATTAGAGAGTTCCATCCATTTTCAGATTCTGCATCAACTTGTTGAGACCATTCCGCCTATGATTCGGGTCACCGCTTGTCGTCGCCATCCAGTCAGCAAAAGACTGCGGGAGTATCAACATCAGAAAACAGACAAGAGAGTGTCTGTCCAGTATGAAGAGCATTATAGCTCTAGGTTGACTGAGAAACCAAGACATGTTGACTCCGCGTGAACATTTGGCCTCTCTAAGGCCGTCTCATGTATACTCCCCCCCCCAAAGCCAGTGACAGGAAGGATGATGATAAGCGAGGCCCGGAAAGGCGGAGGGAAACCCGCCGGCGCCTCCCTCACCGCCCGTCTCTCCATTCCCCGTCGATCAACCAGATTGTGATCATGTGATTGAGCAGCCCAAACCGGCTTAGTGGCCCGCAAGCGAGGTGGTCCGAGCCCGCCGACCGGGCAAGCGCAGGAAAGCACACAACGGAATTTCAACCCTAGCCTTTTTGTCTGAATCCCCTCAACGCCCAGCCGACGACAAATCCGCCTGCCCAAACACCCGACCTCATCCCCCAGGTTTTCTCTCGCCTCAGAAAATTCAAGATGACTCACGAGTCTGTTTGGTACAGCCGTCCCCGCCAGTAAGTGCTCCCTGTTCGACGCGATCCGATTGAAAGATTGAGGGTATATTTCGTGAGACTAACGGAGATTCGTTGTATAGGTTCGGCAAGGGCTCCCGTGGATGGTGTGTTTAATCCCCCTGAAATCTGGAAACTGCGAAGAGAAACGATCAAAAGAGGAGGGGAATCACGCGACGAACTGGAATGCCAAAATGAAGGAACACCCAATGGACAAATGACTGATTTATGCTCGATTAAAATACAGCCGTGTCTGCTCCCACCGCGCCGGTCTCATCCGCAAGTACGGGGTATGGAACACCTGATATACTCTTAGTTGGATCAATTCGAATCTTTGGGACTGGTGAACTGATTGAGAATGCATTACAGATGAACATCTGCCGTCAGTGCTTCCGTGAGAAGGCCTCGGACATCGGTTTCTACAAGGTTGGTTTTCATCTTCACCTACACACCTTGCTCTACCATACAATCTGCGCCCGCGATTGGAGGATACACATCATTGCTTGCGACCGTGGAAATGGACTAGACATACTCAACACCGGAGGAAAGGGGAATCAAAACAATAAAACGACGAGAAGACAAGTTCGAAAGGGCGACGGCACACATGGATATCCTGCACATCACACAACATGCACACACCAACCCACCCGAACAACCTTAGCTAATGCCTCACCTCCTTCAGTTCCGTTAAATTCCTTCCTTCTTCCGAATTCAATTTTCCTTTGTTCACGACGGATCTCTTTCACGTGCTCGGGCGCTCGGTACCAAAATGAAGTGATGAAATGGAGAGGAGGAATTCTTCCTTTTCTTGTTCTCTCTCTTTCGAACAACTCCAGAGAATCGCCGCGAATCCTTGAACTTCTCTACAACCCCCCAATCCGCTCGGACAATGGCTTAGGATTTGCTCTTGAAAACAAAGCAAATTTCGGACTGGGGACTCATCTGGTACTCGGGGAGGATTTTGAATTTTTTAGAGAGCCGAGAAACGAGAGAAAAACAAGAAATGAAATCATAAAAATTGAGGGATGCTTCATCTGCTTTTCTTTCCTTGCTGTTTTCCCCAACAATGCCTTCGGATAACTTGATCGATCGTCTGGGTTGGTTTTTTGCGATGCAAGCGAGTCACCGCATGGGGTCTGGCTGGCATATCTAAGCGTGGGCTCCGTCCCGTTGGGGCTGCTTCGTGCTGGACTGATCCCTATCGTGTGCATTATGGGACCCTTCTCCATCTGTCCTGTGGTCTTTGCGGTTCCTCCGATGTCTTGATCGTAGTGGTTAAGTTGGAGACCGCATCGCCCGTCTCGTAGTGTAGTTGAATGCCCGCGGCGCCCCTGAACAATACTGTACCCATTTAGCTCTAGCCGGGCACCCACCTGACACCGTACTGTGCTATCGGATTGGAACCTCGGTAGCTCCAAAGGAGCCAGTCCACAAGCCAATCACAGACCCCAGTTTTGATGGAAGTATACATTCTTCTTTCCCTTCAAGGTTCAAGTTGCTAAATACTAGGTATGCTACCGAAGACCCCACATCGGATGCAAACCATATCCCAAAATAACCTCCACAACGCTGGAGAAAATAAGACCCCCAAGAAAGACATGCAGAGGATACTTCCTTGCCCGCCCTACCTTCCTACCAACCTATCTCCTATCACGTATGAACCAGAGCTCAAAAAGGGTTTCTAACGAGTGCAAATAGTGCTATGGCTATGAATCATATGCTATGCCGATTTGGAAATTTCACCGCCCCCCAAACTTATTCATACAGTGTATGCGAAAGACAAAAGTAGACACGGAACTGAGTGAAAAAAAAAAACCAAGTGGGCAATACAACACGGGGGGGGGTGATCTAACTCCATGGTCCCGGACCCAGGTTTCATACTCCAGAAGGGATTTTGGTGCTGGAAACTAGAATCACTTAAGAACAGACTGCGATGTGGGTCACCAAAGTAATAAGTCGGAATATAAGAATGAATGGCAAAAGGTCCGCCGGGAATGGAATTGGGAATAGTGGGAGGTATTATTGAGCTATCGATGATGATGATGATGATGATGATGATGATGATGATATGTACCGGGATGGGGAATTGATGCGGCAGGTTCAGGGGGTGTGAGGTAGAAGATGTATATGTAAAGGAAAGAGCCTGAGAGCAAATAGACGTGTGTTATTACTGTGGTGCAGAGGCTAGGGATCGGAGGTTGTAGAATAGGAGATAGGCGTCTGCGTTGAGGACGTCTGCCTCGGCCACTGGTGTTACTTGGTCGTCGTTGAAGAGCATCCACTGCTTGTTTTGGTTTGGGGTTAGTATTTAGGCGAAGAGGGTGACGGGATGAAGGAAGGATTGAGAGGGGCGGAAGTGCATTGGAAGGATCAAGGGGAGAAGTCTTACCTCGTCTCCTTGGCGGCAGTAAACGTAATAGTGACCCGAATCCAGCTTGCCCTTGTGCACGACGGCGGATGAGAGGTCATACATGAAGCGTGCTTTGTCAACCTTGGAGTGTGGATTCGTCGTGTACGGGAGCATGTTGATGGAAAGCGGAAATTCAATCCGGCCTTCGAGTTTCTCGGAGACAGAGGCGCTGTGCTCGAATCGCTGGGATTTTTGGTTTAGTCTAGACTGGTAAGGATTTGTGGGGGTTGGAAAGTTGTACCTTGAGCTGCATGCATAAGATGGCCGGCAGTTTCTTGATCCGCAACTGCTTGGTCGCCTTCTGAGAGCCCCCGTTGCACTGGCTGCAGTTGTATACGCCTGCCATGAGCTTCTCCGGGGAGGTGAAACTCTCAAGGCAACCACTCAGCGTTGGGGTCGACGAACCAACCCCACCACCCATGGCTCGTTTCTTCACCTGTACATCGAGGCTGAGGTCCACCATCGGGTCCTCGGTTTTGGTGACATTGCCACACTTGTCGCATGTCACGCTACTACGGAGCTTGCCGTAGAATGTCTTGTGGAAGAAGCAAGGACATCCCTTCTGGTGGTTCTCGTGGTGGTCCTCGGTGCTTGCATGGAGTTTATCCACGAGGAATTGATAGTACTCGTGAGCGTCCTGTTGCTGATAGCCGGCTAGTGTCTGTAGTGCATGACATGTTAGCGAGACTATTAGAATGAAAACCATGGTGCACATACGGGACTCGAGCGCCATGACGCCACAAGAAGATTCAAAGCAGTAAACCCTTCGGCCTTGTCGATGCTGTTGAAGTCGGCAAATGCTTCAGCGACTGCACAGCCTACACAGTCGGGAATAGTACAGTCATGCGGCTGGTGACCATCTCCTAGAAAATATGTGCTGAGGATTGGATCGTGTAGGAGAGTCTGCAGGATGACATTCAGATAACAGGTCTGGCCCAAGTTGAACAAGCCCCTGACGCCCTGTTTTGCGCAGGGACGTTTGGTGGCATTGCTCCGAATGTATAGCTCATCTGCTGAACTATCGCTAAATCGACGTTTCTTGGCGACTGGGTGCGATTTTAGCGCCCATGGCAATGAGTCCGGTGAGCGCGCATGCTTACCTTGCAAGGCACTTTCTGCTGCGGAGCAGCGCAATCTTTCCAGCCCATGATCGAAGACAAAGTCACCGCAGCCCTGACAATAGAGATTGCGAGCTCGAGAATCCATGACTAGGAGGGTCAGTGGTTGGCCGCGCACTCGGCGAGGATGACTTACAGAATGAGTGACCCGTCTTATCGGTGTGAGCTTGCCGCTCGCTCATCAAGCAGGTTTCTGAACATGTCAAGCAAATATACTTGGGCTTTAAGAACCCGTGGGCCCTTGAACGAGGATTCTTAATGAGTCCGTCCACAGGCTTGGGCAAGACCGCCAGGGAGTTATGCGCCTTGATAAAGGAGCTCTTGAACTGCTCCGCCGTGTTGGCATCTTGTCCTATCTGGGTGGCCAGGTGCTCTTTCGTAGAGATATCAGCAATCAATACCATATTTCAGACAATGCATGGTCTAGAAGGTGTACATACCGCAGCCGAATTCGGCCTCCGAGAGCAATGAGACAGAGACCACACTGGCCACGGTCGCTACGGTCGCCATGACGGATCCGACGCACGACACAGGGGGTTTTCACAAAGAGCGCAAGAAAGTCAAACCGGCACAGCCAAGGTCAAGACTCTATGAATCAAGAGAAGAGGAGAGGGGTGATGTTCAGCAGGTCAACTGCAGATCAGAGAGGATCCATGCATTGCAGCACTGGGGAAGGTCTAGGTGTCATCCACATCAGTATTGTCTGTGAATCAGGCCAAGAAACAAGGACTGGGAGGAAGTATTTGATAATTTGTAACACGGATCACAGTACCTTATGAGATCCAATATAAAGACAGTGGGGATACTGAATAGATCAGCTCCGCAATAGAGTAAAAGTTGCAGCAGCCCGTGAGTGACACACTGGAGAGACTCCGCCAGCCACCGGAGGGTTCCGCTGTCGGGGATCGGAAGCGGGTGGATTCAGTCTGGACGGAGCTTCTTGTCCAGCCTTGCTTCGGCAATAATCCTTCCCACCACGAACCAGAAGTCCTGAGAGGCTTATAGAATGAAGAGCATGCGAGAGTAAGACTATTATAGAGCAATGATCCCAGAGACAGACAATTACAGAACGTCCTGGGTCTCGTTGCTGAGGAGGCGCAAGAAGCAGGTCAGGTCAGATCTTTTTTTGCGCAAGGGTCGACCGCGGCTGCTCCGGCGGCGATAAGACGCCGGATCCTCACTTGATCCGAGATCGCCTCCTGCGCCAATATGTACGAAGTAACACATCAAAGTGCAATAATACACCTTTTCGCAACAAGGCCAACTACCATTCACCTACGAAAGTCACTCCTCACAATAGAATGTTGTGTACATTGTCCCCCAATGCAATTTGAGCATTGAAGAGCTATCTTGAGACTAATCTACCAACACACAATCTAAAAACCTGTGTATACCAATTTTCCTGTGCTTGTCAAGCAGTATCGTATACCAAGATAGGTCACCGCAGTCTGCTTCGCAGGCACCATCGCAACATCTTCACGACCTAGATCGTCCTATGTGTGCGGGTCTTTGTCCTCGCCGGGCCTGCCAGTCGCGTGGGATAGCGGCCAAGAGCGTGCACCCCTGTATGCGCATAAGTTTTTTGCCGTAATTCATGTCGCTTCTCATGTCCTCATTCACTGCTGCTCTTGATCACCGAACGCCTCTTCCCCGGGGCAGCGCACTGGGCCGGGATCCTCGGCTAGAGCCTCTTGTAGCATATCGCCCAGTTGTCGAGCCGCGCGTTCCTCTAGTGGCCCCTCTGGTTGTTCCTCTGGTGGTTCCTCTTGTAGATCCGCGCGAAGAAGCCGGGATCCTTGGCGTGGGCTTGGAAGAGATCATGCTCGGTGGGTTTTCGACAAACGAGGTATCCGTAGTCCTAAGGTCAAAGAATGTGTTCAGTATGATAGCGAAAAGGAGAAGGAAAGAGGCGGAAACTCTGGGCGACATACATGAAAGTCATTTCTGCGTCATTGGTCGCTTGCGCTGCCTCCGCTTCAGCTGCTATTGAGTGTCAATATCTCATACTCGGGAAATTAAACAATGGAGCTGTACCGCTTTGCGTCTCCGCTTGCTTTGCCCTCCGGAATGATTCTGCGATCGGTGCCTGAGATGAATGAGCAAATTGACCATCGTGAAATACGGATCAGACTATTGCGGTTGAGCAGTCTCATACCTCTGGAAAATCCACACAGAAGGCATTCATGTTCATTCCGTACAAGAAACTGGCGAAGCTTTCGCTGAATCGTGTCAAGCTCTCATGCATTAATTGGAGATGCATGAAGTTGGCTTCTAGATCCGCCATCGAGTCTGCGAGTTCCGCGAACTGGGGTTCCAACGCATTGATGGCGGGTTGTGTATAGCCAGCATTGCCAATACTGCTTCCATATCCATGGGCTTCGCGGAACGAGGAGCGTGAACTGGGTCGCAAGGGGGTCGTGGGTCGAGAAGAGGGCCGAGGGCGCGATGCTGAGCGAGAAAACGCATCCATGATGACCGTGGTTGGCTGAATTGAGATCCGAGGGTCGGGATAGAGATCAGATGCTTGCGATACGGCACTGCGCAGCGCACAATTGAGACAGAGAGTGGATTGAATATTCAGCTATCTCGGAAGTTTGTTCCTCAGATGAATGTCTTGAATCGGCGTGATAATTCTGATAGATCGTAGGTTTGTTGACGGTTGCAAGGTTCGGTGCGGGCGGCGGGCGGCGGGCGGGCTGTTGTTGATTCCCCCGCTTTGGGAAGGTGCGGTCACTGGACCAGTTGGACAGGCTGTGGATCATTGATGCCATATCCATCAGGCCCTAAGCCAGATCGCTGCCTGGACCAGGTTAGTGTTCAACTAATTAATGGGATGGCCCCGACTATAATTAGGGATCTCTGGAGGATCCCAAGTCCCCTGGCTAAGCAAAAGGAAGAGAACACACGAGTGCAAGACTATCTCAGATAGGAAAGCCCGGATAATTCGACCGCAACAACTCTCCTCATAATCTCATTTCATCCCCACCCTCAGTTAGTGGCCCCCTCCTCCCCCCCCCCCCTTTGGTTCAACACACCGATCGCAGTTCGGACCTGACGGACCCTGATTGTTCCAACCGTGACTAAAGCAGCCACTCCTCCTTCCTTTCGCCTCTTGCGCTCTTGCCTCCCTCTTTTCCCCGCATTCCCGGCTCGATTTTTGAGGGTCTGATCATCCTCTCACGTTTCACCTCCAGCGTTGGCACAACAAAGTCGGAAACCTTCAGGAAGAAGCGCTAAAGGATCGCCAGTTAGATCAGATCTCCTACCAAGACTCAGGAGTCGCCCAAAGAGAAGCACATGCATGCTTGTTCTTCCTTGCGCCGCCGTCTGCTTCGTTCCTCGGCCAATCTGATTCCCTCTGCGCCCGCAAGACTTCAGAATCTAGGCCGTGCACAGATCCCCAGGTGCTTGTGTCGGAATCGAAGCCCTATAACTTGGTCTAACTCACCGAGGGCTTACTCCACTTCTCCATCGCATCAGTACGAACCGAGGAAGGCTTCAACCTTCTGGACGATCACATTCACCCTACTCCTAGTCGGTGCAGGAACCTGGCTGCAGGATAAATACTGGACAGTTGACGACGGACTTCCACCTTCTCCCGATTCCTCAAAACCTCATCAAGAAACAGATTCGCCTTTTCTCGGTATAATCGATACGTTGAAGACCATGCCTATTGAAGCTCAACCCGGAACCGTGGGCAACCTCACACCCGAACAGGAAGCAAAGCTCCAGGAGTTTTGGGTTCTGCTGCTCAAAGTGTGTGGCGTGGAAGGTCTCGAGCAATTGCAACAACAACCCAGCGAAGCACCTTCACCTACCCCAGCCCAGGAAAAGAAGAAGCCTACGAAGCGGCGATTCGGCCTCTTCGGGAGAGGCGGTGACGAGGCTGAAGACGATTCAGCTAGCTCTCAGTCAGCAAGCGACATATCAACCAGTCTGGCCTCGATCAGCATCACCGATGGAGACGATAAGTACGGACAGTCGAAGGAGTTCCAGCAGGCTCTGGTTGATATGAAACCCGAAGAGATCCGAACCAGCCTATGGAACATGATCAAGCACGACAATCCCGACTCGTTGCTGCTCCGTTTCCTGCGGGCGCGCAAGTGGGATGTCAAGAAGGCGCTGATTATGTTGATCTCTACACTCCGATGGAGACTCCAGGAGGTCAAGCTGGACGAAGATATCATGAAGAATGGCGAGCATGGCGCGTTGAAGCAGAGCCAAACCGCCGATCCTGTTGAGAAGAAGGCTGGCGAGGACTTCTTGCTGCAGTTCCGCATGGGCAAGAGCTTCCTGCATGGTGTTGACAAGTCCGGTCGGCCTATTTGTGTGGTCAGAGTGCGCTTGCACAAAGCAGGGGATCAAGAGGTGGAGGCACTCGATCGGTTCACTGTCTACACCATTGAGACTGCTCGAATGATGCTTGCGCCTCCTGTCGAGACAGCTGTGGGTATTGAAACATCGGCTCTATGAAACCAGACACTGACTTAGACTAGTGCGTTGTTTTTGATATGACCGACTTCTCGCTGAGCAATATGGTAAGTTCCTCCCAATCGTCATCTTATCTGTTCTAACTTGTCGCAGGACTATCATCCAGTCAAGTATATGATCAAATGCTTCGAAGCCAACTACCCGGAGTGCTTGGGAGTGGTCCTAATCCACAAGGCTCCCTGGATCTTTTCCGGTTTGTTATTCCCTTGGACTACTTACAGCTTGCAATATTCTTAACCATTTTATCAGGAATCTGGAACGTCATCAAGGGCTGGCTTGACCCCGTGGTCGCCTCGAAGATCCAGTTTACCAAGAATGTCCAGGACTTGGAGAAGTTCATTCCTAGGGATCAAATTTGGAAAGAGCTTGAGGGTGACGAAAACTGGGCCTACAAGTACGTCGAGGCCGAACCCGACGAGAACAAGAACCAGGAGGACACTGCCAAGCGCGATGCGATGATCGCCGAGCGACAGCAACTCGCCAAGGAGTTGCAAGGTGCCACAATTGCCTGGATTGCAGCCAGCCAGAAGAAGGATGACTCGGCTTTGAAGACCGCGACTGAGACGAGGAACAGTCTCATTGAGCGGTTGAGAGCTCAATACTGGGAGCTCGACTCGTATGTCCGGGCTACCTCCCTCTATGATCGACTCAACATCATCCAGGGTGGCGGCAAGATTGAGTTCTACCCGGACGAGGTCAAGACGAAGGGAAATGCGCTTCATGAGGGATAGAACCTAGATGGGCGAACTAGCCTAAATTACAAAGGTCTGTGTATAAATACATTATTGTTATATTTGTTACCCTGTGTGATATGATAGATGTCTCTGTGGGTCCTAATGATGCCTTGTCACGGTATAACGACCTGGAAAGAGCAATTCTATATGTACAACTGGATTGGGTCATTTTTGTCTCCGGGAACACATTTCCTGATATGGTAATTGTGGCTAGCAATGGAATAGAGTGGAGGCTCACGAGCTCCAGGCTTTCCATTATTTTGTTTCGGATTACCTTTGTCAAGTAGATTGACTGGTAAATTTTCATTTGTGAACTTAGCCCATCATACATCTGGGGAGGATCCTTATCCATCCAGTGATCTTGAAAGCACTTACCATATCGGGCATGTTTCCCACAGGTGGCCCTGGCCCGAGCCCAAAAATGAGCATCTCTGTCGATCATAGTTCATACACTGGCATCGCGGTATGGAACTTGTCCTGAAACCATCTTGAACAAAGTCGATCGACGGACCAAACACTTTGCTTGTGTGTTTCAGATGTTCCTCCTGCAATTGAGGACAAGTCATGTTTGCATTTTCCCTGGTAGGTAAGGTTGGTCTTAATCGATCAACGCGGTAACACGGTGGTTGACACAATCTGTTGACTAGGCCACGGCTACTGCCCCGTCGCAGAAATCGCGATGGCTACCTAGCAAGCATCCCTACAACCGCTTTCGAGGAGCGACTTACGGTTGAGATAGGATCTTAGCGACGGCGGTGCAGTTTCCAGCGCACAGCGATTGGAGGACACACGTGAGGATTTAGGATCAGTTAGCTTGCTAACTAGGTATCTACATCTTCGCCTTGATCTCCTCGAATAGAGCCTTGAGCTTGTCCATGTCCGTCTCCTGAGTGGGCCAATGGATGCCGAGTCCCTCGGTCTCGTTGGGCTTGGGGATCTGCGGGTTATATAATGGTTATTATTGGGGATCGTCACCCCTTCCGCTGAAGCAAAGCGAAGAAAGAGGCTTACCATGTGGAAGTGAACGTGGTCCACGACCTGGTGTGCTATGCGACCATTGTTTTGGAGGATGTTGAAGTCGGTGGCACCGACCGCCTGCGCGATCTTCTTCGCTACGGGCTGGATAGTCGCACGACAAGTTAGAAGTCTGAGCAAACAAAGTTGTGCATGGGACTGCGAGAGTTCCGGGGGCTGCGTGTCGGTGAGGGGGATGTGGGTTGCTGTGCGTCCCTCAAGGTCCCCGAAGGAATGCAGCCCTTTTAAAAAGACAGATCTCTTTGCTTTTGGATTGCCTTGTGCAGTTTCTTCCCCAGTCTCCCGGTTGCGAGTCTTCAACTTACCAGGAGTTCTGAAAGGTGGTCGTCGGGGATGTCGGTGAGCTTCGCACCGTGGTACTTGGGGATGACGAGCTGGTTGTATGGATTTCACTGGTTAGTGGGTTTATTTTCTTGTTTACTTGTGATTGAGAATATGAGCTGGAGGAGAGATGGGGATTGTTAGGAGGAATAGTGGCATGGGGTGCAGATGGCTTATGCTTATGTTGCTGGGTTCGTGTGAACGAGACGAGGTGTCGTGCGGGGTTGATGCTTTTATCATGTGGTGACGAGATGTTTGGCACCGAAGATACTCACCGCGTGGCCCTTGCTGAGGGGCTGGATATCAAGGAAGGCGAAGACCTTGTCGCTCTCGAAGAGCTTGAACGAAGGGATATCACCTATTTGTTCATATCGTCCGTTAGCTAGCTGCTTGAATACAGGTCGTGTCGGAGGAGTAATCAATGTGATTTGGTTTTGCGTATCGAGATGCAGAGGTGGAAGGTACCCTTGATGATCTTGCAGAAAATACAGGCAGACATTTTGCTGTATATGCGCGCGGAGTGAGAGGCTCGGGATGCGTGGAGTTGTTTGGGAACCAGAGTCGTGATGACAGAATGCGGGGTCAAGCAAGGTCAACCTTCTTAGTCCAAAGGCGGAACGCGACGGGGAGAGGAGGAGTCGGAAACGAGGAATTGGAGAAAAAAGAAAGAAAGAGGGGAAAGGCGCCGACGGCGGATCGAACGCTGGTAGGCGTTGACAAAAGGTAACATATAGGATACAATAAGAGCCAACCTCCGAGGAGTGGGACAAACTAGCTCAGAACCCATTTCTTGCCTTTTACCAGAGATGGCCGTGGTTTGCCCACAAAACTCCTCTTCTCAATCTTTGGACTCTTCTTCGACACAGCTGTCGATTTTATTGTTTTTCTTTTTCTCGATCAATGGACTTTTCAGGGGGTGCTTAAAAGGATTCTGACTTTTCCTGAATTTTCTAACCCCTAGATGAGGTCGTTCTGGGGGCTGCGGTGCGTGTCGTTTGGCTTTGAGGTCAGTGGGCGTAACGCCATCTCTATGCGGAGCAGCCGCACTGCGGGTACGATGTCTCGCTACGCACAGCGGAGCAGTCTTTCTTTCTGTCTATAGAATTGGTTGAGACAACTCATTTTCCTTCACAGCTACTAGATCTTACTTATAAACATTGATTTTACTCCACGTCATCGACTCCACGTCATCGATTGTCAGGCGTATGCGACTCAAGCCACAGAGACTTGCCATGTACTACATTTTATGATGGTGTCGTATATCCTACGCGTCTTTTGGTTCCTCTACGATCACCCTAGCCTATATAAACTGGGTCGATCAAGTCTGAAAACAGTACGGGGCATGAATGAGTGCATTGAGTATGTTCCAGTCTTTTAATGTCCATTCGGCAGCACTTGCCTTAGTTGGTTTAAGTCCTTGGAGAGCACTGGGTCCTTTGCGCGAAACTCACTCACTTACACTAACTAGCCACCCAAAAGGGTCGTCCTATACGATAGGCGTGCCGGAAGAACCCCCAATCGCTCTCCACTAATGTTACATAGTCTACATGTGGTCTTTGCCGAGAAGCATCAGCAGACATATGATTCGGCGGGAAGACCGAGACTGCCACCCCCGCAGCATGGCAGCTCGCTATCTTATCGGGATCCTCTCTTATCTAGACAGTCACTGGACATACAGGGGACCCAAGTGCTAAGTACATAAACCCTGAATTTGTCGCCTGAGACGCGCGGCATGATCTGCTTCCAGATCTACACACCAAGTCCTGCTAGGATAGCGAGATTTGCGCTCAGACGGCCTACGCTGTTTCCATTGAGGATCATCCGGACAAACCAACGTCGACACTTTTCCGTCTCGTGGACGCAAGCCATGTTGTCTACGGAGCTGACCGAGGCCCAAGTCTCAGCTCTTAGAGCCAACAAAGATCGCCTTGCCAAGGACCTTCACCACAGCTGTCAATGGGGCTCAGGCATTCGATGGGGAGAGTAAGTCCCGGACCATCCCTCTGCGAAGTACACAACTCGTCGTAGCGGTCACGCTCCGTATGGGATGAAAACAGCCTTGTTCGATCCCATCAAACAAGAGCCGTCGGTCAAGTTTGGAATCCCTAAGCTAATCAAATGGAATAGTGGCCCCACGGATACAGGAATGCAGCGCCTGGCATTGTCGCAAGAGGACAAGCAAGTGAGGGATTGGTTCATTGAAACGACAAAAGCCCTCAAATGTCAAGTCACCATCGACGAGATGGGTAATATTTTTGCAGTTCGTCCTGGGCGCAGGACAGATGTGCCCCCTGTCTTTATCGGCAGCCATCTGGATACGCAACCGACGGGCGGCCGTTACGATGGGATTTTGGGTGTCCTCTCCGGCATCGAAGCGTTAAAGTCCATGGACGACATGGGTCTCGAGACAGAGGGTGGTGTAGGCGTGGTCAACTGGACGAAGTATGGCAATCGACCTTCCTTCACTTGAAAGGCTTGCGCTGATGAGTACATTAGTGAAGAAGGCGCGCGGTTCCCTATCAGCATGATCTCCTCTGGAGTATGGGCTGAATGCATCTCCCTGTCGCAAGCCCACGACCTAAAGGAAGTCCCAACGGTTGCATCTCTACCCACGGCGTCGTCAGCCCCAGAGACCATGAAATCGGCACTTGAGAAGATCGATTATCTTGGAAGTGTCCCATGTTCATACAAGAAGACTCCAATGGCTGCTCACTTCGAGCTTCATATTGAACAAGGACCCCATCTCGAGACTGCAGGCCAGCACGTAGGTGTCGTCACAGCCGTCCAAGCATACCGCTGGTTCCGCCTCACCATTGTCGGCAGAGATACCCATACGGGTACTACCGCTTTTGAGCATCGTGCAGATGCTTTGTATGCTTTCGCCCAGATGATGGTGCGTGCACGCGAGGTTGCTTCCTCTCATGGGTGCCTGGCCAGCGTTGGCATCGTGGAGGCCAAGCCCGGCAGCGTGAACACCGTCCCTGGCGTCGTCAGCTTTACTTTGGATATCCGCGGCCCAGAGGATGAGTTGGTCAATGTTGTGGAAAGGCAATTGAGGAAGGACTTCGATGCTATCGCAGCGGAAGAAGGTAAGCCCATTGGGAAGCCTTGTCGCGTGGAATGGACTCTGGACTTCGATTCACCGGTGGTGAAGTTCCACCCGGACTGCATCGACTGCGTTCAGCAATCTGCAGAGGCAGTCGTTGCGGATTCTAATTCAACAGACCCCAAGTCTCTGACGAGAACGATCATGAGTGGTGCCGGCCACGACAGTGTCTTTACCTCGAAGAGGGTCCCGACTAGCATGATCTTCGTGCCATGCAAAGACGGGTTGAGCCATCATCCGGAAGAATTCTGCTCTGCAGATGATTGTGCAACCGGCGCATCAGTCATCTTACAAGCCGTTATCCGCTACGACCGTAAGAGATTCCCCAGCTAGTTCAAGAGACACAGCATAGCGTTGAGCCCAAAAAAACGGCTATGACCCATCGCCTTGACAATCTTAACAATTATTTTACGAAAGAAGCAAAGCAAAGATGAAGTCATGAATCATGCCATTAATCCTAACTATTTCATGGTATCGAGACAGAAAAGCCAGGCATAATCCCAATTTTTGTTTCGGTTTGAGGAAGTGCATAGTGTAGCAATTTCTGACTGGACGTCTACTCAAGCCACACTAGCAGCATCCCGTGTAACCCTTGGAAGACCTGCAGGCGACATTCCTCTAGGAAGAGGGAGCACCACGGCCACGGCCGAAGCCACCACGGAAGCTGGGGGCAAACTCGCCGGGGGCACCACCCTCCTTGTTCTCACCCTGCTCGCGGCGGCGGTAGCCACCCTCACGGGGAGCACGGGGACGGCGCTCGCGCTCCTCACCACCCATCATACCACGGGGGGGAGCGTGGGAACGCTGCTGCTTGATGTGGGTAGCGGGGACAACCTCAGCGGGGAGGTGGAGCCACTCGCGGAGGTAGTCAAGACCCTGGAGACGGAGGAAGCATTAGACCCTGGTCCATCATGTCTTTGAGATAACGCGATAACATACCTCGGGGGTGAGGGTGTAGTAGTAGTACTGCCACGAGAAGCGGGTCTTGACGTAACCGCGGGAGTCAAGGGACTGGAGGGCCTTGATCACGTAGAGGTTCTTGGTGTCAATGTCGCCATGCTTGGGAAGGTTGAAGTCCTTCTTGGCCACGAGCACACCCTCTGCAGATAATATTCGTTAGTAAACCCATCCTCATTCTGTCGATTCTTTAATCAACCCTCCACACAGCCACATCAAGACGGCAACGACATAAGGTAGAATTGTGAATCGAGAAACACCAAGTCTATCCAAATATCCATCCCATCCCAAGGACTAGGGAGGACGCGACGAAGGGCGAAGAGAATGAATCACATACCGCGGAAGAGGTACTCGTGGATCTTCTTGCGGTCTTCCTTGGGGATAAGCCTGCGAAGTGTTAGTCAGGGTTCATATCATCATTGGCATAGCGCATCTTCAACAAAAAAGGGGCTATACTCACATTGTTGCGAGTTCCTGGCGCTCTTCGGGGAATCGCTCTAACAACGCGCGAAGAGGGTGGTTTAAGAGTAGTTGATGTTGAGTGGAGCGGGCTGCCCGGCGAGTGGAAAAAGTGCGGTGATTCCCAATCTGGAAGCGCTTATAGGGTTGTCGCCCTAATCGATTTCCGCTAGCTTGATAAGGTTGGGTCACGTGTAACTGTTGCATCACGTGTATTTAGGCCTTAGGCCCCTGCCGTGGACAGGCAATTAGTCATTGATCCGCTCTTATCGGGGGAAACTCTCCGCATTGCGTTATTACTTCTAGACCTCCGCCCAGCAAGCGTCTCTCGCTTCGTCAGATCGAACCTTGACTCCACCTTGAACAACTGTCGCAAGGGTTGAGTTTCTACTCATCTCTCTTCTCATCGCGGAACCCATATCAGCCTTCTTCCATATCACGCGCAGCTCAACACACGAACAACATGGCGCCGCAAAACATCAACGTGCTCCTTTCATCCTTCCCGGGACTTTCACTTCCCTGCACGGTCACTTTCTCGCTGCCCTCATCCTCGAGTCTCGCCGATCTCACAGATAAAATCTCATCCTACCTCCCGCCTTCGATCCCACTCCACTCCTTGATCCTGACGACCACCAACAACAAACAACTCCTCCCCTCCGCCGAACCGCTCCTGCCTTATCTCGGCAGCAGCACGAATGGCGACGCCGCCACCACCGCACCATCCCTCCTTCTCCCCCTCCGGCTCAGCGTGCCCCTCTGCGGAGGCAAGGGTGGTTTCGGATCCCAGCTGCGCGCCGCCGGCGGGCGCATGTCGAGCAAGCGCAAGCGCAACCAAGGCGACGACAATGGCTCCAGCCGCAACCTCGACGGCCGGCGGCTCCGCACCGTCAACGAGGCCAAGGCGCTGGCCGAGTACCTGGCGCTGAAGCCGGAGATGGACAAAAAGGAAAAGGAGGAGCGCCGCCGCCGGTGGCAGGCCGTCGTGGAGGCGGCGGAGAAGCGGCAGGAGGAGCTGAAAAACGGCGGCGGGAAGCAGAAGATCGACGGCCAGTGGATGGAGGATAAGGAGGAGATGAACGAGAAGGCGCGCGAGGCGGTCTTGATGGCCATGAAGGACGGCATGTGGACGGACAATCTGCGCGATACGATCCTCGGGGGCTCGAGCACCAGCGCCAGCGCCAGCGCCAGCGCCAGTGAGGGCAGTGATCGGGATACTTCGTCTACTGGGGAGGGGAGTGAGGTTGAGGATGATGATGATGCGAAGGAGGAGGGGATGGTCGATGCGCCTGGTCCGTCAAATGCGACTCGCAGCAGTGCGCCTCGGCGTTATATCGGGTTCGATGAGGATGATGAGTTCATGAGTGACTCTGAGGAAGAAGATGAGGTAGAAGATGTCAAGGGAAAGGGGAAAGCGAAGGCTTGAAAAGGTATATCGCTTGATGGTCAATGGTTTTGCGTGGCGCATGGTCTGGGCTGGGCATTCACTGTTACTTTACTCTGGGTTTCTATTATGATTTTTATGCATGATTGCTTTCTTGTAACTACTCAATAGCCAAGCAAACGTTGTTTATACCAATTGAATATTATGGACATGAGGTCTACAAGAATCTTGGAGGAGAGATTGCCACTACCAGTAGCAAGTCATCACAAGCCAATGACTCTGGGTTCGCCACAGCAACTTTTTTACGGCCCGCCAAGTGGACCATCGATGCTATCAACTATCAGTCAACAACTATCAATCAAAGTTTCTTGCTGCAACGCTTTTCGCCGCATTTCCTGCTTGTATAAATTTCAAAATGCCGCCATATCTCGGGCGGATTGTCCCAAGAACGACTAGGATATTCCGACTTCCGTCGCAACTCCAGTCCCGCGCCAAACCACTCCCATTGTACCTATTGACGCGGCCGGAAGTCCTTGCCCGCCGCAAGCCCACGAGTCAATATCTCAGCAAAGAGCTACGCAATTACTCCACGACCGATTCCCCACCCGATATCTCCTCATCGATTTATCCGGATTCGCTGCCTGTCTGTTGCCCAGGATGCGGGGCGTATACACAGACCGTTGAGCCCGCCGAGCCTGGGTACTACAGCAAAACCAGAAAGCACGTACGGAAGCTTGGGCAGGAGGCGCAACAGCTTGTCGCAGCCCCGGACGCTGAAGGGGAGAAGGCGGCAGAAAGAATCCAGCAGTATATCGCGAAAGAAGCTGCAGATTGGGGCGAGTCGTCGGCCAGACGTGAGTGATATTCCAGTTGCACCCCCCTCTCCTCCTGTGCATTGTGTCTGTGCTGACACACGGATGATCCCCTATTTAGCCAAGAGATATCTTGAGAAAGATGCTGCTGCTGCTGGCGAATATCTCGCAAAGACACAAGCGCCTATACAGATTTGTGACCGATGCCACGACCTCCTTCACCACAACAGGGCCGTCCCGGCCATTTCACCCTCGATCGACTCCATCCGGGCATACCTGGACGAGTCGCCGCACAAGCATAACCATGTTTACCATCTGGTGGACGCAGCCGACTTCCCCATGTCTCTCATTCCAAATATCTACAAAGCACTGAACATCATGGAACCACGCTCGCGGAACCGTCGCTCGGCCACCCACCAGTATTCGGGCTCCAAGAGGCTCCCAACCCTTCACATTGTCATCACGAGGTCCGATCTCTTAGCCCCTACGTGGGATCTGGTCAACTCGAAGATGGAGTACATCCGCAAGATGCTCCGTATCCAACTCAATCTGTCGTCTGAAGAGTTCCGTCTGGGCCAGGTGCACATGATCAGTGCGCAGCGAGGCTGGTGGACCAAGCAGGTCAAGGAGGAGATCCAGAACCACGTGGGTGGCGTCTGGGTAGTTGGCAAGGCCAATGTCGGCAAAAGTAGTTTCATCGAGGCGTGTTTTCCCAAAGACTCGAGAAACCTAGAGAAGATCGCGGACCTCGTTGAACAACGGGATATCGAGTCGAAGCGGCAGGGCCAGCAGCAGCTGGAGGAGCACCCAAGCTTTCTCGACTCGGACAGCCTCCTGCCCCCGGCACCCCGTGAGGACATGTTCCCCGTGCTCCCCGTGGTCTCTACCCTCGCCGGCACGACCGTCTCCCCGATCCGCATCCCCTTCGGCCGCGGCCGGGGCGAGATGATCGACCTCCCCGGCCTCGAACGCGGCGACCTCACCAACTACGTGCGGCCCGAACACCAACGCAACCTCATGATGACGAAACGCGTCAAGCCCGAGCGCCTGACCGTAAAGCCGGGCCAATCGCTCCTCCTCTGCGGCGGCCTCATCCGCATCACCGCCGTGCGACCCGACGACATCATCCTGGCGGCCTGCTTCGTGCCCTTCGAGACCCACGTCACCCGCACCGACAAGGCCATCGAGATGCAACGCGGCGACCGCCCCTACCCCGGCGACCCCATCCTCCGCAACGACACCGTGGGCACCTTCGCCTCGGCCGGCCGCATCGACCTCCAGTGGGACGTCACCCACTCCCACCTCCCCACCTCCATCGCCAAGGCCGTCGCGGACCACGGCAAACCCATCCCCGAGCTCCCCTACCGGGTCATGGCCGCCGACGTCCTGATCGAGGGCTGCGGCTGGGTCGAGCTCACCGTGCAGACCCGCGCCAGGTCGCACGCCCTCACCGTCGATGAGTACGACGAGGACATGGACGACGACTACCTGCTCGGCGCGTCCAAGGATGTGGCGGCCTTCTCCCGCACGCCCCAGGTCGAGGTCTTCACGCCCCACGGTCGTCATATCGGATCCCGGGCCCCCCTGGAGTGCTACAAGTACATCGCCGAGAAAGAGGCGGCGGTGAAACGGCAGGCGCGAGGTCGCGGCCGCCAGAGCATCAGCCATCAGAAACGGGTGAAGGCCAGCCGTCGTGCTTCCTCCTCTTAGGTTCCCTGTTTCTTTTTTCTTTCTTTCCCGTTGGGTCCTCCGAGGGTAGGTGTAGGCATGTAAATGTATACTAGCTTGTTCTACCTTGTCATGTTCCGCATAGCGATTGGTGTTGTTCATTTCGTCATTGTTGTTTACAAAGAAGTGGTGGTGCGAATATCGGAAATCTCTTCTCGATGGCTTTCCACTTGTTCAATTTCCAGTTTAGCATAAATCAGAGCATCTAGATATACTTATTCCATGTTTGCAAATGTTCGGTTTAGGTTTGTTCCTTTTATTGTTTTAGTGTTGTGGTAGTCACCAGATTGTGCCGCCTTAGTCTGCTCCGAACTGTGGTTCAAAAATATGTATCTCGACATACCGAGGACTCTCTACCGGACTACTCACACATCTAGGCAAGACAAGCTAAATAGTAAATCAGGGAAGATTTAGACGTAACATCATCAACTTTAGAATTCTTCTTCTTTTCCATATGCAATGTTTGCTTCTGTTCCAAAGATGTCAATCATTTCCCCCAAGCGGTCTGTCTAACTGGTCTAAAGGCAGGATGGGACGAACTCCCTTCCCTTCCCGTCCCTTCTCCATTCAACCCACACTAGCCCTAATCTTACGGGTACTTCAAGCACATTTACTCAATGTTAGCGAAGTGGAACGAGGGCTGACCGGGGACAGCGTTCTCAGCGAAGAGGCCCTCCCGCTTCTCCCCAGTGCCCAGCACCTCCCCGGTCTTGCCGCCCTCGTCGACGGCGATGATCTCGAGGGCCTTGGCGCCGGTGACGCGGGTGATGGCGCCCCGCAGCTCCTGGAGGACGGCGAACTCGTCGAAGGGCAGCTTGCGCTCGAAGACGGTGTCGGGGGCCTCCCGGTTGACGACGAGGCGGCGCTTGAGGGCCTGGACGAAGGGCATGGCCTTCTTCATCTCGCCGAGCTTGCCGACCTGGGCGTTGAGCGCCTTGTCGTTGATGGCCAGGCCGTCGAATGCCTCGCGCACCAGGTCGATGTACTTCTCCTGCCACTGCGGGTACTTCTTGGCCGCGTAGATGGAGAGCTTCTTGGGCTTGCGCGGGTCGAACGTCACCTGCTTGCCCTTGGAGAGCTTCTTGACGAAGGCCGCCTCGGCCGAGGTGATGTTCGACGAGGTCGCGCGCGTGTAGGCCAGCGCGGCGGAGAGCTCCGGCGAGACCTCGGGGACGCTGGGGAATTGCGCCTTGTGGATGGTTTCGGGCTTGGTGGTGATGTTAGATTTTAAATGGGAAGGATAGGGGGATATGGGTTGTGTTGGCAGACGAACCTTCTTCAGGATCTCCAGCCAGACGTATTCGGCCCAGTGAGGAGCAATGATGGCGATCATCAGAGCCTGGAGCTCGATGTACCGCGCCACCATGTCGCGGTGCAGACCGACTCCGGAGGTCGAGGTGGCCTCACGGTAGTAGTCACGGGCACTGACGAAGTCGTACAGACCGGACTTCAAGGCGAGCTTGAAGTTGGTGCTGGTTGGTGTTACTTAGCTACTGGAGGGTAATCATTCAGGCAGTTTAGGGGGTGCTTACTCCTGGTAGTGCTTCTTGGTCTCACGGACCAGGCTGTTCAGCTCGTTGTCGAAGAGCTTGTCCCAGAAGGAATCGGCAGGGCCGGTGCGCAGACTCTCATCCTTAATGGTCTCCTCCATCCAGTCCTTCAGGGTGTGAAGACGGAGAATGTTGCTGTTGGCAACGGTCTCCTCGAAGTTGGCATCCTCGATACCATCACCGGCATCGGCGAAGGCGATGCGAGTAGCATCGGCACCGAACTTCTCGACGGCATCCTTCAAGGTCAAGAAGTTACCCGTACTCTTACTCATCTTCTCACCGTTCAGGAGCAAGTGACCGTTGGCACGGACACCCTTGGGCCAGTACTCGGGAGGGAAGAGTGCAACGTGGATGTACAGGAAGAAGGTCAAGTGGTTGGGAATGAGATCCTTTCCGGAGACACGGACATCCAAGGGGTACCAGTACTCGAACTCTCTGCGCAGCTGCAGCAAGGCCTCCTTGTTAATACCGCTCTTGGAGATGAGCTCGTCGCTGAGCTCACGGCGGCAGAAGACGTAATCCCAGACCTCGTCGATCATCTGCTCCGCCTTGATGTTGAGCGAGCCGAGAGTCTTACCGTAGCGGTCACCGTGCAGAAGGTGAGCGATGGTGTAGTAGGCCATGTAGACCGTAGAGTCACTCAAACTCTCAACCAGGAACTGTTGGTCCCAGGGCAGCTTCGAACCCAGACCGTACGTTCTGGCGCAAGCCCAGCGGTTGAGCCAGGAGAGGTTCTTCTCGAAACCGTTCTTGGTCTCGTTGGAGTAGGTGTTCAAGGTGTTGACCACGTGGTCCAGGGTGTCCTGCTGCCACTTGGCGTCGTTCTCACCGTAGTTCAGGAACCATTGGCCGAGATAGGCAACAACACAGTCATCTCCACTGCGGCTGACAACCTTGCCCATGGGGTCGGCGAAGGGGAAAGCATCTCCGCTGTCGTAGAGAGCCTTGCGGATCTTGTCCTTCACAGCGCTGACGGGCTGACCCTTGAACTCACCAACAAGCATGGTACCCTTGTAGAAGGCCTCACCGTAGGCGAGCTCCTTAGCCTGTGCCAGCTGGTTGACATCTTTAGGAGAGTTGATCTTAAGCTGCTTAACCAGAGCAGGAGCAGTGAGGTTTCCGTAGGTTGGGGTCTCAATAAGAGGGAAGATTTCGAGCTCAGCCCACTCCTTCTTGATGCCGTAGTACTCGGGCTTCTTAGCAAGATCGAGCAGAGTGGCGTAGTCATCAGGACTGTCAGAGGGGACGGAGGTGACGACACCGGTACCCTTGGTAGCCGAGACACCTTCCATGGGGAGGATGCGGACACCTTCGGTGTGGAAAGAGAGGGGAGCGTTGACGAGGGTTCCGACGAAAGCCGATCCGGGGGCCTCGACGACAAGAGGCAGCTGGTCCTGAGACTTGGGGAAGTTCTCGCTGGTGAAGAAAGTTCCCTGGAAGGCCATGTTCCAGGCAGCTCGCTTGGTGGCAACAAAGTACTCCTTCTCCTTCACCTTGTAAAGACCATAGGTGATCTTAGGGCCGAGGAAGCAGCAGGTCTGGCCATACATGGTCTCAGGGCGGAGAGTAGCAGGGACAAAGTAGACGCTCGCATCCTCTTCAATCTTACCCTTGACCAACTCAGCAATTTGAGGGGCCCATTCCTTGACCTTCAGCTTCATGGCGGTGTATTCCTGGGGTCCGATACCCTCACCCTCGGTTCGGTCGTGGTCCATGCAAGGCTGTCCATCCTTGGGGGAGTAGATGGTGTAACGGCTACCGTACTGGATCTTTCCGAGCTCGTGGAGGCGGTTCATCTGCCAGCGGACAAAGGCGTCATAGTAGGGGTTGGCGTCAGTGGTGACGAACTGTCTGCGCCAGTCAATTCCGGCACCAATGCTGTCGAGATCGCGGATAGCGAGAGGAGGGAAGTGCTGAAGCCAGTAAGCGGCATCGGCGAACTTGTGGATCTCCTCAAGAGGGATACCGATAGCCAACATGATCTGGAACTGGTACTTCATCTTGACAGTCTTCGCGGCGGCCTTG
The DNA here is from genome assembly GCF_003184695.1 of Aspergillus brunneoviolaceus CBS 621.78. Lineage (NCBI taxonomy): Eukaryota > Fungi > Ascomycota > Eurotiomycetes > Eurotiales > Aspergillaceae > Aspergillus > Aspergillus brunneoviolaceus. Next base: position 318,539 of record NW_020290761.1, on the reverse strand, counting down.
CTCTTCTTGCCGGAGAACTTCTCGGCCTGCTCGGCCTTGACCTCCTGAGTCGGGGCGGCGACAGCAGCCTGCTCCTGCTCACTCTCCTCCTTGTAGTTCTCAAAGCTCTGGCCGAACTTCTGGACCTCATCACGGAGCTTGTCGGCGCAAGCCTTGATGGGCATACCGGTGCAGTGGAAACCCAGAGGGAAGAGAGCACGCTTGCCCTCCATACGGGCCACACCAGTCATGAACTCAACCTTACTGGCAGTGAAACTATGACCAGCGTGCAGAGTACCGTTCATGTAGGGATAAGCCATGGTTCCGAAGAACTTGGGGTGCTTCTCGCGGAGCTCCGCCGCGGAGATGCTGCCGTAAGGCACCTCAGCGTCGGAGGGGGCATCGACCTCGAAGACCTTGTTCTCCTTCCATTGCTGTTGGTATTTCTTCTCGATAGCAATAAGGGTGTCTCTCTTCTCGGTCTGTGAGTGAGATCGAGGTTAGCACGGATTGCATGACAAAGAGGGGCTTCTGGCGGTAGGAAGAGGGGCAAGTGAGTCGCACGTTTTCCAGCTTCAGAGTGTTTTTAGTGCTGTTGCCCTGATCGAGCGCAGCTGCGGAAGCAGCAGCGGCTGCCATTGCTCCAGATAGAAGGTCTTCTTCTCGTAGAAATGAAGATAAAGAAGCCCTGGGGCAAGGATGGAAAGCGGAGTCTTATAGATCGTCTCGAGTCGCCGCGGGGTTCGAAAAGAATTCCTCCGTATGTGGGAAAAGGCGGTCCGTGAGTCACCGCCTGCCTCTTTCTACTCCGAACTCGCTGCAAACCAATTGACGGTATAATATGGAACTGAAATTCGATAGGAAGGTGGCTTTGTCTGGCTTTAAATAGAATGAGTATGAGCTAGAGGTCCTATCTGGGATCTGTTGCTTATGGGTGCAGTCTGTGACTCACAGGGATAATATATTGGTGAAGGAGTGTATTGTTTGTACACCCCAGATTAACTACTGGCTGAGCCGGGGAGGAATGGACGGATCTATGCTTAGTGTTGAGGATGGTAGTAGATTACATAAAACCTCATTCAGGTACAAATACAGGCCAACCCTGACTCACCTAGTTTCGACCCACTATCTATATGATCAATTCTATCTAACACGCGATATTGTATTGCGTGCTAGGTCGAACACATGCATTGGTAGCCTTGGAGCCCGGCCGTATCGCATTGCATCACGTGATTAGATATCGGCTGCTTTTCTTTCCGCCCAAAAATCAACGCGGAAGCTTCCAACCAGCAGCGAAAGCACCTTGAACCACCGCGGACAAATTGCAACCAGTCGCTGCCGGATCTGCGCTGGAATCCATTTCTGTATCACTACAGCATAGTATACAGAGAGCTTGCGAGCCACTCCCGTCACAATGGTCAACGTTTTCAAGCGGATGCGGAAGCTGAAAACTGTAAGTTAGCCATCATCCATCCCCCTTGTCGATACCACCCCGGAAGACTGACTTGGACTTCGTTGCACCCCTACAGAAGGTAAGACCTTCTTGATACAGATCTCGACATACCCCGTGGGCCCTGTCATCTCCTCGAGCCTCCATACGGCGATCACCAACCGTGACCTCCAAGAGACCCAACACCGACGGAGAGCAACCCACCATCAACTCCACGAAACCTCGAGACTGACATCTGCAAATCTACCCAGCTTCTCAACGTCCGCGTTGGCACCGGAGCCGCCGTCTTCCCCGCGGCGCCCTCGGCGACCCAAGAATTCCCCGCGATCACCCGCCTGCACCTGACCTACGCCCGCAAGATCTACGGCGGCCACCAAGGCGCCCGGCATTTCTGGCGCAACTGCCTCCCGCGGCTCAAGTATCACAACCCGGGCATCCCGATGACCGTCCGCCAGACGGAGGACCAGGACGGGCCCGCCGCCCTGAGCGTCTACTTCGCCCAGAAGACCAGCACGACCGCCGCCTCGCTCGCCGCCGAGGACCTCAAGGATGCCCACGCCCCGGCGCCCGCCGACAACGAGCAGGTCGCCGTCCTCGACGTCCGAAACCTCCCCTACACCGAGATCTGGAACAAAGTCAAGAACCTGACCAACGCCACGGAGATCCCCGCGACGACCCAGGAGGCGGCCGAACTGCGCAAGCTGGACGAGATGGCCGCCAAGTCCAAGACGGATCGCACTCGTATCGCGGCCAAGCGGCAGGTGAAGAAGGACCAGGAGCGCATGCTGAAGGAGGCTAGAGAACAGGTCGAGAGGTTGAAGCAGCTCTAAAAAAACAGAAGTTGTTGTTGACTGTTTTTTTTGCCTCTCTTTCTTTTGTTTTCTCTTTCCTTTTGCGCTTTTCTCTCCACCGTCCCTTTCGTCTTTTCTGTGTGTGTGGGTGGTGTCATAACTTTCCAGCTGCTTTCAAGATGCGGTTACAGTTTTGGTTTGTGGGGTTCACAACTTGGTCATGGTCACTTGTAGCATACTAGCATTTTCCCTGTTTCATATTTCCTATACTCTTGTTCGATTATGTGGTTCGTGTCGAGAATATTACATCCCTGCTAAGGGAGTTTGTACTTCTACGGTTCTTGTGGTGTTATTTGGCTTTCTATATGACTTCCTGCATTTTCCATTTGTAGCGAAAGTCTGGAAGTCCTGTTGGCATATTGAATTAGAAACAATTTGCCGCGGTCGTGAGTCATGTAAAATGGATAATAGCCTCCAACCCGAACATGTATCTACTCTCATTCATATGATGCATTCGTAACATGCCCAGTTGGATCCATAATGTGAAAATATACAGTCAGTAAGAAAGCAGGTGGACTTCCCTGGAAAGTACAAATTGCTACCCGTCTTGAAGGACTCACCACCATGGGTGGAGAAAAAGAGCAGCCAAGCCCGGGCAAGGATGGGACTCAGGAAGCCGAACTGGCAGCCCTCCTTGGCCTTCACAACACAAGAATGATTCTTTAAGGATATCTCCAAACGAACACAAAAAAAGGAGCAGTGCTGAGCATATTTTCACATTAAGCGTGGTCCGGAGTGTAGCTAGTTTCACCTAACATCGCCTGTCCTGCTGCTACTGTTGGGGTCGGAGTCTGACTATGGGCGGCGCCTGGCTGATTCAACGTCAATGGGGGCGCTCTCGCTGCTGCAGCAGCCTGGAGTCTTTGATCCAAGGCCTTGAGAGCCAGCGCGCGTCGTCGCTCGGCCTCCTCCCGCTTGGCCGTGGCTCGTCCCCCGCGCTGGTTGGTAAGAAGGCTGGGAAGACCGGCTTCGCCGCGGGCCAGGACCTGCTGATTGCCGGATGCGATGTCCTCCTCGGAAAAGGGGGTGCAGACTCTCACCGCAACCAAGAGCGCATAGACCTGGTCGGAGAAGAAAGCGATGGGCGGCTGGATGATGTCGGGAAATAGGCATGCGAATGCGAAGGTCTCGCTCGCGTCACCCCTGCTGCCCAGTCCGTCGGTCGAGGTGCCGGTCAGGTCGGGCTGGCGCTTGAAGAATCGCAGGTAGGTCCAGCTCGTCACGAGACCAAGCCAGGAAAGGAGCGCGGCGGCCCGGGTGCCGACGACTACACCGCTGATCGTGTTCAGGATGAGGAAGAGGGCGGGGAAGTGCTTCACCCGCATCTTCACCAAGCCCTGGAAGATGGTGACGGTGTGTTCGGGGACGAGCTGCTTAAAGGCGACGAGGAAGGACGCCTGAATCGAGATGCCGCCGCAGATCTGCGTGACACTGGACGCCGGGAAGTCAGCAGGGAAAGCGCACGATGTGGTGCATTCGCGAGGGGTGAAAGGGGCGTACCCGCTGCTGGCGCTGCCGCTCATCGCAGTACCTAAGAGATAGATAGGGACGATGACCACATTAGGGATCACTGCGATCGTGAGGATGAACTTGGCAAACTCTCGTGAACCCCACGCCCGCTCCAGGTACTTCCCGCCGTAAAAGAGGGTGGCGGCGTTCAGAAGAACAGTGAAGATGTTCCGCTCCACAAACGTAGCAGTCACGAGCGTCCACGGGTAATAGAGGAGATATGACGGAACAAGCGTAAAGTAGGGTACGATGGGGGTGACGGTCGGTGTGCCCCCCGTGGTGTCAATTTGGCGCCATCGGGCAATGTTGTACAGCAAGGAGAGGGTAAGGAGACTGACGAGGCAGATTCGGGTGGCCGGAGGGATGTTCACTCGGAGAGCCATGATGAAAGAGGGTCTGAGAATAAGAGCTCTTGCGGTTGCTAGACCGCAGGCTGATTGACGGAGCCCAGCTGGGAGATGTGAGGTTGTGAGGAGGGACAGCGAAAGTGGTTGAAGGAAAGATAGAAATTCAGGCCGAATCAACTCAGCTACTATTATTAAGGTGTACGGAGAGAACAAACACCTCCCGAAGAACAGTCGGGAGTCCCGAGACGAGTCCTTTTAGGGATAAGCTGCAAGGATACCTACTACTGTAGTAGGATCGCATAACTATATCTGATTGGTCACCTTGCAGGGCCTTACCAGAACGGGGTCTCATCCTTAAATGGAAGAGCCTGGCATCACCGGTGCTTGGACCTTTTGGACCACGGAGTATGTACGTACCTAATACCTAGCCTTATCACAGATTGTGGAGTAAATACTAGAAGTAGGGGGGGGGGGGGAGGGAAAGGTTTCCAGCGTGGCCCGAGTTATTCTTTAAGATTTCTTCCGTATAATAGCGAAGATTGAATACATCATGGTGACAATGGAGTCTGTCTTTGTTCGGGCCATCCGACTTAGCATGACCCTGATGACAATCGGGCATGTGCTCCGATTTCTCCCCTGCAGTATTCCTACTGTAGCAGTCTTCTGATATGGTTCGTTGACAAAAGGTGGGGAGCATAATTCATATCCATGCAAAAGCTAGACTCTAGACAGGAGGTAACACAGAGCGACATTTACATTTATTTGCACCGGCGGGGAGCGGGAGGGATTTAGCCCACAATGCATGCATGCACCAAAGATGATGTACAACGAGCGGATCGACCGGCCAGCCCAGCAAAAGGATGGACCGCACCAAGATCCAGATCGACTATTGACTACAACCCCTGTGGATGAGTACGATCTGACATATATTGACTATCGCTGAGAGTCTCTAGGTATTGAAGCATTGAAGTAGACATTGTCTACGAGCTGAAGACAGATCGATGGCAATCAAATCCCCCGTGACGAATTAGAGGGGTAATTCTTCCAGCCCAGCAGCCAGCCTAGCCCTTAACCATGTGTTCAGGAAATGATGCTCCATGGAAATGCGGTCGACCTGATCAGAATAAGGTGACCAACCAGAAAATAAAAAGAGAGTTGGCCCCGTTTGCACTAGTCCCAACCCGGCCCAGCGGCCAGGTCGATCCGCTGGCCGTCAATTTGATGGTAATTTTGATGGTACGGGTTTAGTCAACTGCACGCTAACCATGGCCTAGACGCCACAACGAGTCAAGCGCCCCCCCCCATCATCCCCCGAAATTGTCCCAAGTCAACACCGTCCGTCCTTCTGTCTGGCAGTCTGTCTGTGTCGAAATTGTTCATTGTCACAGATTCAATCATTTTCTGGCTGTTACTGCTGAAGTTGAGAAACCTAGAATTGAGAAGCACTGAACGAACAGACCGACAGACCGTTAGACTGTTAGGCTGTCTGCCTGTCTGACAGAAGACATAATTGGAAAAACACATCTGAAAAAGAGTGTTTGGAGGGTCGTCCATCCGAGTGTCCGGTCTGAACCTTTCTCTCTCTCTCTCTCTCTCTCTCTCCCTCTCTCTTTACCCACATACCGTACCTGGTCTTGCTGCTGCTGCTCCTGCTGCTAGACTACTGCCCCGAAACTAAGGGTAGTTCCTCATCCGTCCGTCTGGCCTCCCTCTAACTTAACCTCTCCATCAGTCAACTCAACTCAAATCTCCCTTTAGAGATCGCCCGCTGCCAACCCATCTCATTCCCCCCAATTATTTTCGTATCTCTTCTCTATTCCTACAGTTCTCCACGGACCCTCTCTCCTTTGGTTCTCTCTTTCTCTCTCTTTTGCCCCCCCTCATCATCCCCCCTCCTCGCCCCCCCATCCGCCCCTCTCTTCTTTCTTCCCAAACATTTGGTGTTGCTTCTCCGGTCTCTGCAGTTCGCTAGCGGGTCTACCATCGTCAAGCCACACGTTGGTGTCGATTTCCTCCCGTCCCGATATTATTCGTTCTTCACATTTCCCTTTCAACCTCCATTTCGTACTGCTGTCAGAGAACCTTGAAACTTCTCTTTCGTCCTAACAATCTCGTCAGTGGGAGCTTGTAGAATGTTCCCTAGTCATTTGCACACTTTGTGACCATCTTACTGCCTTTCTCATTTGACATTTGTGGCCTACGTCCGGGCCCTGCATCTTTAACCTCCCCCTTCGCATACTGGTCGTCTCCCTTGTCACGGCCTTGGCTGCGTCTTTACCCGTCTCGTTCTCCCCTCTTCTCCAGCAGAGCTCCCAGCTTCGAGAATTCTTAGCACGAAAGAATTTGCTCCACAGTGCTTAATCAGTCGACTCCCGGGAACTCTCACATCTTCTGAAGCTTCATTTTCCCATCTCGCGCCGTTGCTCATCTGTCTCGTCGGAGAAGCTTTTCACTTCTGGCATGCTAGCGGACCCTACATCTTACTAGCTGTCATACATGTAACAATGGCACACCCTGATCTCACATCACATCATGTCAATTACCTAATATGGAGGTATGTATCAATTTCCATTTGAGCCAACCTCGTTCCTGTTTCGTCTCAGCGCAGTCACTGGCTGTGGCCCTGGTGCATCTTCCGCTGACTCCCTGATAGGTACCTCCAAGAATCAGGTAAATTCATGTTTTCTCTGGTGGTTGACAAAACGTTCAAGCATTTGTTAGTTCCGCTGACGCTCGTTTATAGGACATGGCGAAGCTGCAATCACATTGCAGCGCGCGTGGAATCATGACCCGCAGAGTTTGCCATTTGCCCCATACATCAAAACCCATGCTCTTGTCTCGTTAGTACAAAAAGGCCTACAGTATTACGAACTGGAGCATTCTATTGATCGGGTATGAACACAATTCTTTCCATCTTATCCTCAAGTATCTATCTTCACCATCCAACCCTTGGGAGCCATTTTGCGTGGATTTGAAAAACGAAGATTGCGAAGATGGCGCATAGTCTAATTTGCAACATAGGATGGAAATGCGACATCTTTTTCACCATCGACTTATTTTTTCGGACCAGCTCCTTTGGAGCCGGAGACGTCAAAGGTGCAAAATGGCCCGGAGGAGGCAGCAGTTGGCACAGACCAGGCGCCTGTCTCGCCCGCAAGCAAAGTTGCGCGCGAGAGCAGCGGCGGCGGCGGCGGCGGCGGCGACGGCGTGACCAATGGTCATTTGACGGCCGAGGTTGCCGCCCCCCAGCCCGTCCCAAATGCTAAGAAAGCTCGCAAAAGCGACCGCCCAGAAACTAACGGTGATGAGATGCCGATGGAAGTAGATTCCAATGGAGTCACACACTCAGAGGTCAAAGCCGCAGTGGCAGCCGAGGAATCGCCATCAACAGCCGAGATGGCGGTGGATGGGGATGGCGACGTGAGCATGGGCATCCGACCGGAATCGCAGGACCACCAGGAACCACCCGCACCACCACCGCCAACCTTTACCCTGACAACCGGCCACAGCGTTGGCGTACAGATCACCCCCGCCAAGGCGGCCGACCTGGCACCCGACACCGCCCTCCTGGAGGTGGCTGGTGACGATCACGTGACGCGGTCACTGTGGCGTCCCAATGACCCCACCGTTGTCGTCGCCGCTGGTGATACATTCTGTAGTCTATGGAGATTATCGTCAACCGCGCCTCCGGTGCAAGAAAAACTTGTCGAGAACAATGGCGACCGTACATGTGTTTCAGCAGTCTCCTGGGAGCCCAACGGACACAAGTTAGCTGTGGCGACATACAATGACATGAGAGGCTCGATCACGATGTATGACGTCTTTGGACACGCCGTGGACTTGCTCCCAGAGGTACCGCGGATGATTACCGGCTTGCATTGGGCGGGAAATGGTTCGAAATTGATTGTGGTTGCTTCCGATAGTCGACTTTCCGAGCTTGCTCTGTGGGACGATTCCCTACGTCCGGATGAATTCCCCTCCCCGCAGATCATTGACGGGACTGTACTCGATCTCTGCTGGCTGGGATGCAGCCAAGTCTATGCTTGCGGCCCTGGCACTGTCTATCAGTGTGATGTGGATTCAAGCGTTCACATCTCAAAGACCTTCAACTCGAGCAATGCAGAGAGGCTTTGGGCTTTCATCCGGTGTGCTAATGTTGGCTCCTCACCCGTGGCCGTTGCCGCATCCTCTGCCAATGCTGCCCTCTGGGTACCGACTCACGATATACACCTCGACAATGCTCACGAAGGCGAGATTACTGCAATTGAAATCAAACCAAATGGAGAACAGTCTGCGGTAACCCAAACTGTCTTCATGGCATCCTCTTCAACGGATGATACGGTGAAAGTCTGGCGAATAGATCTGGAATCAAAGCGTTTCGAATGTATTCATCAACTCTCCCTCGGTCCCTCATCTCCCGCTCTGGCTGCTAGCTTTTCACCAGATGGCTACGCGCTTGCGGCTGCCAGCAAGGACAGTCTGCTTATCTGGAACGCACAAAGAGGCGGGACCGCGATGGCTGCATGGAAAGCCCCAGGAGGTGAAGAGCGGAAAGCAGAAAATGAATCAGGGGGCCCCGTCAACAGACCTAATGGAACTACAGAACCGGTTCTAGATCGTTCTCTGGCGTGGGATACTGATGGCAAGAAACTTGCGTTTGGATTTGGTAACCAGGTATGGCAATTTCGACCCTGGCGAGTTCAACATGCTAATTAGGATAAAATAGTTGGCCATTGTCAATCTGCAGCGCTGAGTTGTTCAAATCGATGACATTGCCACCTTCATTCAGATTCTTGCGACACCATTTTGAGATTATGATCGATGACTATTCGATGCACATACTGTATGTCACTTCATTCAGCGGCGATGAAGGCAAACCGGGAATACAAGCCAGCTGCAACATCATGGCTTTGTGCCTCAAACAGATCTCATCTTTGCGCTCCTGGTTCTCGGCAGGCCCCGATGTACCACCTTATCGAAGCGCAATCCCGGAGAGCATCCACCACGTCTACAGAATACACCTTTACGGCTATACTACCATAATTATAGTTCTTGCTTCGATAAATACTTGGGTTAGATCACTCTTAAACGGCGCAGGTTGGACTCAGGCAGCAAAAGCGGCGGTTGGCGACTTCACGGGTTGATCACGGTGGCTCTTGTGACTTCATTTCGCTCTCTTCTTTTTTCGCACTGTACCAATTGTTTTTGGTCGACTGATTGGGCGCAAGTGCGCGCCGCCTCATCTCAGATCTAGTGGGGTAACGCCTCCTCAGAAACCTCTGGCATCACGGCTCTGGGTAGCATCATCGGTGCTTGGTATCACCAATTACATGTCCATTTCCTCTAAAGCAGCGATTCCTAGCCTCATCAATCCAGACTTGTTTGGGAATGATCCCTCTGTCTTTGCATCTGCTCCCTTCTTTGTTCCCTTCGCAGGTCGCGATCCTTCTGTCGAATGTGAAAACCCTCCTCGACGTCCTTCCAACCCCGCATCCATGCCATGATGCCTTCAAAGAGTGCTTCTCCGTCGTCATTGAACTGTTCTTCCTTGGCACACTTCGTCCATCGCCGTTGACTCTTTCGCCGATACTTCATCGTGGGTCCCCCCGCCACAGCTAAGAGATGCTGCTTGTGCCAGTCGTCCACCCAAATTTCCAAGCCATTGATCGTTCCTTGCATGGCCTCCCGTTCCGCCGAGTCTTCGAGAATATCTTTCCGACTAGTATCGACATATCAGTATGCTAATTACAGCAAGGCAACAGACAAGAATCATGAGGCGTCACTTACAGTTCGTGTATCTCGTCGTCTAGCTCTGCCAGTTTCTGTGTCAACACCTGACGCTCCTGGGTGAGCAAACTGTGAATTTCAAGCGACTCTCTGCGGCGCTGGCTGAACTCCGTCTTCATCGCTGTAACTTCGTTGAGAATATCTCGCAGCTGAGAGTGCGATATCTCCTGGACATCACCGAGATGATTCGCTGTGGTCGACACTGGTGTGATGGAACTCATATGTGGATTTCGAGGAGAGTCTACTGGGCTAGGCGGTCGAGAATGCGCACGGGGCCGACAACGGGCGACTTCTTGTGAGAATGCCGGACGCGGATCAAGCAGGGCCTCCATCTCTTGGAGGCAGTGGTGGATTGTGGTGGAGTCTGATATAGAAATCGAATTGCTTTCGGACAGAATTTGAGCCACTCGGATGAGACGTGCAGGCAATAAGGCTGCATCATTTATCTCGCTTTCGAGGATATGCGAAGATCCATCGTGGTCTGTGAGAGTCTTATCCCATGCTTGCTCGGCTACCGATGATGGCGGCGAGGGCTGTGAGTAAGATGTCTGATGCTCCATGGAGGGCTATTCCGGGGGTTCAAAGACGTTGTTGTCTTCTCGTTTTCTATAATTGGATCCTATCGTAGTGCCACTTATTCCCTTATCTCGATAGTCTCTTAGAAATTTCAGGCCTATGAGCATAGAATTTGAGGGTCGGTGCAAGGGGGCGGATTACAAGTAGCGTGCTGCAAGCCCGTGCGCACAGGAGAAAAAGGGTGAAATGTACCCTTCTTTAGACTGACGTGCAGTGATACCCAAGAACAGGTTTGGGCGAAGGTATTAAAAACAACAGCTCACGTCCGGCTTCAGATGATGATGATGACTGCTGTAACAATGCTTCCAGCAAGAACAACAGCTAATCAGGTTCGCGGAGGATTCCCACAGCAACCGGGGAATAACTTGGGTTGGGCGACAGGATGGCAAAGGAGCTTGATAGGTAGAAAAGAAAGAGTATATTATAATATCCTGAATTGAAACTAGGGAACGATCCCGAAGGTCCAAACTTCAGTAGACAGACACCCAAGCAAGGGAATTGCAGGAGGAACAATGGGATTGTTGACAGTCGGGCTGTCAATGTCAATAACAGTAGTTAGCTAGTTAGTTAACTAGCTGGATGATAATGATGAATAAGAATCGGGATGAATGCCACCGTCTATCAGGCCGGTAACGCTAGTCCCGGTTGGGAGAATTGCATGCCAGTCAATTGAGGCATCCACTGGGCACTGATACACTCTGGATGGCCACTTCGGGAACATATCAATCTTCAATCATTGAACTTAGTACTCTGTACTGAATCACTTTACGGAGCTTTTGCTTTTCTCGTTCCTCGGCATCGCCTTAGCGGTGGCTTATTCTTCTTCTTCCTCTCTCACTGTCATCCCATCCCACTCTCCCATTCTTTCCACTGTGAGAAGCCTCTTTTTATACTAATATCCATTGCCTCTGCTCGCCCGCCCGCCCCGCCTGCCAGCAAATCCTCCCCCTCCATCCTGGGCTCAGCTCCGGTTCACTTCCGGACTCGGGCTCTTTTTGATTGTCCCTCCCTGCCAATCTTCTCCCGCCTCTCCCCCATCCGTTACTTTTTCCCGCACATCACCAACTCCATACACAAAAGATGGCGCCGTCTGTAAGTGCTTTCTAGTTCTTGCATTGTCTCTAAACATGTAACATGCATCGCGCTCGACGAGAATTACAAACATCACTGGTACGAAAGTGGTTGCATGCTAATCCCTTCTGACTCACCCAGATCACGATTGTGCCGTCTCTCGAGACTGCAGGCGAGGTCATCGATTCCGTTCGAGACTCCAAGTTTGCTCCCAACCTTTTGCCGTTGGTTACTTCTATCTCAGCCGACCTCTTGACTCCTACCCTGGCATATCTGAAGATTGCAGAGAAGTGAGTCGTTTGCCGCCCGCGACCTTCGCCGCTAAGTAGGCGCGCTGACCGGTTTAGATCGAAGTTGTCGTTCCTCTACGAAAGTGCTGCCACCACTGAAACCATCGGAAGATACAGTTTTGTTGGAGCTGGTATGCGGTACCCTTCCTAGCCCACTTTCCCCGGTTTTCGAGATCCAAAGCTCGTGACTGATTCGCCCGTCTCCTTTTTTTGTGCGTGCGCAGATCCCCGCAAAGTTATCAAGACTGGCGCTGGCCATGGGCCTGAGTGTGATCCGCTGCCGATTCTGGAGGAGGAGTTGTCCGGATATCGCGTCGCGACAGTACCCGGCTTGACTCTCCCCCCTCTGACCGGAGGTGCTATCGGCTACGTTGGTTACGACTGTGTGCGGTATTTCGAACCTAAGACGGCCCGCCCAATGAAGGATGTGCTGGGTATTCCCGAGTCGCTGTTCATGCTCTTCGACACTATCGTCGCTTTCGATCACTTCTTCCAGGTTGTCAAGGTCATCACATACGTTCCCATTCCCAGCAGCAAGGCGGAGCTCGAGGCGGAGTACCGCAAGGGTCAGGAGGCCCTTCAGCGCATTATCGCGACTCTCCTACGCCCCGACCACCCACTTCCACCTCAGGGTCCTATCCTACAGAACCAGGAGTACACGTCGAACATCGGACGCGAAGGCTACGAGCGTCATGTTACTCGCCTGAAGGAGCACATCTCCAAGGGTGACATCTTCCAGACCGTGCCCTCGCAGCGGTTGTCCCGCCCCACCTCCCTCCACCCCTTCAACCTCTTCCGACACCTGCGCACCGTCAACCCGTCACCATACCTTTTCTACATCGACTGCGAAGACTTCCAGCTGGTTGGTGCCAGTCCGGAGCTGCTGGTCAAGGAGGAGAAGGGCCGCATCATCACACACCCGATCGCGGGTACAGTAAAGCGCGGCCGGACGCCGGAAGAAGACGAGGCCTTGGCCACCGAGTTGCGCAGCAGTCTGAAGGACCGCGCGGAGCACGTTATGTTAGTGGATCTGGCACGCAACGACGTGAACCGAGTATGCGACCCGACGACGACACAGGTGGATCGGTTGATGGTGGTGGAGAGATTCTCGCACGTGCAGCATCTCGTGTCGCAGGTCTCGGGTATCTTGCGGCCGGAAAAGACGCGCTTCGACGCATTCCGATCGATTTTCCCTGCGGGAACGGTGTCGGGCGCACCCAAGGTGCGGGCGATGCAGCTGATCGCGGAGCTGGAGGGCGAGAAGCGCGGTGTGTATGCGGGTGCGGTGGGTTACTTCGGCTATAACATCGCCAGTGCGAATGGAACGGCAGAAGTGCCGGGTGCGATGGACACTTGCATTGCGCTGCGGACCATGATGGTCAAGGACGGGGTGGCTTACCTGCAGGCGGGAGGAGGCATTGTGTTCGACTCAGACCCGTACGATGAGTATGTGGAGACGCTGAACAAGCTGGGAGCGAACATTGCCTGCATCAAGGGCGCTGAGGCCAAGTACCTCAGTCTGGAGGAAGAGCAAAAATCCTAAAATAGCACTTCTTTGTCCTCCCTTGTTCAGATTTCTAGTTTCGACTTCTTCTCTTTCATCTCTTCAGGCTTTAGATGACATGACTTTTCAAAGTGAGCAATGGACATGGAATATAGACCATTCTTCGATGACTGGTAGCTAGATTTTCTCAATAATCGAATTCAAACTTTGGAAAGAAATCCGGGGCCCCGGAGATGACATAAGGTTTGAGCCGACAAGGAGGACCAGGAAACCGCATAAATTCTGCTGCCTGCAACTTCCACCATCTTTGCAGGGGGGGGGGGAGTTCAGACCCTTTTTCTTGTCACTCAGTGTCAATCAAAAAGATCGCATGGACGGGGTAATGATCGGGGGGGTCAGTCAAGATGAGGCCGAACGTGGTTTCAATCTGCAAGAAAGGCCGGCCCTGCCTGCGATGACGTCGACTGCGAGGCCGGCCAGGCGCTAAGCACAACACACGGGGTTGATGGCCTGCACCGCCTCGGAAAGAGAGCAGACTCAAGTGTCTAGAGTTGGTTATGGGTCTTGGAAAGGCTTTGAATCTCTAGCCTAGATTTTTTTTTTTTTTTTCACTTTTCCGACTTGGAAGGAAGTGCGTCGAATGATTGTTGTATAGGTATGTGTTCAAGTGTGTATAGGAGAATGGTCAATTGACGTCAAGTGATGGTGGAAGTGGTAACTAACCCTATAATATTAAATAGCATGGAAACAATTTATAGATGGTAGGGAGTAAAGATAGCATGAATGTCATGAATAGAGGAAACATAGTCCAGATGGAGAGTAGAGGAAGAGGAAGAGGAAGAGAAAGGAATGACACCATCCCAAGTAGTTCCATCATCGCTCGGTTTCCTTCTTCTGACCATCTCATCCATCACTATCAATTTCGATAAAATCTTTCTCCTTTCTTCTTAGCTCTTCCGGTCTCCATAGTATTTGACCGACAATTCTCCCTCCGGTTGATCTTGAATAACTTTTTTGTACCGTCCCAATTCCTTCTTCGTCCTTGTACACTGTCTGGGTGCCCCCTATCCGACTGGCCGCTGCCCGAGGGAAGTGAATGAACGCCCGAGAAGGCAGATTCGACAACCTGACGCAACTACACACTTGGAAGAGAGTTCCTTTGCATTTAACACGAGCGCATTGCATCCGAGCTCAGTAAGACCGGAAATCCCTGCTATTCCAGAACGGCTTAGAGGGTGTGGTTGTGAAGTAAATTGGCTGGAAGCTATTGAACGGTCTTCCGGTGGCACCCAATCTTTTAGTCCGCCCGATCTCTCTCTCTCTCTCTCCAAACAACCGACTTCCTCTTCTCTTCTCTTCCTCTCTTCTTCTTCTTCTTCTCCTCCTCCACAACTCCTCCCTTTCCCTCACATCTATTCTTCCTCTTCTTCCAACCCCATCATCCTATTTCCGACCTTTCACTGCTATCTGCAGTCGCGATCCCCTGTTATTCGGATTACCCTGAATTGCACCCAGTCTTTCCCCGCCGGGTGCCAGAACGCTGAGTGACAATTCCGAACGCGGCTTACACACGCCTTTCCCACCGTTCTAAGCGCGATAAGGAGTCGGACTGGTTCTACTCCCCATCGCAGTTGCTCCATCCTCTCCAGCTTCATTGACGCCCACTTCTGCGCGATCGCCCTGTTCGCCTCGCTCACAACCTCTCTCCCTCCCTAATCATCCCTCTTACGCAAGCCAAAGGCGGAAAGGGCCGCCTAGTCTATCCTCACTTGTCCCATACACACACGCAATACCGCCACCATGTCCAAAGTCGTGCGCAGTGTGAAAAACGTCACCAAGGGTTATTCCTCCGTGCAGGTCAAGGTTCGAAATGGTACGTTGGACTGTTGCTGCCCGCTTATCTTGCCTCCGATCGGCTGTAACCTACGATACACCCCCCTTATCGTCATAACTTCTACTCAATTAAGGATCACCTCCATTCCGGCATTTTCTCCATTGGATGAGTTCATAGTCGATTGACGCTAATGTCTCATTTCTTCTTCCCTGTACAGCTACGAGTAATGATCCGTGGGGGCCCACTGGCACCGAGATGGCCGAAATCGCCGCCTTGACCTTCAGCAGGTAGGCTACCCCGCGTCCTCCGTGGCCTGCATGGTCCCGCGACTCAAACTGACCCCCTCGTGCAACCATCTAGCCCCACCGATTTCTACGAGATCATGGACATGTTGGATAAGCGCTTAAACGACAAGGGCAAAAATTGGCGCCACGTTCTCAAGTCATTGAAAGTCTTGGATTACTGCCTGCACGAAGGCTCTGAGTTGGTAGTAACGTGGGCTCGTAAGAATGTCTACATCATCAAGACTTTGCGCGAATTTCAGTACGTTGATGAGGACGGACGCGATGTCGGACAGAATGGTAGGTTTTAAAAGGGGTGGCTGGGGTAATCTATATCATATCTGGCTAACCGTTCGATTCATAGTCCGTGTGGCCGCCAAGGAACTCACCTCGCTCGTTCTGGACGAAGACCGATTGCGCAGCGAGCGCTCCGATCGCAAGCTCTGGAAGTCCCGGGTGAGCGGTCTGGATGACCACCAAGGGGGCTACGCTCCAGAGCCCCGTCGCGAGCGCCGCGAGCGTCGCCGCACCACGAATGACGACGACGACGCCGAATACCGCTTGGCAATCGAGGCGAGCAAGTATGAAGCCGAGGAGGAGCGCAAGCGCCGGGCTAGGGAAGCGGCCGCGGCCGACGACGATGAGGATTTGGCGAAGGCAATCAAGCTGAGCAAGGAAGAAGAGGAGCTGCGCAAGCGGGAGCTGGAGGAGAGCAACGCTCATTCGCTGTTCGATGATGCCCCTACGCAGGTCGCCCAGCCGCAACCTACCGGATACAACCAGGGTTATCAGCAGCAGAGCGCGGTCGACTGGTTCGGCAACCCGATCAACCCTCAGCAGCCACTGACAACTGGATATTTGAACAACCAATATGCCCAGCCTACTGGTTTCCAGAGTCAGGTGACCGGTATGCCCAATGGATATGGCAACGGATTCCAGGCGCAGTCCACCTCGTTTGACCAGAACCCCTATGGCCAGGCGCAAAACAACTATTTGCAGCCGCAGGCCACTGTACAGCCACAACATACAGCATTCAATGTCAACAACCCCTGGGGAGGTGACGCATTTTCCCAGCAGCAACAGCAGCAACAACCGCAACAGCAGCAGTTCCAACAACCTCAGGATAACTTCTTGTCGGCGGGTACGAACAACCCATGGGCTAGCCCACAGCCAGCGGATGCTCTGAAGCCGATGCCCACGGGATCGAACAATCCATTTGCACCACGTACTCAGCAGTTTCAGAGCCGCCCCGCTACTACGGGACCTCCATCACTGAATACTTTGGCGGAAGAGAGGGTCACGAACCAATTCACTTCGCCTAACCCGATCGCGAACTACCAGACACAGCCACAGTCACTTGCACCGCCCCAGCAGTCTTTCACGCCGCAGAAGACCGCACCCACTCAGATGCTGGATCCGCATCGCGCACAGTTGAACGCACTCTTGGCTTCTGGAGAGGGACAAGACACTTTCGGAAATGTGGGAGATCTGCGGATTCCCGCCCAGCACACGGCTCCGGGTACATTTGTTAACTCGGCCGGACAGGGATTGGACAAGCTCCGGGCCACGCGGACGGGCAACAATCCTTTCTTCAACCAGCCGCAGCAGCAGTTCGTTCCACAGCAGACGGGGTTTGCGCAGCCGGTCAACAACCCTTGGGGGGGACAGCAGACGTATCATCAGCAGCCTCAGCAGGGTGGCAGTTTGATCGATTTGTAGGACCGAGGGGTGGACTGGTGTATTGACGGCGAGTGGGGGGGCTGGAATTAATCCTGATTTTGATATCTGAAGCCCGTTGTCCCCCGGGCTTTCTTATGTTTGTTATTATTTGCCTTCACTTGTTTCTTATTACTTTCCCCCCTTTATAGTTGATATCAAGAGTCATCGAATTCGGATACCAGGTTTCTTGTTGTTATCTTTATTGGTATTGGTTGGTGCCATCTTTTACAGTCAACACATCTGTTTTCTCTGGTCAAGCTCAGGCCGGGTTGAGCATTGGATAATCTCCCACATCGTTCGCTCGATGCCTTGCTCACATGACCACCGCGGTACGACCTGCTTGTCCTGCTTGTCAACTCGCACGAGCCACCTCGCTCATGTAGATCCTCACTTGTATGAACCCCTCGCTCGCGGAAGTCATCACTCGCATAAACTGTTTTGCTTACAGGAATAGCCCTGCTCATATAAATTGCCTCGCTTGTACGAAGCCCTACTAGCATACCGCAGCGGACCTCTAGCGCTCAGCACCTTGACATCAAGCTTCAAAAGGACCCCTTCTTTTTTTGACCGATAGAAGGCCCACTACCCTCAGTATCAAGGAATTAGTGCTTCTCATGAGTAATACCCCAACTATGTAGAGTTTCTCTACTGATACACTGCAGCTGATATTCGACCATATGGACTGATTGATGTTAAGTAAAAAGATCTACACCTCGACCCCTTTGGTAGAGGGCTTGTTATAGTTACTTTCCAAACCAAACCTAGGGGTACCAACGACATGTACCCTCCGTGGCCACGAATTTTACAACTCTCCGGGACCTACTAGTAAAAGCAGCTCAGAACGCCTTACAGATTTAGTAGTAAAGATGTAAATTATCTTACAAATAATATAAGAAAACTCATTAATATACTAAACAATTAAAAGCCCGAAACTTAAAACTCTTTGAGAATTTTTACCATTTTGTTGAACCACTATCTGCACGGATTATATTTTAAATTTTTCCAGAAAGTATTTTTGTTAAGACTGGCAGAATAAGCTGGCCGATTTTCTTCCAAGTCTGTATATAAAATTTTTTAATCAACGTCTTGTCGCTGAAGTTATCCGGAGATTAACATCAAATCCAATTCTTGATTAAATTTTATATAGTTTCAATAGGGTTGAGGTCAGAAGAAATAGAAAACCCTGAAAATTAAAGCAATTGGTAATATAATATATTATATCAATCTTCTTAATTAGAAGGTGGATAGGCGTTACAAGAGACGCTATATAGAACTAAGAAAGGTGGCTGCAGAACGGCCTTAGCATGTTTTAAAATTTGTGGCCACAGAGGGTAATTGACTCAGATGTTCATTTTCAATTATTTTATTCTTATTTGGTTGATTTGGGAAAATGTCATAACGGCGATGCGACCCTCTGTCCCTCGTTTTTGTTCTTGGCTTGCCCGAATAGAACAAAGGCCGGTGGCTAACCTCGGATGAAGCAACAAAGGGTCTAAAGATATCATCCAAGTACAGTATCTGAACCACCCTGTGCCTCTAAAGTGATCGTTGGCGAAAGAATTGAAGGAGGCCGAAACTGAGAAGGTACTAGTCTAGCAAGCTTTTTCAAACCAAGGGGGTCGTAAAGAAAAAAGGAGAAAAGAAAGGAAAAGGAGGCAAGATCCAATGTCGTACTCTGACTAACTTGTCCTGGCAAAGTTGCCTATACTACCTGTTGAAGACTAGCTGAAAAGGTTATCTCTCCACCTGCAGGTGGCTACTACTGAGTACTACTACTACTGAGACCTATGTGGTAAGATTATAAAGGCTGGCATCTATGGACGGTATAGCTTCGAGCCTGAAGCTTGGACTACTCCCACGGAAATCAAGTATTGCAATAGCTGACCAGGTAATCAATACCATGTTTGTCGAAATGAAGCATAAAAGACACATTAGGATTCCAGCAATGATTGCTGTGTAGTCGTATAGTACCATGGGACATGATCTTAGCCCTGAAGCCCTAGAAGCCCGAGAAGAGCCCCCCCCCCAAAAGTCTCATGAACGATATAAATGCCTTTCGAGGTATACAAGTGCTTCCATTCTTGAAAACTTCCTTTGCACATATACTCCAGATCCAGCAGAGATCGGTATGAGCGACTTTTTCTTCGCCCGGCAGCAGCAGTTGTATACCAATTTCTCCCGCAATGTTACTTCCGTCCCGGTTTCTTTGTCTACCCTTCTGTGCCATCCTCCTCGTTCTACTTCTATGGAGGCTGCCAATCAGAGGTTCTCCGGTATACTGTCGCAGTGACCCGTCCTTGCCAGTCCAGTCTCTGGGTAATATCGACTGGTCACGGTTTGCCTACGTGCAATATACTACCAACACCGCCTATCTTTGCAACTCGGTGATGATTTTTGAGAGACTCCACCACTTGCAAAGCCAGCCAGATCGCGTTCTGATGTATCCTTCGCATTTCGATCCAGAGATGGATTCCATCGAAGGTGGGTTACTGCGCAAGATGCACGCGCAGTACCGCGTGCGGCTGGTTCCGATTGACGTGCAGAGTCGAAGCAGTAGTGATGGTGAGGAATTCCATTGGGGAAAGAAGAGATTTGGACTAACTCTCAATTCAGTCACATGGGCAGAGAGCTATACTAAGCTTCTTGCTTTCAACCAAACCCAGTACGCACGGGTGTTGAGTCTAGACTCTGATGGGACAATCTTGCAGGTATGTTCCCCCCCCAAATGCTGGCTGGCTGTCTGAACAAATACTGACAGTCACCCCCTCAAAACCCCTACCAGGCAATGGATGAATTGTTTCTTCTCCCCCCGGTCCCCGTGGCAATGCCACGCGCGTACTGGCTCGGGTTCGATCATCGCCTGCTAACCTCCGCGGTGATTTTGATTCAGCCCTCGGAATCCGAGTTTGGTTCCATCTGGGAGAGGATCCAAGTGGCCGGGAAATCCGACTACGACATGGAGATCCTGAATGATCTGTACCAGGATAGTGCGATGGTCCTGCCGCACCGTCCTTATATGCTCTTGACCGGCGAGTTTCGTTCCAAAACTCACGCGAATTACCTCGGCGCCCCGCACACCAGATGGGACCCTGATTTGGTCTTGTCAGAGGCCAAATTCCTGCATTTCTCGGATTGGCCGGTCTCCAAGGCAAGTTCTGCACAAACTGGTCTATCCAACTGGTTTTCCTCCTGTTGTTTTGGGTGTCCTTACTGACATCGGTCGATCCACTCAAAAAGCCTTGGCGGAAGACCCCGGGGCCGGTCATGGACAAAGAACAACCGGCCTGTCACAACGATACCACCCAGACGGGGATGCAAGATTGTCGCTCGCGTGAGCTCTGGTTAGGCTTCTACCGGGATTTCGCCGAGCGTCGACAGGTACGAAGCTCTGTTTTCGTCACTGGAGTATCTCTCCCCCCGCTAGTACTTACAGTGCGTTTAGAGAATCTGTGGATTGCATGTAGACTGAACATTTGGCACGGAATTCGTCAGGACTGGACTGGCGATCACTAGTCAACACATCTTGGTCGTGTGTCTTTGGAAAAAAGAGGGGGTTGGCCATCATTTGACAATATAGACTCCCGTTGGTTATGTGCTGAAAGCTGTGGCTAATCTCTCTTCATGTAGCACCTGCGCCGCGCCTTAGTACATGTGTTGTATACCATCGTTCCTGCTCTTGGGAAAGCCTACGCCGCGCAGGCAAGGAAAGAGAAAAGTCCCCACGGCGCATCCTGGAGGGTGGGTTCAGGATCTGAGCCTCTCATCACACACGCTACCGGGGTTGCCTCAGCCCCTGAATGATCTGCCTGGGAATTCAATAATTTGACTCCCTCGTTTCAGTAGCCATCGAGACACTCGCCCGGCACATGCAAGACCTGCGTCATCGGGTAGGCACGAAAAGGCAAGATAGGCAGGTTCCCAACGAAAGACCAGAGCAATGGAATGAAAGAAACCGCTAAAGTTACCCCCTTGGGTGTGAGATGAACCTAAACCGTGAACTATTTCTGAGCAACAGAAACAGGGTTGAGACCGCATGGCAAAAGAAAGCCTCAGAGCCTTGGCCTCGTATCAGTCTCAGTCAAGTGCAGCCAGTCAGGGCTACCACCACTAAAACTTGACAGTCGCAGGTCAGACGGACGGGTGTCTAGGGGTCAAGTCACCCAACTGATGAAAGGCAGCCAGTCCTAGGGCAAGAATTGAGGATCAAAAAGACATCAAGTCCCTTGTCCAATGATGGCTTCGATCTATTCTCTATTGCTTAAACCCTACAGGAGTTCTGGCTGTTCAATTCACACGCTGTCAAGAAAGGCATGCTTGGAGATCTCACCATGTGCCGTTCTATTCTTGCTTTCTATCTTTTCCTGTCTGCCGAGATATGGTGTAACTGCATTGCAACCGCAGCAACTAGCCCCTTCGCTGTATCCTGGTCGGACCAGACGTTTGGATTCGACGGTCCGTGGCGCGCGGTAACAGTGAAGGTGGGATCGCCAGGACAGGAGCTGTCATTATACCCCGGAGGCAGCTGGGGAGGCTCCGTCTTCCTAGAGTCGATTTGCTCCAATTCCACCCTCGCGCCCATCTGCCACACCAGCAAGGAAGGGGGCTTGTTTGACGGCAGCAGGTCTGCCACATTCGACAACGAATCAATACGATTTGGCGCAGCAGGCGCATTTCGTGTGGGGGAGGCCGATGCTGTGCGACAATACGGCACGGTCAGGTAAGGATTCGACTACTACGATGTTGGTGGCAAAAGGATACCGAACGTATCAACTCGATGGATCACAGATGCGTATCGTGTTTATCCTGGAGGGAAAGCTTACCCCGTCGACCTGGGGATTCTCTCTCTAGGCGCAAGCGACATCAACCAAACTTTCACTCAGGATGACGACAAGCCCGCCATCCAGACCACTTTCGTCCCGAGCTACATGTTTGGCACCCTCAAAATGCTTCCATCTTACTCCTATGGCATGCACATTGGCTCGGTGCTGCCCAAGATACCTGGATCGCTGTATCTAGGGGGCTATGACCAGAACCGCGTTCTGGGCGAGGTCTCGGCTCAGGCGTTCTCCAGTGGTTCGTTCCCCATCGGCCTAGTTGACATCAAAGTTGGGGTCGTGAGAGGGGGCTCTCCCTGGAACTATTCATCCCAGCATGGACTTCTGGCCAAGGGGAACGCATCAATTGCCCCCGGCATCACTGTGACCATGAGCCCCGCGGACCCTTACCTCTACCTGCCCCAAAGCACATGTGCAGCGATCGCTGCCGAGCTGCCGGTCGTGTATCAACCCGACTACGGGCTTTACTTCTGGGACACCACGGACCGTCTATATAGCCAGATCATCACGTCACCAGCATACCTCGGGTTTGTGTTCAGCAAGAACTCGCGCAACAACGCCAACTTGACTATTAAGGTCCCATTCTCGCTGCTGAATCTGATGCTCGAAGCTCCTCTCGTGGAGAAGCCGACATCCTACTTCCCTTGCATGGGCACAACCGGCACCTATGCGCTGGGCCGGGCCTTTGCACAAGCAGCATTCATTGGTGTCAACTGGGGACTTCCCGCGGGGAACTGGTTTCTAGCCCAGGCTCCCGGGCCCAATATCCCTGGCTCCGCAAGACCGACCGTCATCAGACCCGGTGATGCCACGATTTCCGCGAGCTTGAGCGAATGGGAGAATAGCTGGGAAGGACACTGGACGGAGCTACCTACTATGCGCGGAAGCTCTGGGTCACCGGACGACGACGGCGGCGGCGGCGGCGGTCTTTCCGACATTGCCAAGGCCGGCATTGGGCTGGGCGTGAGCCTGTCACTCACCCTGACGGCGCTGGCGGTAGTGGTACTATTCCGACACGGGAGATGCACTACACTACGTTCCCCTAAGCCCATCGACGACGACGAGGGGCTTGTTGCTGTCGGCTTGCACCCGCGGGATTCACTGTCGGCAGGCGTCCCGCAGGCCCGACAGCTCGGGCACCCAAGGACTCTCGCAGAGTTCAATGATCAGCCCTCTGGGCAGGTGTATGAGCTCCAGGGCCAGCGCCATGGTAGTGTATATGAGCTTTCTTGAGGGCCCCTGCCCCCCTCACCCCAAGCAAAGCGCCCTTGGTCATGTCGATCTCGATCACTGCATGCAAACCCTTCATTCGTTCACTGTTTTTTTTTTTTTTTTTTTTTTTTTTTCTTTTACCGTTAGGAGGAGGGTAAGGGTACTTTTGTATTTCCGAGCGATCTCTTTCCGGGTGGTTCTGAGGGGGAGGGAGGGTTCACTACTCCGTACTTCTCAATGTATAAATATCATGCCCTTACTCTATTTAGCCGTGGACTATATAATGTTTAACAGTAACAAAGTACTGTGACTCAAGTGATACTAATCGTCTATATCCTGTTCATAGGTGTCAACAGTCAATATGAACAGATGAATACTGAGGTGACATGGGCTTCCACCTATTTATAGTATCAAACTTAGCTCTCGGATCGGGTTTGTGGGAGATATCATAGCCTAATCTGTAACCCTGTGCCGGAAACCCTGATGGACACCTATCCCTATCCCTATCCCTATAGCTATCAAACCCCCCCTCTTTGCTCCGCACAGTTACAGTTCCATACTACAGAAATCATCCTCCCTCCTAGTAAACCTCGAAGAAACACACCCAAAAAAAGCCTTTGCCCGCGGCCGTCCATCTTAAAACAAATCCAATTCCCGCCATTTTCTCCCAAACCCAGCCCCCACAAAAACGCCTGTACTCAAGTTGTCCTGTCCGAAAGAGAGAAAAACAAAAGACTCCGGAGTGCCCAACCCTAGCCTGACCGCCCACATCGTATACCCGATACCCCGTACCCCAGAACCAGAACCAAGTGTAACAGTACAGCCATAAGCAGATCGAAAGATTGACTCCCCACAAGACATCCAAGCCAACAGAATAACAAGACAATGAAACCAGGAATAGGGAAGAAGGAGTTTAGAAGAGAGTGGCCAAAAAAAGGTCAACATGCCGACGATTCTTGTCTATCCGCCCCGTTCACCAAACTGTCTCGCCCACTCCTCATACTCCTGTAACCCTTCCTTACTGACACTGGGCCGGATCGAGAGCAAGCTCGCCTCGAAATCCTGGAACCGGATCGGTCGAATCTGATCCATCGGGGTGTGCAGCAATGCCTCTCCGAGGTTGCGGAGCGGGCCCATGGCGGCGTCTTTGGCCAAGGCGGTCATGTCGGAGCCGGAGAAGCCTGAATTTAGATAGATGTCTTAGTTATTTTAAACGAGAGTCAATGAGAAACGTAGGCAAAACTCACCCTCCGTAACCTGGACTAATACCTCGATGTCCTCGTCCGTCAACTCGTGGTTCTGATGACTGAGCAGTTTGCGGAGTTGCTGTTCGCGGACGTGTTGTTCGGGGAGTGGGATGTATTGTCGCCGGACGAAGCGGCGACGGGCCGCCTCGTCGATGTCCCAGGGCATGTTTGTGGCGGCGAGGACGAGCACGCGGCTGGCGTCGCCGATTTTCTTGTCCTTCTGTTCGCGGCCGGCGGCGGCGCGTTGGAGGTCGGACCATTGGATGAGGAACTCGGTCTTGGAGCGGCGGGAGGCTTCGTTCTCGGTGCCCGAGGAGCGCGCGGAGAGCAGCGAGTCGATCTCGTCGACAAAGATGATGGACGGGGCCAGAGCTTTGGCCAGGCCGAACAGCGCGCGCACGAGCTTCTCACTCTCGCCGTGCCACTTCGAGGTGAGCGTGGAGGCCGAGACGGAGAAGAAGGTCGATCGGGATTCGGTGGCCACCGCGCGGGCCAGCATCGTCTTGCCAGTGCCTGGCGGTCCGAAGAGGAGCATGCCGCGCGCCGGCTCGCGGAGACCCGAAAAGAGGTCGGGCCGGAGGAAAGGGTAAACCACGGCTTCTTTGAGGGCCTTCTTGGCTCCGTCCAGACCGGCAATATCGTCCCAGTGGACTTCGTCGCCGCGGACAACGATGTCGTTCAATATTTGGCGCGCAGCCGTCGCATCGACGCCTTTCGGGAGCTTATTCATCACATTCATGATGGCATCCTCTTCGTCTTCTTCCTCGAGGTCTTCCTCGTCAGGATCCGTAGACTTGGGCCCAGATGATTCAGGGTCGCTGGAAGGAGGCGTTACCGTGCGATTCAGGCCTCCTGGCGACTGAGCAGCGACCTTCGCGCTGCTGGGTGAGAGGGTCAGGCGATCCAACCCAGGGACCAGCCTGCCATCGGTTGACGAGGTGGGTGTAATCCGTGGACGAGATGCCGGCTTGGTTCGCGGCGTGCCCGAACCTTCCGGCGGGTGTGGTGACACACCTGATGGGGAGGAAGTGGGATGGGGTGACCGTAGGGAGACCGGTTTCGGTTTGATAGAAGGCTTAGGTGGAGGCTGCGGCCGACCGACATTCCTTGATTGCGATTCAACCGAAGCGGGGAGCGACTGATTGGAGGACTGATGTCGAACTTCGCCGCCGACCGGTTTGCGGTGCGTCGATGTAGTAGGGGTGGTAGTGGAGGAGGAGGTTGCCGTTCTCCGTGCAGAGGGCCGATGCGATACCGACTGGTCTGAGGCACGGGGTTTACGGCCATGTCGACGTTCGTCGGGGTCATCTGCCGGATGTGTTGCTCTCCTTGGAACACGCTCGTCGCCGGAGAGCGGACGGCGGGATTCCGACTCTTTTCGGATGCTCGAGTCATTGGAGGCCCGGGTCGAGGCCAATGCCGCATCACTGGCCGTTCTGTCTGGCGGCGTAAAGGATGGGTAGATGCTACCCCAGGCCAACCCTGCGGCCTGGGAGGCTGCGGCCGGCCGCAGATCCCTCCGGCGGGAGCTGTCCTTCTTCTTGCTCTGTTTCTTGATCTCCGAACTGCGCAGGGTAAAAGGCATGGTCAGCTTCCGCCGTTCGGGGCTAGAGGTGCGCGAATCGGCCTTGCTCGGGGAATGCGATTGGGTGCGCAGGGCGGGGGTGCCCGGCATGGGGGGAGAAGTGGCGGCACTGGCTGACTCCCGTCGGATTGACTCCGAACTGACGGTGGTGGTGGGAGTCGGACGACCGGGGATGGTGGGCGGTTTGGAGAGATCGGTGTATCCAACGGCGGGGACGGTCCCATCGCCGATCCAACCGGGGGTGGCTCGCGGAGGCGATTTGCCCGATGTATCCTTTCGACTTTCGCGAAGGGCTTGCAGAAGATCGACGCGCTCGCGGCATTGCAGCTCCAACTGACGGATGGAGTCCTGCAACGCTCGTTCGGTTTCGTTCTTGGGGGTATACTTGGCGGGGACTCGATAAGCGTTGTGGTAGTAGATCGTTTCCAGGGCGGAGCGCCAAGATCTTAAGGCTTCCTCCTCATTATTCTAACAGAATCGGAATAGTTTAGCTTGAAGTATGGGGGTAGAATGCTGGGGGGGAGGGGGAGGGGGAAGTACAGACCTGGCCCTCAAAGTAGACGGCAGTTGAGCACATCAAATAGCAATCATCGTAGGTCTTCTGCAATGAAGACGCCGGCTTGGGGCGCATCATTCATTCGAAGTCGAAGGAGGGGGAGGGGGAGGGGGAGGAGGAGATGGAGCGGGAATCTTGCAGGACCCGCCCGCAATTGACTTATAGAGGGAGAAGGAGGGATTAAAGGGAGATCGACGGAGGAGAAACGAGTGGCAGGGGTAAAGTGTGCAGATCAACCAATTGAGTGGGTGGAGAAGAGTCCGTCAGTTGGGGTGAAGTGAAATTGAGGAATAAAAAGAGAGTGAGAGAAGTCGAAAGTCGGCAGTAGCAAGTAGGAAGAGAACTGGAGGGGGTTTGGCCGGGTTCGGTCTGGGGATGTTCTTTTTCCGATTTTTCCCAGTGACGTCGTTCGTTGGACGCTCAGCTTTCTTCCCCTCCTTCTCTTTGCAGTGCCTCTTCGCCTCCTCTCATTAATCATTAATAAAAAGGGTCTCATATTTTGGATCATTCCATCCACTTCAAAACCAACCAACAAATCCAATCAGCCTCTTCCTGCAGTTTCTCTCTATATAACGTACATACAGAAATTTATTCACAATGAATCAATCGCAGTGTATCCCGAGCGGCGCAGCAAAGACTAAGAATAAAATGCAGTGCAGCGCAGAGAGGAAGAAGATGTAGTAGTCCAACGTGACAGTCCAAAAAAAAAAGGAAAATCGTCCAGATATTTCCCCCTTGCGTCCCGTCAACGCCTACCAGTTAAGCATACATCAGGCCCAGTGAAATCAGAAGGCCTCGAACCAACCAAGAAGCAGCAGTAATTACAGCAGCTGCGCAACCGCCAATCCACACCCCGATGGTCCACTTTTCGCCATCTAGCCAACTCATCCAGCCAAACAGAAACCCCCATCCAGATCAAGAAAATTGAAAAATAACACGTCAGAAGAGTAATATAAGTAGGGTTCCAGCTCAGCTCGGAGATAGACTGGGAGTCCCTCGGAGTCTCCCCGTCTTGGCTTCGGACTTGGCGATATGTAAAATGTCGGGGGTATAGTGGTGGTGGTAGTGCTGGTGGTGGTGGTGATGATAATGATGATGATGATATTGACACTCGAAATGACGGGAGTGAGTGTGTAGCAAGACAGAGAACCAAGCAGGGGACAGAGGAACCAGGAGCGAGAGAAACATCGGAAGAGGAAAAAGCCCCCTATATCAGCGCCCAGATAGTGTCACCGGGGGGACCCTGTCTTCTGCAATGTCTGCCTTTCTCCTCGCATGTGATGCATTGGATAATAGGTTCGTTCTTTTTTCTCTCCATCGATTCGAAGCATTTTGGGCTATTTTCTGAGTCGTGATTTTATTATTTCTATCCTTGAATGTTTTTTAGGAGGGGGAAGCGATGCAAAGGCGGGAGGGGGTTGTTGCGTGTTTCTCCCCGGGGGATCAGGTGCAGAGGAAGGGAAGCGAAGAAGTGGGTTGGGAAGCTGAAGTGTGTCGGATTCATGCGATTGGGCCGTTGAGGAAAAAATGAAAAGGTGGGCTTAGTTGTCCGGCTGGCCCTTGAAATAGGCCTTGGCCATCTCGTAGGAGGTCCTAGATAAATACGATCAGCGAAATATTTCTCCAAGAGTTTGGTGCCGGATCGATCTCACCAGCAAATAGCGGTACTGGGCATGGTGGAAATGATGCGGGGCCGAGCGCCACGCAGGAAGCCCTTCCAGCCAAACTGCCGCTTAATGATGGCCGCCGCGTTGAACAGACCCTTGGCCGAGCGGATTTCCTCGTTTTGCGCCAAACCCCGAGTTTGCAGCAGCGTCTTCACCACGTCGAGCGGGGTGGTCAGACCGGCCGCAAAGGCACCCGCCAGACCACCGGCCATACAGTGCGTGAACGGGTCGTAATCCTGCGACGGGTTCATGATCTTGGAAATGGACTCGTAGGCGACAAACTGAGTGGCGGTGAAGGGGACAGTCATGCAGAGGGTAGTGGGATAGGAGACATAGAATGCCTGGAAACCTTCCGTGCGGTAAACAGACCGGGCACATTGAAGGAGACTCTTGTGTACCGAACCATGCACCTGCATACGTTGCTTGATCACTGCGCGGAGTCAGAGGCTGCTTTGCGAAGTCGAGCAGTCGCACAAAAACTCACCGTCAAAGGGATTCATCAAGGCATCGCTAGCGATAGTCGCAGAAGCACCGCTCAGAGCTAGTAGTTTATGGCCAGTCAGCCATCGCGCCCGTGTCGCTTCACATCTGCGGAAATTGCAACTCACCTGCCGCGACCGGGTGATGGCCGTCGTCGACATTACCACCCGCCATCTCCTTCACCATCTCATATGTTCCAAAGTACACGGCGTGAGCGGGACCTGTCCGAGGGGGAAACACCAGTCAGACTTCGTCCAAATTTCCGATCCTGCTGCTCTCGCAAAAAACTCACCAGCGCCAACGATCACACTCGAGACACCCTTCCACAGTGTCCGCCAGCCCTCAATCCGGTAAATCGTCGAAACCGCATTAGTCAAGCCTGTGTAGAGCCCTCCAGTCGTAGGATGCAAGATTTGCATGCGAGTCTGTCAAGGTTTTAGTTTCCCCCAGCCAAGTTGAGATTCCTGCGCACTGCCTCTGCAAGCTCGCATCTGGTGCCACAATTCGCATGAGCCACATACCTTCAACAAGTCTACCGGATACATGACAGAGTGTTCCTAAAACAAGGACCCCCATGGTCAGCACACCCCAGCCACTTCAAAGATAAGTTTCTGCTCGTCCTAGCACGTACTGCAATTCCTGCAAAGGCGCCAGCCAACATATTGGCGCCTAAGCCGTAGTTGGAGGGGAGGGCTTCATAGCTGTCATCATCAGGCTGCGGTTAGCGGGTGGTCATTACACAAAAAAGGTGTGCCGTTATTTCCTGCTCTTTGGCGATTCGTAGCCAAGCAGCGCAGTTCCAGTTACGGAGTATAGCGAAAACTGTGACCTAGAATGCCCCCCTTCCGCAGATGTGTTTTGAGTCCACGGATGGTGGAGGCCATTGCCGACCAAGGCAGGGAAATGTGGACTGGAGAGCGGACAGGAGCCACATACTCATATTCTTGCCCGGGGATCTGTTCGGGGACCGCCATTGAGCTCTTGAGGTATTCTGGGCGTAGCGAGTGCTACGAAGCGACGAGATACGTGGAAGAAGAAACGCGAAGGGAGCTCCGAGGGGCGATCGAGGAGAGTTGGTTCTCAAAGCTGTAGGCCCGAAAATGCCGACGCAGAAAAACGGACTTTGCGGAGCGGAGAGGGAAGGCCGATCCGGGCGGAGGGGACTGGGAAAGTGGGTATAGCGGTAGGGAGAAGGGGAGGGCGTTTCTCGAGGAACTGTAAGGAGATGCAGAAGAGGAAGGAGAACAAGGAGATAGTAGAGAGACCAGCCTCAACCCGAGTAAGTACGGGGAAGAATCAATGGGGTAGGGAAGATGAGGGGAGAGATGGAGAGAAGGCAGGAAAAGAAGAAATGCTGATAATTCTTGGGATGGTGAACTAAAAAAGTCCGCCTGCAGGCCGATAGCAGCAAATATCCCGTACCGACTGGTTACCATTCTGACGGTATGGTACCTGACCCTTCCAGGCTAGACTGGGGCCAACTGGGACTCGGGAGCTACAACGAGGTATGAAAGCGGAATGTCCGGTAATGGTACGGTCATGATCTGAACGAGAGAGAGAAAGAGAGTCCGGCAGTGAGCCAAACTGATTTGGGAACCATTCTGATTCATGCAGTGGTGTTACAGAGTACGGCGTACTATCATGCTAATATGCTTCCTGCAAGCTTGATCCTTAGTTGTCACAGTAGCTGTGACTTCTGATTGTCCCTCGAGTCGATCATATCAGATAAGTGAGTAAGTAGATGGATTGAGATGGGGTACAATTAGCCACGCGATTTCTCACTCCAACTGTGCTTTGGGTTGCCCAATATAGGTACAATATCATCACATAGAGGCACATTGTCCTTCTCAATAAAATTCTTCTCTTTGTATTACTTCTTTCGTTCATCGCGACAGTCCTGATTTTCTCTCGGTATTCTTCTCCCTCTCCCCGGTCGGGATCGCTGAATCAGCTACCCCGACCTAGAACAGGCTAGCCTCCCAAGCTTAGGCAATAATCTTACTGTGTACACCGAGGCATCTCGTCCCCAGTCCGATGACGGAGCTTTGCCCTCATGCCCACATGTCATGAACAGTTGTAATGTGTTACTTTTCTGCTCAAGGCTGACAAACTGGGCCTGCCTCTTCTGAGCCACAAAGTCACAGATCTAACATCGCACCCTCCAAAGCACTTCCGCCACCTTCTCGATTCCACTGTACTGAAAAGCTAGGCTTTCTTTCCCATCTTTTCTAGTGCCAGCAACGTTAGTGGTAGAGCAGTCTAATCCAACCGCCGAACCGCGGAGGAATCATTCATTGGTGACCCACCAGTTGGCTTTTCCCTCTCGGGGCTAGGCGTCCCCGATGATCCGAAAAGTGAAAAAAAAAAAAAAAGGACGGGAACCTTGAACCCGGGTTCCTTTGATTGTCGCTGTCTTATCTGATTGAGATTTCGGACATCCTCTTCCTAGTATGATTGAGTATACCCTCCCAACACCAGACAGAACGACTCAAAGTAAAACCCTATAATCTCTACAGCCACTTAGTAGACGTACTATGGAAGCCCGTAGAGAATTCGAGAGAAAAAAAAAAGGCCTGGTAAAGAAACTCAACCAGAAAAAAAATAGATGATCCCCAATCAATCCCAACCTGATCATCTCCTACATCCTGCAGACTACTCTGTACTCCATCCAGAATCTAAGATCAATCCTGTCTGTCAGGACTCAGCCGCGACAAAGAAAAAAAGAGTGGGACATTCTATTCCAGAAGGGAAATGGAAGAATTAAAATCGATGGATCAATTACCTAAACCAGGGGCCAAAAAAGGAGAGTCAAGACTTGAGACCCATCAGGATCGAAAAGTTCCGAGGAGATAGAAACACGGCACATGAAGCACCTGACTTACTGTCTGTCTAGTCTAGTTAGTTCAAGGCTCAGTTCTTCCTCCCCGTCCCGCTTCCTGTGTGAGAGCTATTTACTTCCGGCACTATGATACTCACTAACAACTGCTCTTCTGTAGTTGTCGCCACTACGGGATAGAATGAGACGTGCACATCTAACCATTAAAACAAGAACTTGGTTCCAACCTGAGTTCATTCAGTAACCCTGGCCAAACATGTAAACTTAGCTATCTTTGTGTCATTCCAGCTAATCGAGAAGTTTCTGAGACGCAGCATGTTCAATACCTCTTTTCCATGAAAAACAGTTTCAAGAAAATGCACATGCTAAGAAGAGAGGTCGCCAGTTGCAAGACGAATCAGAATATAAATATAACATCCTCGCAACCTTATCGGCTTGCGAAAAAAAAGACAGACTGTAATAATAAAATAAGGCGGCCAGTATCACATACATAGAGGATGAGTGCAAACAGAAAATGGTCTCGCCCTGCAAGTAGTCATGTATAGAGATACATACAGTAGGGAACAATCGGGGGTGCGCCTGTCTGGGATAAACAAGAGTTGAATATAAGTATCGATGATGAAGAGAGAAAACAATCCATATGCGCTGGTTTTTTGTCATGCACGTCGTGATTTCTTATGCTTGCTTCTAGTTGCACGGGAAGGGGGATGGAGGGGAAGGAGTTGAGTATGTCTGTTCTCTACCAATCCACATTAAATGACCATTCTCCTGTTGATCGAAAATCAGTGAACCATTCACCCCAAGTATGAGGAAACAAAGAAAGGGAAGAACGTACCATTTTTCAAATTCTCTGCTGTGTCGCTCAGCAAAATCACCCGCCGTTTGTTACAGTAAGCCGTTTTGTCCAAAATATCGACCTTCAGTTTTGCGAGCTCTGGTACCGGTTTCTCGAACATCTCACTCAGACTCTCCACGGCCATCTCTAGATCCTTCTGATTGTCCTCGAAGATCTCGGTCAGGTTGTTGCGCGCGAGGTAGTAGGCAAACGCATACGTCCACTTCAGGGTCTGTCGGCATTGTTGCAGTGCCTGCGATGCGGTGTCCAGAAACTGGACTTCGATCCACGAGAGACCGGATTGCGACTGAAGACTGGTCATCTTCTTCTCCGTCTTCAGGTACAGGTCCTTATCCAGCTTGGCCGACTGCTCGTGGTTGGCATATCGGTTGTAGTAGTGGAGGTACCGCTCCAGCGACTCCCGAGATCGCGCCTGCGCAGTGCGGGCCTCGGACCCGGATTTCTCCTCGTACCGGTTGCAGTTGTACCAGCTAGTGCCATGCTCCGACCACAGTCCCATACACATCCAGCAAAACTCATGCTTGCACTTTCGACACGTCATGTGGTTGCAGCCACCGTTCTTCTCGATCGTTGAATGGCATCTCGGGCACTCTTTCGTGTTGGCGGAGATCCAGTTCGCGGTCTCGGAATCATCCTCACACTTCTTCAGCCACATCTTGACCAGCATGCATGGTGCAGGCTGATGGTCGTTGAGTGTACATCCAAAACAGAAGTAGTGCTTACAGTCGCACTGGACTGTGGGCACAATGCGGCGCAGATCACGCTGCTTGATAGGACAGTCCACCGCATATACACATTCCGGTGCAGGGCACCATTTGAGATTATCTTTGTCGTCGACGTACGTCCGCATGAGAAGAGCTTTGTATCTGCCAGAAAACATCAGCGTTGTGAGCAACATCCCCCTTAAAATCAGGTCCATCTTACCTTTCCCGTAGATCATCCGTCACAAGCAATCCTAATGATTTCGAGTCCACAATCATGTGACAGTCATTGCCGGGACATTCGATCCGCGCTGCCTCACCCTCCCCGCGTATCTTCTGGGCCAGGTAGTGGCGATAGCAGTCAACGCAGAAGCGGTGCCCGCAGCGCATAGCATACGTCTCGAGCTCGTCGCCATCCTCGCAGCAAATCTCACACACGAACCCGGATACCACCTCGGTCTTCGGCGTTCCCTCAAAATTGGTCCCCAGGCCCGCCTCCTCCAGGGTCTCTTCTGGATGATCCATATACGACTCGATCAACTTCTCGCGTTTCCACCGTCCGTACCGCAACAGGATGGCCGACGACTCTGGGGGCAGGCCGAGAATCGAGGAAACCTCGTTGATCTGCACATTCTGCTGCCGCTCGATATCGTCCGGGCTCAAGACTTTGAATTCCACCTCGTACGGCTTCCGTTTCGTCGCGATGATATCCTTGTCTTTGGAGAACCCGCCGTCAAAGTCGTCACCGAAATCTGTTTTCCCAGGAACAACACGGGTCAGTGTTACGATCGACGCACAAGGCAGAAGAAGTGTAGGAGAGGGAGAGCATTGGGAGCTAGCATCATCACGTACCGTCGCCCAGGCTCTCGACATCACTGCCTTGGGTGTCTAGAAAGTCATCGGGACTGGAACCGACGCTCATGAAATCCTCGTCGGACTCCATGCTGGTCGACGCAGGGGTAACGAGATCAGTCGCCTTCGACTTCTTCTCCTCCTCCAACAGATCCGAGAGGCCGTTGGAGATCGCAGCAAGGGATTCGGTGTCGGGGTCCCGGTCGGTCGACTTGAGCTTTTTCCGGGTGGATTTGTCAGAAGAGCAGGGTGCGGTGGCGGCGGGCGCGAAGGCGACGTTAGTATCGGAGGAGGTGGTGGTGGCGGCTGTCGCTGCTGCTGTGGTCGCGTTGTCTACAAGCGTCGCCTCGGCCGCCTTTCTCTTTCTCGTGAGGGGAGGCGTGGTGAATAGCTTTGGGCAGAGTCCGTTGGCAAGCCGGGGTTTGTGTTGACACGAAAAAAAAGTCGGTCTCGAGATGGTTGGTCGAGACCTTCCTTTTTTACCGGGGCAACACAGTCACAGCCTACCGAGGAATCAGGGTGAGGTAAATTTTCCGAGATCCGAAGGGTGGGATGGAAGGGAAAGGAAGGAGTCCGTGGTGGGGAATCGTGCAGGATTAGTTCTCAATATGATCGATGCGTAGCTTGAGGTTATCAATCTGGAGAGGGGTGGAGGAAATGGAAAAGAAGGAGAAGAAGCGCGGATGTGGTAGTGGTGGTAGTCAGGGTGGGTGAGTGGATGAGTGGGTGTCACTAAGGGAGCGGATGGACGTCACGGGAGAGAGAGAGAGAGGGAGGGAGGGGAGAGAATGAGATGATGTGGGGGCAGATCACTTGGTCCGGCCGCCTTGACTTGCTCTCTCTGCTCAGCTCCTTCGGAAAACCACCTTACCGCTCACAACCCGAACAGACAATACAACTCGTCAGTCCTCTTCAGACTTGAGTTGATGAAGACCGAAATCATGCAACGATAAATCTGTCGCCTCAGGGTGCAAAACTGGCGAGCTCCCAACTCAGGTCAGGAGAAAGGAGAGAGAACACAGCTGACATCAAAAAAGGGACTTTATATGTCACCTTGAGGCTCCAAAGTGGGGACGGATGCAGGCTGCAGAGCCATTCAGCCTAGTTACTGACCCCGTACCACCTACACCCCCTGGCGGATCAATTGTTACTAGGATCGGGGGGAGGTGATTTCCGAGTTGAATATGTCGCAAGTCGAATAACCTCAGCTACAGCCCCGTTTTTCCAGAGGAATGACGCATCCCATAACTAAAATCTACTCTCCACATAGCATCTGACCGCTAAATTTGTAGCCTGTTATTTCAGGCACCTAGGTACCCAGGTATCACAAGGTGTATATCATCGTTGACCGATCATGATCGTAGCTTGGATCTTGAAAGCAGTCTATATGCCACAGTCTAGGTCATTCATTCAGTCGTCATCTTCCTCCTCCTCGCTCTCTTCCTCTTCACTACTCTCCTCCTCCTCAGCATTGGCCAACCAGTCAACAAACTGCTGTGCTTGGCTGCGCACTTGGCGCATCTCCTCGGTGCTGCTCGAGCGCTCATCGTCCCACCATTGCTCGTAGGCTTCCTCGTCAATGATTTCCAAGTCGTACAGCTCCTTAGCGATGAACAAGAGAACCGTATCGCCACGGCTGCGGTGCACCAAGTCCTGCTGAAGGAGGACAAGCAGGTCAACCTGGTCGGGCTTGTCTTCACGCTCGCGGTCGAACAAGGCCCGCTCGACGATTTCCCGGTACTTGCCGAAGATCTCTCGGACCGCCTCTCCGGCGCCCTTTCCACCTTCCATCAACTGCGCCACCCGCTTCATGAACGCGGAGACCACGGCGCGGCGAACCTGGTGGTCCGAGGCGTTGGCCGTCATACGCAGACTAACCAGTTCCAGCTGAACCACATCCGACGTGACGCCTTCCCGCAGACTGTCATAGACGCTGGCCGCAGCATCGTGTACAAAGTGGTCCGAATCCTCATCATCAGACATCGTAGTACTAAAGCTCCCAGAGCGGGAGCCGCCAAAGTCGGAAATCTCTGATGAAAGTGTGGAGATGGAGTCGGTGGATAGCGAGAGATGTGCCATGTTGTAGACTGCAGGTGTACGGTTAGCGAGAATCAGGCATTCAGCCGAAGGGAAAGTACTTACTCAATCCTGACGAGGCGTTACTGGCTGTGTCATCCTCATCCTCATCTTCGTAGGGAACATATTCGTAGCCCGTACCCCCTTCACCGACAATCTCAGGCTCGCTAGTGGGTACACCGTCGTCCTCGTCTCTGGGTGCTTTCGTGATGCGCAGTCCCTCGGTAACCTTAATTCCGTCGGCAATCTCCACGCCAAAAGAGATGAGAGCACCAGGCTCGACGGTACAGTTCTTTCCAACGACTGCCCGGTCGGCAACGATGGCCTGTCTGACTGTCGTTCCGTCACCAATCACCGCACCGTCCCAGATGTAGGCACCTTCCAAGGTGACGTTCTTGCCAATCTTGCAGTCCCGGCCGAGAACTGTATCCTTGACCGTCGTCTTGTCCCCGATACTCGTTCCCTGGCCGATAACCGTTCGGCGGCCGATGACACACGAGCGGGCCAGAGTCACGCCCTGTTCCTGGTACAGGCTTCCCTTGCGGAGCTCGTAGTTGTGTCCTGGAAGGAGGTTGGTGTCGGGGCAAAGAGGATACGTCCATCGGGAGATGATATCCTTGCTGATAGCATCGTACGCCTTCAGGTTCCTCACGCGGGCCGCATAGTGGTCCTTGATGATGTGCGTGTGAATCGTCTTGCCGTTCAGCTCGTAATCTTTCAACACACCGAACAAGAACTGCTTGCGCGGCGCCTGGTAATCGAAGCTGTCGGACCAGAGACTCAGCACATCAGGCGTGCAGATATCGATGTTGCAGTCGATCAGGTCCTGGCGCAAGTCGATTTCCTGGTGTGAAGTGATGATTTCCGGTTCGATGTTCAGGCGCGTGGAATCGGGGTTGTGTTGGTCAATCTCCTCGTAGTGCAGACAACGGTCCTTGGTCGGGTCGATCACAAAGACGGGGGACACGGAAGAGGCCTTGGTCCGGTGGTTGCGGCCGGCTTCCCGCAGGATCATAGTCATGATCGCATTCTTGTCGGCTTCGCGACGAGCACGGTGCTTGGCCAAGGCGCCTTCGATCGGCAGGTTGCTGATGACATCGCCGCTGACGACGATGAAATCTCCGGTAATCAGGTGCTTGCCATCCAGATCACGCATGACATCTCCGACCGAGGTTGACGTCGACTTGAGGAAAGTCAGCTGCTTGAAGGGCGACGAGGGCGCTCTCCACTTCGACGCACTATCCAACACCTCTTTGTCAGCCTCACAGCATCAATCTCAACATGCACGCGAAAATGCGCCGCCAGCCTTCCCCGAAATTCGATCCACATACTTGATATATCGCTCCAGCTGATCCGAATGCGCACCACCGTATAGGAAGACATCCTCGACACCCGCATTGGCAAGGAACTCAAGGGTATATTCGATAAGAGGAGTGTTCGCGAGCGTCAAGAGACACTATATCCTCCGCCAAGAGGTGTTAGCCCACGTATACTCATGATTCCTTTGCCCTCCCCGCCAGACTTTCCAAACACAGCACACAACGTACCCGAGGTCTTTCCAGAGTGAAGGGCTCAAATCTCGTCTCAAAGGTATCCGCAAGCACCTAAATCACAAACCACCAGAATGATCAGCCAAAGCCCAGCTTCGATGCCCGAGCCGGCCGGCCGGGATCTCCTCATAAATAACGTTTTCATGAAAACCAAGCATACCACCGCCTGGAGCGTCTCCTCTACCGTCTCCGCAGCATTTCCCCTCTGCTTCGGTGCGCCACCTTTCTTCGGACCCATCTAAAGTAGTCGTATCTCAGCATGATTTCATTCGCGGCCCGGAAGGAGACATTGAGCCCAGCGGACACAAAAGAGCACAAACTCACATCGGATAATTTCAGAAGTATAAACTAAGGCTTTTCTTCTGGCAACTTTTGTAGTTTTTGACTCTGCCAAGCCTTACCCAAGCGCGTAAAGAGTCTTCTCCGGAGCTGAGAGAGAGTTCGTTAGCTCGAAGATGAAGCTCACGGGGGTGATGCCGACGCAAAGTGACAACCGCGTTGGAGAGAGAGTCACAAAATCTCCGCCAAGCCTTTGTCCCTCCGTCGGAGTCAGACTTCATCCCACCTTGCGACCTGTTTGCTTTGTTTGCCGAAGCTCATTGCTGTCGCGATGGGTCACGTGGGAAACTGTGTCATGTGACGGGAGAGCCCTCAGCCACAGCTGCTAACCGCAGTTGGGAGTTGTCGAGTCCAGAACGTCATCCACGGTCTGGGCCCTCCTGGACTCAAAGGAATCCCCCTTGTTCAGGAACCGTGGGTCTAGAACTCAAGCTGCCATAATTTAGCTGATGAACGCTCGATCGGGGGGCCGCTGAAAGCTTGGGTTGCGGTGGGCGAGGATCAGATCTGCCCCTCTGAGGGCCAAATGAGTCTAAAAAGTGGTGTCCACGGTACTGTAGATGTATCCCTTTTTGGTAGCTTACGTGTGCTGTACGGACTCAACTGAAACAACATTTCCTGGCTTCGAGAATCAACTCAATCGACTGCTTTATGGAAAGAAGCTGTATGGTATTGATGCATAGGAATGCTGTTGTATGTATCTTGATCACAAATCTTCTTGGAAGCAGCTTTTCTGCAACTTCGATAAGATAACAAAGACGTAAGAGAGAAATTGCCTGCACCCCACAATGGGATTACACAGATGCCAGCGCCTCAACGATCCACAAAACTGATAATACGTACAAAAAGATGATACTCATGCTGCCAGTCCGTGGGCCCGTGAACGGGCCCACGAACCTGGATGCCAGGAAACAGAGACCTTCAGAACTAGCCCAGTCACCCTATACGAATAACAACCGACCAGCTTTGCTGCAAGCGGGTCCCCAAATCAGATGCAAATGATAAGACGCGCCCCGACACCGTGATATATCGTATAATTCCAAAAGGGACAGAAATGTAGCACAACTCCTGAATGTCACAACAAGGTATGGTTCAATAACCATCGCAAAAAGGTTATGAAAACTCATGGAATGGAGAGCTCGAGGATAGGATGTTCAACGAGCGGAGAGATGAAGAAGTAGATGGATGGAATCTAGGGTCACCGCTATTGCAAAAGGGGAGGTGGGAGTGGCGGGGAGTGATACAAAGATAGCCGCACGTCAGCTAGCCAGTTCGTGTGGCCTGCATGGAACTGACGATAGGCTGGCTTGGATGTGCGTACATCCGCGGCCTCTTGGCCATGCCCGGGTTTTCACCCGCACTCGACATTTCTGAAAGTTGCCGTCGTACCTGTGGCCGAGCAGCGGGTGCTGCTTGGGCAAGGGCCACAGTGGGAGTGGCATATTGAACGCCGTTTTGATCAACGGCGTATGCAGCGGGACCCGGGGTCGTGGGAACATACTGACTCGGGACAGGCTGCATGCTATGAGGTACAGCGGCCATGCCTTGGTATTGGCCCGGTGACTGCCAGTTGTTCACCGATGTTGCCGGTGACTGGCCTGGAGAGCTGTCCTCTTTGATCGAATGTGCGGCGGAGCTCTGAGCAGCCATCGTGACAGGTACGGCTGGCTGCGGAGCTTCTATAGTCTGCGATGCGACTTTCAAATGGGACAAGTGCTTCTCAAGCATATCGAGAAGACTCTTTCGCGTGAATGGTTTGGGAAGGACATCGTCCATGCCTAATTCAAGTCAGTCTACTGTGGTACTGTAATGAGCAGGAGATCGAGAGCAATGACGTACCATGCTGGAAATAGAGCTGGATATCGTCGCTCCTGATATTGGAGGTCATGGCTATGATAGGAGTCCTATCAAACTGGCGGATGAGATGCGTTGCGGAGACACCATCCAGATTAGGCATAATGATATCCATGAGAATCAAATCATATCCGGGGTTGGCCTGGGCTTTCGTCACGGCCTCTAATCCATCGAGCTGAGAGCCAAGTCAGCGTTGAATGCGAGAAGAAAGTTTTGCGAGAAGCATACCGCGGTATCGATGATACAAGAGAATGAGTATAAGAATTTTCCGCCGATCTGACGACACGTCTGATCGTCTTCCACAAGCAAGATACGAGGGCTGCGGGCCCAACCAGGATCGACATTTGCGCTCTTCTTGCGATTGTCGGGAACTTGTTGGACCTGTTGTACTTGCTGGACTTGCTGGACCTGTTGGACCTGCTGGACTTGTTGTCTCCGAGAGTCGTCGACCTCTTGTTTCGGCATTGGGTAGGGAACATTCTTGACATGCTCGCCGTACATAGGGTCAATTCCATTGGTCGCACCCACGGGATAAACCACGGGCTCGACATCACCATTCATCTTCGAGTACACCAATGCTGGGTTTGCTGCCGCAGCAGGTGCGCGCACCACGCCATTGCGTGAGGCGCCATCCATGCCAGGGGCAGGTACAACCGCCCCGGCAGCCTTGGACGGATCAGCAACCCCATCGAGGCCGACGAGGTTGAACTGGATCTCCGCGTTCATATCATTCAAGAGTTTGGTGGCCTGCTGCAAGGGCGAAGAAGGCTCATCGTCCATTGTAGCCACCTGGGAAGGGCTGAGGGTCGAGCCTGCTTGACCCTGGGCCTGGAAAGAGGCAGCCGCCTTGCTGTCCCGCCGCTGACGGGCGTCGACGGAGAGTAGGTAGTTCATGACCTGGTGAATGACACTTTCGTGGTTGAGAACCGTTTTCTGAACTCGCATCACTTCCTGCAACATCAACTGATGATCGACAGTCAGTTGCGCATAGCGGTCTGACAAGTGCTGGATCTGTTGTTGCTGTGCCACGATCTGTTGATTCAAGAGATCAATCTGTTGGGTGGGGACCGAGTCGTCGGTGGTCTGGGTCTGTTTGCGCGGGGCGGGAGCCTTCCGGCGAATGTTGTCGAGCGACTCCTTGCTGTTCGCTCTGAACTCGGGATGCTTGAATTCCCACGCCTGCAAATCTAATTAGAATAAGACTAGCTTCCGCTGCGCATCCCTGCACACTTACATTTTGCCCATAAGGTGACTGTCCATTCTCCTCGTTGTTCTGCCTCACTTTGTGGAAATCGTACTTGTTGAGTTGTCGCACGAAGCTGGCAAAGTTGCTGTGTTTGAAGTGCTTCGGCAGAATAGTCTTTGTGAATTTCTCACACTAAGAAGATGAACGCAATTAGTCAAAGGGTTTGCGATCGCGGGGGAAGTTGCGAGGTGCGAGACACGGTACCTCCAAAACGACGAAGCTGTCCCCTTCATCACCCCATCGCACAATTTCCGCATAGGACGGGTCCTCCAGCATCCTTTAGAGAACGTCAGTATGCATGGTAAAAGTAGTATAGTCGATCGTCGACACTGATTTGGCGCAGAGGTGGAATAGAGGGCTAAGAGGGGGGGCGAGGCGTCGGGGAGGAGGACAGGGTTGGATGAGAGGCGAATAGCGACGATCAAGGAACGGGAGAAGCAAATAGAGAGACTCACTTGTAGAGTTTCCGTACCTGAGCATGATGGTTAGCAACTGAAACATATAGTAAAACAATACGATAGAACAATATTCTCGAGTATGGGTTTAACGAAGATCACGACGAAGACTTACAAAATCGCTGGAATTGCCGGCAGGGGCGGCGCTGGTCGAGGTCTGGCCACCGTCCATCATGGGCTAGATGGGTCGCGACCGATCGAACAAGCAACAGGCTCAACACACGTCGCAGCGACCGGGAAGGAAAGGGAACCAGTCGGGCGCTCAATTCAAAGATCGCAAAGAAGTAAGAAATATGACTATCGGCGACGAGCCAAGAATAAAAATAAATAATAGGAATAGAAAAAAAATGAAAGACACAATCAAGACAGAGGAAAGAAGAAGAAAGGGAGAAGGGAAAAAAATAAAAAAAAAAGAGGAATGGGGAGGGGGGGGGGGGTGGGTAAGGCAAGAGAAGGGGAAAAAGAGAACAGTAGTAGCATGGACTGGACTGGAGACTCGACTTTAGACCCTCCGTCCGAGTGGCCGAATGGGCGGCGCAACAGATGGATTGAGTGGTGTGGTGGAGGTGTAAGTTGAAGGGAGTGAGTGTGCCAGTCCGGTAGGAAATGGGAATGGAGATTAATTACCATTAGTTAATCGATGGGTTTTTAGTTTGAAGGTGGGACTGGGTTGTGGCAGACTGGCAGACTGGCAGACTGGCAGACTGGCAGACTGGCAGTCAGACTGGCAGTCAATTCAGTCTTTAGGAAGAGGAAGAAGAGGAGGGGAGGGGGTGATTGTTTTTTGGGGTTGGAACCATTGACTTGATTTGGCCGGGCGGCGGCGGGCGGCGTTGGCTTGGTAGAGTTGTACCGTACCGTACCTTGAGAGTCGAAGGTGTTTTTGATGTCCAAGAAGGGGAAATAGTTAATTCGATTCATATATTTATCTACTTGAGTAATTTTTTTCTTTGTCTTGGTACTCGAAAAGATCATCATTATCGTCACCATCATCTTCTATACTACCCGCTCGACCGCTGCATGTGCTGTTTCAACCATTTGGCAATGTATACCTCGCCAGTAGACTTTTTGTAACTTAGTAGTAGTTCATTGTAGTAGCCTGGAAAGTGGGTTGCCCCAAGAGTAACAGGCAGTAACTAACTCATTAGTAGTACTGGTCAGTAGTGTGGTCACTAGCCACAACATCCGATGGTCAGGTAGTCATTCAGACTATTGACTATTGATCTCCTTGACAATGTACTGTATTCTTATAAACTCCTTCCCTTCGCTTGAATGCACAACCGTAGACAATACCAAAAGATAACATCGTTGCGATCATTTGCATTGTTTTCAACTTCCCCCCCCCTCTCCTGCGTATTTGCCAGGCTTTGATATGCCCGAATTGGCTTAAATTTCTTTCCCCCCCAAAGCAAGGAGATAGGAGGGGTAGACAGGAATTCTAACCCTCACTAAAAATTTAGAGCCTCGGGGCTAACGAAGGACAACTCAAGATGGGCCAACCCAACTGGGACTCTCTTAACACACGAAACAACGTCACTGGATAGAAGAAAGAGACAAAACCAGGATTGGGAGAGAAGATCACGAAAGTAGTTGAAAGGGGAAAAAGAAAATTAAATACCTGGAGCCCGCGATTTGGCGAGCAATTCTGGCGGAAAAGCCGGTTGGAAGCTGTCAGTGCGCCTGAACGGTTGCAGACAAGCTGCATGAAAAGGATGGGCAGGATGGGGGGGATGACATGGAGATAGGCTGGTGCCGCTGGGAGGGGCCGTCAACCTGTGCGTCCACGATCACCTGGGCAGAAATCAAGACTGCCTTTACTGGTGTCTCGTTTCGGCTCCGACAAATGATTGCCTAGTACTCCGTACCGTCTGGAGGATGAGAAGAGGGGAAGGAAAATCTCAGACAATTCGTTAGGCTCGAAGCTAGGAATGCGATGGCATCAGCCATGAGAATGAGCGAAATATTACCTTCTCAGTAGATTAAGTATCGGTAAGTAGTTCAGTCCCTCTCCCGTCTCTCCTGTCTCTTTTTCACCCACCCCCATTATGATCATCAAACAATGATGGAGATCGGGGATCCATTCAGTGAGGGGAGGTTCACGGGATTCGGCAACGGCTGCCGATCACTCGCTGAACCTCGCTGAATAATACTTCGGTAGCCGACAGGGCCAGAGAAGGAGAAGAAGAAGAAGAGAAGATCAGACAGAACCGTGCAATTCCCAATTTGAGCCAGTGATTGTGATCAATAACTTTCACAAATTACCACTATCACAGCTGGTTAGCCAGTCCAATACCAATCACGGACTTAAAAGTACTATGAGTCCGGTAAATGAAGCTATGGCCTCATCATGCACGCACTAGTCCGGGGTACTGCGATTCTTATGGTCCCCATGGCGGCATGGCCCAGCGGTTTAATATAAAACGGTACCCGACTGCTTGGTCGCCCGCAGACTTGACTTCTCTCGGACTCGCCAACGGACATGGAAGACTGGGGAACAAAAAAGCATTTTGTCCCGTCCAGCCTAGCCACCAGCTAAGTTAACTATGAGTTGGGTGGGATGCGGCCCAGAGTCGAGACTCATCGCACGGAGAACGCCACTTGAATGTGCTGCACCCTTGCAGTCCGATATACTGAAGACAATGCAGGGCAATCAATCATGAAACCAGAATATGTACTGTCATCTTACAAAGATCCAGCCCGGTCGATGAGGGTCCAATGCCTGCTCGGGTCAGCTTAATCTAGCTCAGGCAAATTGTATGCAGCTTTCTTCCAATCCTAGGATTGAACCATCCTCCTCTATACCTCTATACATGCCGCGTAGAGACCACAACACAACATCAATATCCCGCCCGTCTGCATAGCATACGAACTTGAGGTGGCAGACCTTGCAGGGGAAGCGAGGACAGCCTCACCTGAATCTGGTTTCTTGTCCTCGATCAAGGTTAAATCATTGGCACAATTCCTTTGTCCCATGGAATAAAGATGCACGTTTTGGCAGTGAGTAAAGTCGGTTGACGTCCGGGCGCGATGCAGGCGGAAGCGACCATGACGAAATAATGTTCCGGGTGATTGGGGAGCTGCCCCGTCCACTCACTCACTCCCTCCCCAAGCTCTCTCCCTCAGGAACT
Source organism: Aspergillus brunneoviolaceus CBS 621.78 (assembly GCF_003184695.1). Taxonomy (NCBI): domain Eukaryota; kingdom Fungi; phylum Ascomycota; class Eurotiomycetes; order Eurotiales; family Aspergillaceae; genus Aspergillus; species Aspergillus brunneoviolaceus. The sequence continues at coordinate 273,866 of NW_020290761.1, read as the reverse complement.
TCCACATCCTCTCTCTCTCTCCCCCCCCTCTTTTTTCGACAAACTTTGTACCTCAACTCTATTCAGGGGTAGTGGCAATTTTGAAACATCAAATTCAAGCAATCTCTTCCCCCGCGATATATCCTCTTCCCAAAGTCCACCTCATTAGTCAATTCATCAATTCACAATGTTCGCCGCTCGCCGTTTGACCGCTGGCGTTCCTCGCGTCCTGTCCCAGAGGGCGCTTTTCCACAACACCGTCCCGGCGTTCGTTCAGAAGGGCGATGCCATCCCCGATCTCGATGTCCTGGTCGAGAACTCCCCCGGCAACAAGGTCAACCTCGCCAAGGAGCTGAAGGGCAAGGGAGTCATCATTGGCGTCCCCGCCGCTTTCAGTATGTGTCATTCCCGGTTTTGCGCCTGAAACCTTGCTAGCCACGCATGACTTCCTCTGGCTTCATCCCTCAAATTGAGTTCGGAGCTAGTCATCTGCAGCATGGCTACCATACATACGATGTCGGATCGGAGGAACGATATTGACCGGTCGTGTGTAGGCCCCGCTTGCTCCAGCACCCACGTGCCCGGCTACATCAACCACCCCAAGCTGAAGGAGGCCGGCCAGGTGTTTGTTGTTGCCGTCAATGATCCTTTTGTGTAAGTCGGCGATCTGGCGAGGCTTGGATAGTATACTAATTCCGCGCGCAGGACCAAGGCCTGGGGCGAGTCTCTCGATGCCTCTGGCAAGAGCGGCGTAAGTACACTCATTATCTTCTCTAGGCATGTCAAACAGACCAGCTAAATCCTGAGTGTCAGATCCGGTTCCTCGGTGACCCTACAGGCAAGTTCTCCGACGCCCTTGATGTTACCTTCGACAGCGCCTCCATCTTCGGAAACAACCGCAGCAAGCGCTACGCGCTGGTTGTCGAGAACGGCAAGGTCAAGGAGGCCTTCGTGGAGCCTGACAACATCGGCGTCAACGGTATGTGTACACTACAGTGTTTCACACGCATTATCCTCCAATTGCTGATGTGCTATGTACAGTCTCCGCGGCTGAGAAGGTGCTGGGTTAAGCGAGCCGAACGGCGTGACGCGGGCAATCTATTCTGTAACTATAGAAATCTGTTATACATGCGAAAAAACCGTATAATATTTATTCATGATCAAGATTCTTTCTCGCAACCATAGCAGAACTTTAGACATGGCCGGCAGTGTGCAAAGCCTCTCGCACATGGAACATTCCCTTCTCTCCAACGCCCGCAGATTATGATAGTCTTGTACAAGATTCTACCCTTGTACGTGTTGATGGAGACCCAAAATTTGAACCTTCCATCGCCGATGATTGCCCGTAGTTTCTCGGCTGCAACACAACGTCTCAAACAGGGAGAAGCAGCCTCAGCCCTGGTGCAGAGCCTGCCACTGCTCGGGGGTGTAGCACTTGGGCGTCCAAGCATGAATAGCAGCGATCTCGGCCTTGAGGACCGAGTTTACCAAGCGGTGACGGGCGAGCATGGTTTTCTTATCGAACTGGGGGGAGACAATGACCGCCTGGAAAGCCTGGCCACAGCCACCTATATTGAAAAGAAAAAGTGGTCAATATTTCCGACGTCCATGATCAATCCAAGAAGCACAGCACAGATTGAATCCCACACGCGGGGGAAACGCAGCAGAATTAATCAGCAACGTAGGTGACCCGACCTACCCGACAGATCTTCAATCTCCACGTGTTGCGCCTGGAGCTGGTCAAAGAGCTTGCTCTTCAGCAAGTCGGCGGTGACACCGGAGGTCGCATCGGCCATGGCTGCGTGGACGGCGGAGAAGGAGCGCGCGGAGAGGGAAAAAGTCGACTTCGGAGGGAGGCCCGGAGTGCGGAGAAGATAGCGGCAACTTCTGCTCAGCGAGAAGAAGGTGGTGCGGGAGTACATCAAGTAGTGCTTCGTGAGGGAGGGGAAGAGGGGAGAGGGGAGAGGAGAGAGGAGTGTCGAGAAGGAGGGGTACGGTGGTTGTTGTTGGTTGTTCTTAGGTAAAAGAAAGTACTCCGTCGAGACTATGATGTGTTGCGCGATGGGACGGATATGACGATGCAGTTGGGGCTATGTTTTTTTTTTTGGCTGTAGACTTCGCGCGCGGGCGGTGATGCTTCTTCCGATGTAGGATGACGGAACCTCCATTGAAACTAATCAAGGGAAAGGCTTCTCTGCACTGCGATATTGGTCAGCGAAACCCGGCTGTGGCTGGTGTGGGAGACTAGTATGCATTTGGGGTTTAGTTTATGTCTGTGCGGTTGTGGCGTAAGCTCATCCTCGGCTTCTGGCGAGATTAATCCTCCTCTTAACTTCTCTAGCTTCATTGATCTAGAACAAAGGGAAAACATCGTGAACAAGCTCAATCTAGGTCATATCAAGAAGCAGCTCCCACCGGAACGTCCATATATACTTGCTTTGACTCGCACAGTGTCTATGAACTCTCTGTTTCGGCGATCGTCTCGTCTTTATTCCACAATGGCTGCTTCTTCGAACCCCGCCTCATCGCCCTTCACCCAGGCTGTCGTGAGCTCCATGAGGAAGCTGTATGTGATCTCGTCTCGGGCGCTGGATACACACTCCACTCCCTAACACTAATTATTCTTCCCATAGCTATCCTGAGTCATTGGCCGACAAAAGCTGGGACAACACCGGCCGTGAGCTCCCTCCGCCAGCCTCATCCCCACGCCCCCTCCATCCACTAACGGTACCGACGATGCAGTACTCCTCGAGGCCCCCTTCAACGCATCGCGCCGCCAGAAGAACTCCGTTCTCCTAGCAATTGACCTGACCAAAGCCGTCGCCGACGAGGCCATTGCGCGCCGCGACTCCATCGTCGTAGCCTACCGTACGCTTTTCTCTATCCGTCCCTGCAGCCATTCCACCTCGAAACTAACCCACCTTTCCCTTGTTTCGCGCAAACATACAGACCCCATCATCTTCCGCGGCCTCAAATCCCTGACCTTCACGGACCCGCAACAACAGACCCTCCTCCGCCTGGCCTCCGAAGGCATCAGCGTGTACTCGCCGCACACGGCGATCGACGCGACCCCGGGGGGCATGGCCGACTGGCTGTGCGACATCGTGACCGGCGCCATCATCACGCCCGCCACCCCGACAAAACCCACCTTGACACAATCCTCGTCCGCCACGTACTCCCACCCGGTCTACCCCGCCCCGCAACCGGCCACCCAGGCAACCAAAGTCCCCAAGCACACCCGCCACACCATCCTCCCGTCCCCGCCGCCACTCCCCGAAGGCGTCGAGGACACGGCCGGCATGGGCCGCATCGTGACCTTCACGGACCCGGAGCCGCTGACCGCCATCATCGACCGCATCGCCCAGGGCGTCGGGTTCCCCGGCGGGATCCCCATCGCCATCCCGCAGGGTGCCTCGGTGGATGCGCTGAAGATCCGCACGGTGGGCGTGTGCCCCGGCTCCGGGTCCGGCGTGCTGATGAAGAAATCCCCGATCCCCGATCTGCTGTTCACGGGCGAGCTGAGCCACCACGAGGCGCTGGCGGCCATCGAGCGCGGGTCCGTGGTCGTGGCGCTGGCGCATTCGAACACCGAGCGCGGGTACTTGCGGGCCGTGATGCGCGAGAAGTTGGCCAAGGAGGTGGAGGAGACCTGGCGGGTGCGGAGGGAGGAAGGGCAGCAGCAGCAGAAGGATGCGGAGGGGGGATTGAAGGAGGTGTTTGCCGATGGCTCGTGCGAGGTGGCGGTTAGTGAGAAGGATCGGGATCCGTATGGGATTATGGTGAGACAGGGTTAGAGTTTTTGAAGAAGACCCATGTGGTGGGGACTTGGGTGGAAATGAGCATGAGATACCTTCGTGTAAGTTGGGTCTCTTGCCGAGAGAGAATAATAGTACACGCATCAACAAACGTATATATCTATTTACAATTCCATCAACTCAAACCAGAGAGTAAGTACATCGACACATATATACAACACCACACCACACACACACCTTCTCAAAGTATCTACTAGCTCAGTAGAACCCGGATCTCGCCCGTCGTCCGAGGGAACAACTTCCTCAGGCCCCATTCCTTCTCGTCCTCCCCGGCCTCCTCATTATCCCCACCTTCGACTACACCCTTCTCCTCCGCCCCATCCACACCTTCATCCCCATGACCACCACCCTTGGCCAACGAGCTCCTCCGCGCCTCATCCGCCCCGATAATCATCCCCTCGACGAACTCAAAGTCGCGACAGAACGCCTCGACTGCCTCCTCGGTCACGCTCTTCACGAACGTCGCGCTCTGCACCCGCTTCAGATGATCCGTGGCGTCCATGAGCGCCGACGGCAGGAAGTCGTCGAGCTGTTGGCTGGTGATGATGAGGGCGTCGGGCTGGAAGGCGGGCAGGGTGGTGATCTGTGCGATATGGGAGAGTTGGGGCTGCTGCTGCTGTTGGGCTTGTTGATTGGCTGGGTCGGTGGGCTTGGGGGCGGCGGACGGAGGAGAGAAGGGTTCCAGGGCTATGAGGAGAGTCTGGAGGCCGGATTCGGTAAGGAGGTAGTTGTGTTGGATGGCGAGGAGGTCCATGCGCAGGGCGGAGAGGGTCGCGCTGAGGGGTGGGAGGTGGGTTGCGCTGGCGAAGGGGTACGGGGTGAGGATTGCGCGGGTGGCGAGGTGGATGTTCGTGAGGTAGATGGTTCGTTGAGTGGGAGGGAGGCCCTGTGCTGTGAATTTGGCGAGGTCGAGGAATGGGTCCAAGGCACAGCGGAGAACTGGGGTGAATCTGTTGGGCGTGGGTTCTTGGGTGGTGCTGATCTTGTTGTTGTTGTTGGTGGGGGAGGAGGGTAGTTCCTCTGCGCCGAAGGAGATGTCGTGCGATTTCATGAGAAGGGTGAGCGATTCTAGGGCGTCTTGGATAAATTGCGGGGGCGAGAGATCGTCTGGCGGGGTGAGGGCCGAGTGGTCGGTCGAAAGACTGCGGACTTCCTCCTGCATGAGGGTTTCGAAGTGGTGGAAGGTGAATCTCTCCAGGGTTTCGAGGAGCTCGGCCAGGTTGGATTGAGATCCAAGGAGTTTGGCGAAGGTGGTTCGGTAGAAGGAGAGGAGGTTGACCACCTTGTAGCATGTAACGGGGTCATCGTGGCCTTGGATGACCAATTCGACTCGCTGGCGAAGGGCCCGTGAGACGCCGACCAGGTCACGGTTGACGAGATCGCTGAGGGCTTTCTGTCCGTCGAAGGTGACTTCTTGGTCTTCATCGATGCGTGACCACGGCTCACTACTTAGGCCGGCCTGGATGCCCTTGGCGAGCTCCTCGCCGTCGTCAACAAATAAGGATTCCAGGGCTTCCCGTTCCGAAACAGTGGTTGAGTGCACCCAAGCCAGCATATCGCCAATGTAGCGCAGAGGATCGTGTGCAGAAAACTCGATCGGCTTCACCTGACGGTCACCGCCACCTCCGGTAACTGCATCCGTAAGAGCATAGTGGAAGGCATCAGAGAGAACGTAATCCCGAGCCTCAGCGAAGAAATCCAGACAACTGTGAAACAGACTGGGTCGCTCCGCCAGCACGCGGAGAACGCGCCGGATGGAGCTGCTAATGCGAGGGTCTTCCAGGTTGAGAGACCGGAACTCTTTCTGAATCCATCGATAGAGCTTCTGATAGGCGGAGTTCAGGCTCCTGGTGCTTTTCTCCATGAGCTCCAGACCGAGTCGCTCGTTCTCTCCACCTAGAAGCACTTCGCAGTCTCGGTGCACCTGCTTCACTCGGGCAAGGACCTCGAAGAAGTGGTCATCAATTGGTTCCTCTGCAGCCGTCAATACCAGAATTTCCTCCTCCGGGACAACAAAGTGTTGCGTGAACGCATCGAGCAGCTGTTGTTTGGTCTCCGCCTCGGTTTTTTGCCTCATCAACGCAGACGCTTCTTCCAGAACGGGCGTTGTATCCTGTTTGGCCAGAACAATATGTTTGCGCATCTCCTCGCACGTTTGGTTGAGGTTGGTGATGACCGTTCCGATCCGCTTCAGTTGCTATTGAATCATATAGTGTCAGTATCACTCTACTCCCGGCTCTGGCTCCATGGGGGCCCATCTTACCTCCGCAACCTTTTTAAAGTCGCGCACAATCTCAGCATTGCAGTCGACGACTTCCTTCTGAACGTCTAGACGGAGTTGCCTTCGGACTTCTGCAGTATTATGGATTCCTCGGAGACTGAGGGTCTCCAAAGCATCACGAATGTCTGAATCCGCGTATGAGGCGGAAAGTACACTTGTCAATCGGTTGGACAGCGCATTGGATCGCTGCTGGGTCGGGGGAGAGAGCGGAGAAGAAGCTGGGGAGGAGGCTGTTGTCGAAATATGACTCGTTAGATGTGCATTCGGTGGGAAATAGCTCGCCATGGTGGCTTGATCAAATGGCGCCTGAGCCAGCTGCGTGAAGAGGATAATTGGGAGCTGCGGAGTATCGCAACAGAAGCGGAGAAAGGCCCGCGGGCGGAAAAGGAGCGGCGGGCGTTTGCTTATGTCAGGCGTTTTCAGGAACAAACCCACCCCGCGGAGAAGAAGGAGCTGGCAACCATGTTCATGGATGCATTGATTGTTGGCTTTGTGTCATTCTTCTCTAATTTCAACCCATACGAGGCCCTTTCTGCATAGTATCACCTCAAGCCACTCTTACAGATTGCCATACTCTCCATGGATAGTCCTCTTTTCTCCCCCGCCAAGGCACGTCAAGCTGCCATTGAAGCCAAGGATTGGGCCTATGTGAACACCTGGCTGAACCGGCAGTATGCGCCTAACCCAATCCCCAAGTTTGAACGGAATGAAGACACATTACGGACCTTGCTTGCCCTGGCTGCCGCCAATGATACAGCGGATGAAGAGGCAATGGTAGTGCATGAAGCACGCGAGCAAGCGGTCCAAGCCTACAAGTCTCAGGAACGGAGCGAGGCAACGAAAAAAATCGAAATCTTGGATGAGATAGAGCTCTCACTTGATGAGAGCGGTAGACAGAGTCTTGACGATCTGGCGGAAACGACTGCAGTGCTTGGGGCTTTGAGCACCGATGCAGTTGACCTCGGTCAGTCTATCATTGACCTCACGACGGAGGAATTCAACGTGCAGGAGCAAATGTCTAAAGTGGAAGCACTGCAAAACTATCTGGAGAGAGAGCTGGCTACTCTGCGGGCGCAACTGGATGACCTTCGGAATAATGAAGCTTTTGAGACGCCTGCTGATCTCCCAGCATTGACGGCCGAGTGGACACGGAATACCAAGTCGCTGGGTGCGAAAGTGGGTGAGTATCGGGACAAAATCGCTTATCTTTCAAGAAACAGGGGCAAGGAACCTCGGCTGGAAGATGTCATGGCAAAAGAGGCGGACGTGATAAAGCTTCTTGAAACAGTCAGAAGTCTGGAGACAAGGATAAACATGCTCCATGATCTTCCCGGGGATGTCCCTGGGGCTCGCGCGAATTGCAAGGAGCTAGAAAGGAAACTCCAAAGATTTGTTCGTGAACGAGATGCAATGGCTAACAGATAGATGGGAATGAAAATATTTAACTACGAAGAATGCACAAAGTTCTGTTAAATGTTGTATTAAACCTAGTGAGAGTAGTACAGTCAAAGGCTTGGTATCGTCAACTCATGAAAATCATAAGAACAATCTGCCCATAGCCGCCAGTGTTCCTCCGGCAATGATTCACAAGATGAAAACCGAAAGTCCGCTGCAACCCATGTTACAGTTGTACTTGGGTATTATGAAACCGATTTAGTTGTCGCCGAGGCCGACAGCGTTCTTGATCTTGTCACCACTGCTTAATAGTTAATACCACTCGTCAATTAGGATAAAGATGGAGGATACTGACATGGACTGGGAAGCACCACCGTGGGCGGTGTTGTCATGGGAGCGCTGGGTCTTGTCGAAAGCCTCCTGAGTGGTGGACTTGGACTGGTCAGACTGGGTGCCACGAGCAAGGCGATCAGTGGTGTCGGTGAAGGTCTCCTTGACCTTGTCCTGGGTGGACTTGGTGGAGTCAGGAGTGATCTCCTCCTTGGCCTCTGCAGATGCATGTCAGTTGTCAAGTCCGCAGCGAGGGGGGCAACTGCAGTAGACACTTACTGGTAGAGAAATCCTTGCGACCGGCGTCAGACATGTTGATTGATTGTTGTTTGAACGAGAATTGTTCTTGAAAGAAGTTCTAGTAGAGAGTTGAGAAGCTTGGTTGATTGTTTGAGATTGTTAGTTGATGGAAAAGAAAGGTCTGAGAAGGTTGATGAAGAGGACTTTATATAACATTTGACTCCCATAGAAACCACTCGATGACGTCGTTTCGTTCATCTTCCACATTCACCATCACACGCCATCCGAGCCCTCTGTTTCGTATCCAGGGGCGTTTCCATGGAAGAGATACCAGCGAATGGACGTCATCATGAGGAAGTTACCCCGGCCCCAATCATGGGGCAAGATCGAGATGATAGTCCTAGTCTGACGGATGTGGATGGCCTTTGGCTCCATTTTGGATACCGAGGCTTGCAGAGAATCAGGGAATTTTCCCACTTGCGATTGAGTCCAGATCCAAGTCTGGACCATGACGTCGTCATGACTCCATCCCCAGATATCTCTGAAAACAGCTTAGCGCGTGTACAGCCGCCAAGCCCCGGATTATCATTATTACAGTTCCTAAAATACGCTACCCTACTTTAGGACTAGCTCAGATTGGATCTATAACAAGCAAGCGGTCACAATTGACAGAAAGGTGACAGCTGTTCACCGCCACCCGATGACTCCGCCCCGTTCGAGCCCGAGTCGCCCCATGCCTAACTAACCGTTGCTGGCGCTTCCCGTCTCTCCTTCTGAATACTCATTCTTTCTCCTCTCTCTCTTTCCCTCACTCCTTCCTGCTTTCTCATGCCAACGTTCTCTATACGGGTCTTTCGACCACCATGTGGATTTTCTGCATCTTGATGCTTTCAACTTCTTCAACTTCTTTTGCAGACTCATTCTCATAGTCTTGTGATTCGTGTGATTTCTTCCAGTCAGCCAGTCTTTCCTATCTTTTACCATTGATATAAACAACCCCGCCCTTATCTATCTTGGGCGCCTATTGAAGTCTCTTTGCTCCACACACCTTATTGTTTCTCGTTGTCGAATCTTTCAATGCCATCGTCTGCTGAGTCCAATTCGAACTGGGATTTCACTGCGGTGATAAACCTTCTTCGCACGCCTACCTACGGCGGCGGCAGCTCATATGCACCTTATCGCCACCGTGATTCTCTCCCAGCTTCCCATTCTACCGAGGTAGCAAATCAGGATGATCCCACTTCCAAAAGCTCCCAGCAACCTCAACTGAGCTTGGGGGTTCAGTCTCCAAGGCTTGGTGATTTTGGGTCACTGTGGGATTACTTGGGGGATGCCAGCAATCTGTCGTCCGATACAGACATTGAACCTCAAGCTCAAGGCCTGTCCCCATCCTCGCCACCGAACCTTCCGATCGAAATACTTCAACAACATTCGTCAAGGAAGTTGGTAGTGAAGAATACCGACCAAGAACCTCCTCGGACACCACCCAAACCTATTCCTAGCTCTGGGATTGCCAGAGCACGCAAAGTGCAAGCCAAGGTTATTGCTGAAACATGCAAGGCTAGCCTCAACAATGCATCAGCCAAAGCTACTCACGACCTAAGCTCAAGTGAGAGCAGCCAGGGTGCAGATTCGGACGGCAGTTTGAGTGTCTTCGATCCTCCCCTCACTACAAAAAAAGGAATCCTTTCTTTGGTTCCTCCGCAAGTGGGTGCAGCGAGTACTTCTGTCGACCCATACGATACCCCACCATCCTCATACGATGAGACGGTGGAGCCTTTGGCTTCGAAAGTTGCCAAGTGCCCGCCTAACCCCGACCCTTTGAGTATCCAGTCTATTACCTACAAGTCGGCCACGGAGCGGAGAATTGGTCTCTTGACCAAACTGTTGAAAAACTTCCCGGACTATGCAAATATCGTTGCCCAGGCGAATCGTCCTGTGGTCAGTAAGAAGGACAAGAATCCATGCCGTCCTATTCACGTCTTCGTGGATATGTCTAATGTAAGTCTCGCCATCTGAAGCACCATATGCATAACTAACGCGTTTTAGATTATGGTTGGCTATCACGATACCATGAAGCTGTCTCGGAATATTCCTGTGAAGACGCGCATTCGCCGGTTGCCATTGTCCTTCCAAAACTTTTCTTTGATCCTAGAACGCGGGCGGCCCACTGCCAAGCGAGTCTTGGTTGGGTCTGACCGGTTTGCTGCCATCCGTGAAGGTGAACAGCTTGGCTACGAAACCAACATCCTTAATCGTGTGCACAAGGTTAAGCACATGACCGCCCGTCAGTTGAAGTTTCGAAAGAATCTTCGGACGGGTTCCCACGACCCCGGTAGTGGTTCTGAAACGAACGAGGGACCGGAGGAGCGTTGGGTTGAGCAGGGTGTGGACGAAATTCTACATCTGAAGATTTTGGAGAGTCTGCTTGATACAGACGAACCCGCCACCATTGTTCTTGCCACGGGCGACGCGGCGGAAGCCGAGTTCTCGGGTGGGTTCATGAAAATGGTGGAAAGAGCACTGCGACGCGGGTGGACCGTGGAGTTGGTCAGTTTTACTCCCGTTACTAGTTATGCTTATCGCCGGAAGGACTTTCGCGCGAAATGGGGAAGTCAGTTCCGGATTATAGCGTTGGATGACTACCTTGAGGAGCTACTTGGCCTGTGATAATTCAATTGTCTCTTCTCTCCCTTGCCTCACTGTATGAAACTTATGAATTTGTGCAAAATCATAGCTCAAAATTCAATGTAGTCGTCAGATGTAAAGCCCTGATAAATATAGATTGACAGTCAGCAGCCCGCATTATTGTGAATCCTTTGTCCTCTGCATAGTTAATAGTCATTGTCAGAATTGTCAGAATTATCAAAATTATCAGAATGGGTTTCACCAACCCAACTCGATTTCAACACTCGACGGTACGAGTTCTGACTCGGTCCATGGTTCAATTGGTTTCCTACTAAGCCAACCTTGAATACGGAAATTCTCGCCGGAGTGAGTCGAAAGCAGCAGCAGCAGCAGCAGCAGAAATCTTTGACTCAATATGGTACGTATCCCAATGATGTGGAGTACCATGTATAAATAAAAAAAATGAATTAGGTTAAGTTAGAGTTACCTAACTAACTCGATAGTTGATCTCTTTATTTCTCCACCCGCACGCCCTTCAAGTGACCTTGTCTGCCCCACCCCCAAAGGCTCCCCTTCGAAATAGATGATGATAAAAGGGAAAATGTCTGTCCTTTTCGTTCTTCGACACAGGTCATCTTCACCAAAGCACCAAACATTCCCTGAATAGAATGTTGAATCAGGAGTTAACCAACTTGAACCCAGAACCCGAAACATCCTCTGAACTTCCGGAAGATGTCGCCCCCACCACTGGGTCCGTCAGTCTGGCATTCCCCGAAGGTGGGCGCGATGCATGGACTTGTCTGCTGGGCTCCGCGTTAATGATGTTTCCATCTTTTGGCTTCCAGACTGCCGGTGAGTTCTGATCGATTTGTGTGAGGAGACAAGACACTTTCCACTGATTCTCATTTCTGACTCTCATTCTGACTCTCATTCTGACTTGGTCCTGCAGTGGGAACCGTGCAAGATTACATCAGTGTCCACCAGCTGGCTGACTACAGCGTCCGCGATGTCGGGTGGATCACCGCCATCCTCACCTTCCTGACTCTCTTCCTCGGGGTTCAAGTCGGACCCCTGTTCGATCGCTACGGGCCGCGCGTGCTGCTGACCTGCGGCTCGCTGGCCAGCTTCCTCTCCTACCTTCTGCTCGCCGAATGCTCGCAGTACTGGCAGTTCATCCTTTGCCTGAGCATCCTGGGCGGCATCTCCGCGGCGGTCGTGACCACTGTGGCCATCAGCGTGCTGAGCCACTGGTTTTTCCGGCGGCGGGCGCTGGCGTCGGGCATCTGCATGGCGGGGTCCTCGGCCGGGGGCGCGATCCTGCCGCTCATCCTGCGCCGATGCTTCGGCCAGTACGGGTGGGCCTGGTCGCTGCGCATCATCGCCCTGGTCGCCCTGGCCTGCTACGCGCTGGGCATTTTCCTGGTGAAGGGCCGCCTGCCTGCCAGCACGCAGAGTGGCGCCACGATCGACCTCACCGTCTTCCGGTCGCCGCGGCTGTGCTTCCTCGCCGTCGCCGTCTTCGCCTTCGAGTTCATCATCTTCGGCTGCGCGTCGCTGCTGCCCACCTACGTCCGCTACGCCAGCCTGGCGCTCGACGTCCAGTACTACTCGCTGACGGTGCTGAACAGCATGAGTCTGCTGGGCCGCGTCCTCCCCGGGCTGGCGGCCGATCTGTTCGGCCGCTTCAACATCCTGCTGTCGCTGGTCGTGCTGACCCTCCTCGTCATGGCCGCCGTCTGGATCCCCGTCGGCTCCCACGACGAAGCCACGCTATACACCGTGGTGGCGATCTTCGGCTTTGGATCCGGGGGCTGGATCTCGCTGGCGCCCGTGTGCGCGGGCCAACTCTGCCGGACAGAGGAGTACGGCCGGTTCTACGGCACCATCTACAGTGTCGCGGCCTTTGGCGCGTTGCTGACGGTGCCCGTGGGTGGAGAGCTGCTGCAGAAGACGACCCCGCAGGTCTTGGTGGGATTCTACGCCGCGGTTCTGGTCGTCGGCTTGGTGAGTGTCGTTTGTTCGCGGTGGGCGCTATTGGAGTGGAGGTGGAGATGGAAGGTGAAGGTCTAGTTAGGTACTTGATAGATAAGTGCACATCTCACTCAATCAGTACATATAAGCATCGTATGATATTCATTTACTTTCTCCCATTTCTCTTTGCATCGCCCACCTGGCCTTCGCATTTAACCCGTGGTTCCCCTCGGGGCAGCAAGAATCTACGCCGGACACGGGAAAGTACAATTCCCTCCGTCTACTACTTCGGCAACGAGACTATCTTGCCGAAGATATGCATACACTTCTGCTCTGAGCTGACGTTGAATCAATCACATGCATCAGTCTCATGTACTTGTACGCGCAATCCTGGTACCGATGTCAATATAAGTCGATAGTTGCGCTGCGGGATGCGCAGGTCCTTGTTCCTCGACATCTGAGCTCAAATCCTTCCACGCCAGACAAACAGCAATTTACGCCATGACCCAGATAATCGAGCCAGCTCACCCTCCGATGGTTGAGGCCGATGACTTGCGGACGGAGTTCGCCTCCGCCATGTCTGCAATGTACAAGCAGGAAGTGCCTCTGTACGGCGACCTGATCAAGATCGTGCGCGACATCAATGCAGCAACAGTCGATCCTACCTCCGATACGGTGGCGCTGCGAGCCAGCGCAGAGCGACCGACCCTCGAACGACACGGGGCTATCCGCCTCAGAACCCCCTACGAGCTTCAGATTATGCGACGAATTTTCCGGGTGCTGGGCATGCAACCCGTAGGCTACTACGATCTATCTGTGGCCGGGCTCCCAATGCACGCGACCTGCTTTCGCCCGCGGACAACTTCGAGCCTCGATCGCAATCCCTTTCGGGTGTTCACCACACTCCTTCGGCCAGAGCTACTGGCGTCAGAAGTCGCCAGAGAGCAGGCCATAAGCTTGCTGAGGCAAAAGGAGATCTTCACCGATAAGCTTCTGAAACTACTCGACGTTGCCGAAGCACAGCATCATAGACTTACCAGGGAGCAAGCGGCGGTGTTCGTTCCCGAAGCGCTCCGCAGCTTCAGTTGGCAGTCGGTAGCAGCCGCAACATACGAGCAGTACCAAGTCCTGAAGCATGAGCATCCCATTTTGGCCGACATCGCCTGCTTCCAGAGCGCTCACATCAATCATCTCACGCCGCGAACATTGGACATCGCCGAGGTCCAGGCTACCATGAAGGCCGCGGGCATGGCGGTCAAGTCCCGCATCGAAGGTCCGCCCCTTCGTAAGTGTCCGATTCTCCTCCGGCAGACCAGCTTCCTTGCTCTGGAGGAAACGGTGAACTTCAAAACTTCTTCGGGTCCCGGCGAGAGCCACTGGGTGAGAGGTACTCACAAGGCCTGTTTCGGCGAAATCGAAGAGCGAGGCGCTGCCGTCACACCCAAAGGCAGACAGCTATATGACAGACTTTTGGAGGAAAGCATGGCTCAAGCTACAGGCGCCGACCCCGAGCAGGTCGATGCCGTCATGGCTGCGGTCTTCAAACAGTACCCGGATGACTGGACCGAGCTGAGGCAGCAGGGGTTGATCTACTGTGAATACCGTTGCACGGGAAAAGATAGCATGGACGCCTTGCCGCAAGATAGATCCAGCACTTATTCTCTGGAGCAATTGATAGGCGAAGGGCGGATCGAGGCGTCGCCCATCACGTATGAGGATTTTCTTCCCTTCTCCGCCGCAGGGATCTTTCAATCCAACCTACAGTCTCAAGGTTCGACCAGCAATCGCGTACTCTGTCAAGAAAGGAAGAGCGATCGGGAGGGACTCGAGAGGGCGCTCCAGGAGCGACCAATGGATGTCGATGAGTGGTATCAGCGCGCACAAACGCAGAGCTTGGAGCGGGTTTGTGTGGAGTTGGGCTTGAGACCCGGGCAATTGGTTTAGTAGATTGCCCTGCATGAGGATCATATCCGGGATATCACTTAATTCGTCCGTGTACATTTTCGGGGAGGTGTACTTAGCCACCACCGGCTGAACATACTGAACTCTTGTGTCTTGCTAGATATGATGCTGCATGTACTGTATCTAGAACGGCCTAAATTTCATGGTTCGCTTAGCTTATACCTTCAAAAATTGTAAGCCATAAACACGTGTAGAATGAACCACTCAGGCAGACACATGAAAAACAAAATGTAACAAGAAACACAGAACATGAAAGTTTGAGATCCAGAAGCGAAGATTATGCATCCCCACCGCGACGCCGGGAAGTTCATTTCCGGTGCCGAGAAGCGCTCGGCATTCGCATCCAACATGCCGTGCATTGTTTGTGCTGTAACCATACCGTACACCCAAGTCTCCCAAGCAAGAGCTACCAACAGAGATGCTATTCTCTATACTTATTTGAATATGTCCTACAAATAATACCCAATCCTCTTTCTCTCTCTACCTCCACCCTCCCTCCCCCCTCCCTCCCTTCACTTTCCTCCGTTCCCCTCCCCTCACCTACCAAAGTAAACGGAACAAGCACGCGCAGCCATGAGCAAACGCGCCATCCGAACCGACAACGCCCCGGCCCCCAAGCCTTTCTTCTCCCAGGCCATCGTGCACGAGAAGACGGTCTATACCTCGGGAGCCGTGGGTATGGACCCCGCGACGGGCCGGCTGGTCGAAGGGACTACCGGAGACCGCACGGTACGATCGAGGCTCGCGATTCGATTATGACCTGGAGACTCTTGCTGACGGCATCGTTGACAGGTCCAATGCCTGAAGAATCTCTCGAACATCCTCGAGGCGGCGGGGAGCTGCTTGGATAATATCGTGAGTTCTCGCCTTGGCCGAGGTGTGCGTTTTGATCATAGACGCAGCTGAGCACTAATTCATCTGCTTCCTTGAAACGTTCAAGATTAAAGCCACGATCTTTATCGATGATATGAGTAACTATGGGACCATGAATGAGGCCTACTTGAGTGTGTTCAGCAATGGCTCGCCGCCGGTATGTGTTTCTCTGGTGGTTTGGATGGTGGGGCGCGAATGTCCTGACTGACTGATGGGTGCAGGCAAGAACTTGTGTGGCCGTGAAGCAGCTGCCGCTGGGGACGGATGTGGAGATTGAGGTTGTGGCTCATCTTTGAACGGGGCAGTTGGATGTTGTAGTGGGAAGTAATGTGGGGGTTTGTTGTAAGATCTTATAGAAGTATTCTTTGGGTAAGGCTCAGATGTACTGTGCTTTGGTACTACCTGCTCATGGATGGATGGTTGACCACTGCGAAAAAGGCTGGCATACAATGCGTCCACCTTTATTGCTAATAAATATGGAAGGGTATATACTGTTGCATTACTATCCCTAAGGTCTCGTGGAAGAAGACTGGGCAGCAAATACTGCTTGAGGGGACTGTCCAACAAGCTCCTCGAAAATCTTCGGATCCGTAGCTCCCTCTAGATTGAAGATCATTACCTGGCTGTTTTCATCCAAGCCGAGTCTCTCGCGGAGCCCATGATCAGATCCAGCCTGCAACAAGACACCCATGTTGGCGGCAGACGACTCACCGCAGACCACCGGCACGTCACCGGCGGCCGGGCTGGCCAGAAACTTCATTCCCTCCACAGCCACCGTATCTGGAACCGAGACAAAATCGCTAGCCAACCACGACAGAACCTTCCAGGCGGCTGGTGAGGGTGCGCGACACGCCAGGCCGGCCATCAGCGTTCGTAGAGTCCCCTCTGACTGGATGGGAGCGCTTTGACGGGCGCTTTGGAAGAGGCAATCCGCCTCCCGTGGCTCCACCACCACAAATCGAGGCGGTGATTCAAGAGTGCTGCCCGTCTGCTTGAGGCTCTGGTGACGAAGCATGAACCCCAGGAACACGGCCGCCGCGATGCTGCCCACCCCACCACAGACGAAGACGTGCGAAATCGCTGCCTCGGCGGGGAGCATGCGAAGGGCTTCCTCGACCACCACCATGTATGCATTCATCACATTCTGCAGGATCCCGCCGTCGAAGTCGCTCCACGAGGTACTGCTGACGAAGTGCCATCCGTCCATGCGCGCATCCTCCTTGGCGCGCTCTACGGAGGCCTCGTACTCGCCGTCGATGCGGATCACGACGGCGCCCAGGTCTTTCATGGCCTCGGCGCGGCCCTCGCTGACGTGGTTGTGGATGTAGTCGACACACCGACACCCGAAGATCTTGGCTCCGTAGGCGAGTCCTCTGCCCTGATTGCCATCCGTGGCCACGCAGACGGTGACCCGCTCTGTGATGGTCCTGTATTTGCCTGTCCTCAGCTCAGCTGATGTCGGTCGCACGCCAGTCTTTGCGAACACCTTGTCAGCCAAGATCCGGAAAACGGCGTACGGCGCCCTGAGAGCTTTGAATGAGCCGAGACTGGTTCCGAACCGTGTGCTTTCGTCTTTCACGAATAGGTTCGCAAGCTTCAGTTCTCTCGCCGTGTTTGTCATGGAGTGCAGCGGCTGAGGGCTGTACTCGGGCCACGTCGCGATCTCGTCGACTGCATGCGCCCAGTGGGAGAGGTTTCGAACGCACTCGGCGGCGTTCAGCTCGGCGGCCTTCTCGAGACGCTGAGGGTTAGAGACGTGAGCCCAGTCTGACATTGCGTGGGTCGGTCAATCGCGGTGCAGGCTATGAGATTGTGCTTGGTTTGAATTGGGAAGAACGGGTCGACGGATGTGGATATCAAAGATGGTGGGCTTCAGGCAGCTGAGCTTCCTTCTGGACAAAGATCCAAGGGAGTCTTTCCTCTATAATAATAGCCAACAGACTGAGCAAGCGAAACGACGATTAGTCGGCACGAAACCCTTTTTGCCGTTCGTTTACTCTGGGTCATATCCAGTATCGCCCCTCGTTCGGCCAATGAGGCAGACTCGCCGCGTGGACCGACCCGGCATTGAAACGGCGCGCGTTTGCATATCACTCTAAAGTGTATATGATGAAACTTAGTGATGTTGTGATTCCAGGGACAGAGGATGTCGTGTGGTTGATGCATGCAATGCATACAATACATACAGGCTGAGGTAATCATCCTCCTCCCTCGCCGGCACGGACTTGCTCTTGCCGAGAAGATAAGGTAGTCTCCCTCGCCACTCCATCTTCTCCAGCGAAATCATCAACTCGGCCTTTTTGTCACCCCCCTCCCCCCTTCTCATCGGGCAAAAGCTACTCGAATGCCGCCAGACAGGAGCCAGAAGGTTAGAGGTGTGGATCGGCGTCTAGCCGGGTCTGCTCGCAAATCCAAATCGGTCGCGTAAGTGCTCATCCGTTCCGCTCAGCGGCATCAAAGCAATAACTTCTATAACTGTCTTCTAGCTGCGAAAGGTGTCATGCAAGGAAGGTCCGATGCCCCGGAGGCGCCCCCTGTAAGACCTGTGTGCAATCGGACTGCGTGTCGGAGTGTATATATCCGAAGCGAGATCGTCAGATCAAGATCAGTCAAAAGTGTGTGCTGATGCTGAAACCTGGGATTGTGGATCTTGGCTGAAGAAGGGGTCCGAAATTGTTATCTCGACCGACTCATTCAAGAAAATGATGCTCTGCGCGCTCGCTCTGGGGATCGAATTAGATCTGCCCCAGAGCCTGCCCCAGAGCCTACGCCAACGAGCCCAACAACGGATCACTTCGAAGAACCGACTCGAAACCCCTTGATGGATGAAAGACCGTGGTTCCTGCCTGTCAACTCTTCCCGAATTCCCATCCTGATAGGCGAGGTTGCTGATCCGGCCTTCGCAACTCGAATCCGTCAAACTATCTCCAAGAGGCCCCAAAACCACATTCCGAGGACAGCCTATCCTGCAAATGATCCAGTGCCTGACTGCGTCCTTCCTGAGCTGAACCATGTACATGCCCGCTTCTTGCTCAAAACAGCTCTAGCATACTTTGACGGGCGTTATCACATTGTGCGGAAAAGTGCCACCTGGTCCCTATTTGACAAGTACATCCAAGCGCCAGCCTCGCTAGACCCTCTCTCTAAATGTAAGATCTCTGCGTTGTTCGCATTTGGGGAGCTTTATTCAAGCCAGGGTAAAACTTCACCTGACGGGGTACCGGGTATGGTATTCTTCAAGGATGCGAGCAAGGCGTACGGTGCCTTACATGAACGGCCCACCACTGACTACGTGGAGACCTGTCTGATCTTGGTAAGTATACTGCAACTCAGAATGGGCGCCTATGTCTTTCCGTTGTCTTTTTCCCTTTTGCTGAAGGGTGCTCTAGGCTCTGTTCTCGCTACACGTCAACAGGCGTCATTCTGCATACTTCTTAGCCAGCTCCGCCATTCGGCACTGCATCGTCATGGGGTTACACTTCAACGTACCGGACTCTCAAATTCATGATGCAGGTACTCGGGAACACCTAAATCGACTTTGGTGGACTTCCTATCTCCTCGATCATCAGTGTGCAACTATCAGCAGCCAAGCAATATCAGTCTCGGACGAGGAGATCTTTGTTGATGTTCCTAAGGAGATCCAACTTACCGAGATCCAAGCTGTGGATTTTCAGTGCACCGATTCTCTTGCGTCGAGAATCTCTCTTGCCAGGCTGACCAACAGGATTATCAGGACACTCTACGGGCGAAGTACATACTCTAGCCCTTTCTTGGGTCGGGTTCAAAGTGCCCTGAAGGATCTTCGGCACTGGTATCGGACTATACCAGAGGCTTTGAGGGCGACTGCAAACGGCTCTTATCGAGGACCCGCCACGATGGACCTCCATCTCTCCTTCAACCAGGTTGGCTTGATTCTGTTGTTGCCTAAAAAGTGACCCGACTGACCCTTCCAGTGTTTGATCTTGACCACTCGCCCTGTCCTCCTCTACGTGACTCGCGTTCGGATGACGGCTGGGGTAAATTCACCCAGCATGGATCATCTCCACACTGATACACGAACACTCGCAGAAGCATGTATCCAGTGCGCGCGAGACTCACTCAACATCATCACCGAAGCTTGGAGCGAAGGATCGGTGCGGACATTCAACTGCTTCACGACCCAGCAGCTCTTCTCCGCTACTACCATCCTGGCTATCGCGAGTCTGCTCACCGACAGTCCTGAAGAAGATCGACAGAAGTTTGAATTTGCCAGTCACCTGCTCGAAAGACTACGCGATGCTGGAAACTATCCTGCTAGGGATTACTGCCAACACCTGGATGGGATCAAGACTGACATACAGGGTCTTACAATCGCGGATGATCCATATCCTTCAACAAACGACGCTATCACCGAGGGACCGCTTTCAGGTGTCGAGGCTCATCAGAATGTCCCCGCTATCCAGCCGCGCGCGTCCATTGCGGACGTCGGACCGCCTCTACTTATGACGCAGCAGGCTGCCGGTGGGAGCAGTGCCGTCTTCATGGAGCCCTCAATGGGCGCGTTCTTGTCACAGGACGAGTTTTTTCCGGCTCAACTGGACGAGTTCTTGACTGATACACAAATGCAAGGAATCTATTGGCCTACTCTGGACAGTGATCTGGATACGACATACTAAGGATGTTGTTACACGGGCCGGCTTGCAAAGTTGTTGCGGTTCTGCTTGTGTATGAGCGACCCTGCATGCACAAACAACATCTTGGGTCGAGCCTGCAAGGAGGTTTCGCATGTTTGTTCGGAAAATCGTCTAACATGCAAAGCCCATCGGCCACCGGACGGGGCCTTTTCTAGGCTATGACAAAAACTCGGTAACAACTAGAACGAAGGACTAAGCGTCAGTATCGCGCATTCGGCTCCAGGCGATAATAACGAGGGATAGGTTGGGCAGGGGAAGCACAAACGTACTTTGCCGGAGTTCCTCCGGTTTCTCTTGAACGATCCAGTGACCACTATCGATATTTACGATCTTGGAGGCTGGGAAGAACGAAAATATCGTCGGAAATGCCGTTTCCGGAATGTAATGGCTCCGAAGTGCTCTCAGGAAGAGTAACCGTCCATGAAACTGCCTGCATCCTCCTTCTTCCTGGGTCTCTCGGTAGGGGAAATTGCCCAAAGGCCCCATGGCCGTTTTCAGGATCTCCACAGGAATTCGCAGGTCGAGATATGGCGAATTTGGTTTCTTTACGAGGTTGCTGATGAGCCAGAGCCGAATGGCGGGGTCCTAGATTATTAGTCAGAGAACTGATAATCAATTTTAGAACGGAAACAAGAAAGGACATCATTGGTAAAGGTAGTTTACCTTCTCATATGCCGCCAGAATTTCATCGGCTTGCCGATGGCTCGTGATCCGCTCCTCTTGCAATCGGGCCAAGCCTTGGAGGTATCCAAGAAAATCCGATTTGAGCGGCAGATGGATGGGACCGTTGTCGATGGCCACGACATCTTTGATGAGGTGGGGAGATTCCAGCGCCAGGGTTAAAGCTGTTTTCGCTCCCCTGTGAGCATGAGAGAAAGATTAGATCAATGACTGAAGAATGGCGGGTGGGCAAAGAGATTTCTCGCACATACATCGAATGTCCGATGATCGTCGGCTCTCGAATGCGGTGCTTCTCGATGAAGCTTCGCACATCTAGCGCGAGTTCCACATAATCGTGTTTCGGATGGTGGCCGGAGTCGCCGTGATTGCGCAGATCCTGTTTCCGTGTCAAATTATCCGAAATCAATTCAAGTGCCTGGAGTATCGCTAGGTACTAAATCTCAATGGGAAGTGGCATGACTCGGCGGCAACAATGTAATTCCGGTTATTTCCACAAGAGAAGGAAAGGAACATACCAATGCATAGACTGATCGAGAGGTATCCTTGGCCAGTTGTCTAAGTCCTCATGTTAGCTACCATGGGTTTCCCAGTATCGTTTCTGAGGTACAGCATGACTAGTGGGTACGGCGGGAAATAAGAAGAAGGGGGAGAAAAGACGCCAGGGGACGTTGGAACTACTACAACGAACCCAAGTCGGGAGGGAAGTGCTTGCCTACTAATCGTCCGATTCTCGCGCTTTGAGCCGAGAAACCCATGGAGGAAGAGAATTGGCGATGTTGAGGGGCTACTGCTGCTGCTGATGCGAGGTGGTTGGCGGTGGTGGTGATGGAGCTCGTAGGCCAGTTGGACTCGTGCGGCTGCTGCTGCTGGTGGTGGTGGTGGCGGTGACGTATGCAGGGAATGGAGGAAGAGGTGGGGGCGCGGTCTGATAAAGGACATGGTGATGATGAGGTCCCGCTATGCTGACAGGCAATGGGGTTGGTGGGCTAGAGGGAAAGCATGAGGTAGAGGAGGAGGGAAAAGATTCATCTCAAGGGTTCGTTGTAAGTAGTGGGCAAGAGAAACAGGTGGGAGGATGGCGCGGATCAATCAGAAGCTACGACCCCGGATTGCCGGTCGGCTGTATGGTTGTGTTGCCGAGACCGAAGTATGAGACCGTGCAGATTGCGTGGAGTGGAAAGGGGGAGGGGGAGGAAGCTGGAGATGATGAATATCTGCTCGAGATACGTCGATAGGTAGGTGGTCTCGTGTTTGATCTGGTTACTCTCGTTTGGAATTGATCATATTGGTGAGTACTGTAGTGCTTCAAGTTAGGTAGATTTTGCTATGAGGCGCCAGCGTCGACTCCATAGTTCCAGTTCCGGCGGTTTAGGGCTAGGCTCGGGGACCGAGGCAGCTCTTACCGAGCCCGCCCTACCATCGGCATGTTGAGCACTTTGCCGAGTCTGCAGCATCTACGGAGTACTCGTAGTTGGAATAGTGCCAGCATATCATGACGGGACTCTACGCTAAATGCCAGTGGATCTCAAGCCAACTTCTGCTCTGAATACTCGCCAACTTCTCCCCAGAATGATGCTCCAACATCCGTCGATGACCCCAAATCAATTACCACAACGCCCTCGGATAATCAGGCTTTGCACTGATTCTCATTACAGTACTACTCTTAACCAACTGCGCCACGTGGGCTCACATGATTGCGAAGCACATCGTAACAGACCTCAAGGAGTACAAAGAATCTCAATTGTTCTGCGAGGACCGCCGCGGTCTGCCTCGCTCGTATTTTGAATCTCGCTTGCACAAAAACCCTTGCTTGCGGCCATCCTTGCATAAATAGCTTTGCTTGCATAAAGAGCCTTACTCACATAAACAGCCTTGCTTACATAGTTCCTCGCGTAATTCTTTACTTATATAAATCATTCTTAGTAGACTTTAATATATACATATCTACCCAAACCTATAGGCCCAATCACAAAGATTTGGCGTGCTTTGCATGCCCAGGCCGATGCTGATCACAAGTCACCCGATGACCAGGACCTCGTAGTATAAGATTAACCAACCTACTAGCATTAGAACTTTCATTGAAGGACAACCGCAAAAAGAACGTAGTAAGCCTTAACACACATACTAACTTAAAGACAAATTCATATCAATTTTGTAGGCGAGCTTTATATATAGATAACCTCTGCCGACCAAAGACTTGTAACTCTGTGTAATCTGCTAGGAAGATGGCATGGATGAGATTTGGCTCACGGTAAACTGTAGACTATAAGCAACATGAAGCAAGTCAGAGAGAACAGAACTGACCTTTGTTACGCAAAATAGTCGCACTATCAATGACAATCCATTCTTGAATTGTGCCGTCCTCTATCCAGCCATAGTACGCTCCTCCCTCGCGGAACCTTAAGACATGCTCGTCAATCTTTCTGTGGTCACGGAGGACTTCGATGGCCCACTTCTTCTCGGGTATGTAGAAATCCGCTCTGCCGTCCTGCGTTCTGGACCGCTCCGAGCAAATTGGAACCGCCCGCCCAGCAACCGATCTGAATGCTTTATAGAACTCGTCTTGGTACTGAGCTTCCACAGCCCTATATGTCGATGCGCTGGACATTTTCTTCCCCTTGGAGGCATGTCGTAAAGACATGACGGAAAAGCGACCGAGGACTTCACAACAAAGGGTTTGAAGCGCATCAAATCGTAGGGGCAGAGAGGCTGGTATACCGCCAACAAATCTTTCGACCCACCTAGTTCTGTTTAGAATTCTTCAAAGGAGGTAACATATAAGAGGAACTTACTTCTCGTGTAGACGTGACGGAAGAACAACCATGTCTTTTCCAATAGGGCAAGTGGCATCAAGCACGACGGTCTTATGGATCCAGCCGTTCACATAACATTGACCCATCCCTTCATTGTTCTCCTCCCATTCGATGCTTCCTTGCTCCGCAATGTCTCCAAGGACATTGACAACTCGAGGTGTCAGTTTAGGGCCTTTCGGAAAAGAACGAGCGACAGAGCAAGATGCGAGATGCGTCCAAATTTCTTCATCTTCTTTCAAGCTGAGAATAACATGCTGTTTCGTCATCACGGGTAATTTCCCATGTGTAATCGGGCTGCGATATTACTGAAGCCTAAATCAGCCACATAGTTCTATTCACACTTGACCAAAGATCATTGCCAAGATGGATAGTAAACAAAACATACTTCATAGATGTAGGATACTATCGCGTTTACAGCTCCGGGATGCCCATTTGTGAAAGAGAATATATAGCCACCGGCTTCCTCATGTAGAGTGAAGTTGTCATGATACTGGTGCTGAAATTTTCGGGAAACAGCGTCGTCAAATTCGAGCCTGGTGTAAAAAAGGCCTATTTGCGGGGAGCCTGGAATTTGTTGCGGAGTGATGGTAATGCGCTGGCTCGTGGTAAATTCGGCTGGGATAAAGATACCAGGCTCGACGCCGGTGGTTGGACTCCCATAAGAACAGACGAGGCAAATTCGCATGTCTCTCTTAACGATACCATTCAGTTGCTCCTTGATAATTTCGCCCCAGAGTATCTCATCTTTGTATGACGCCTGTGCCTCGTCAACAAGAAGCAGAGAGTTTGGAGCGGAAAAGACTGCTGGATTCTGCTTTGGGTAGCGATCCTAAGCTTAAGTCCCAACACATCCCAAGCGTTATCGTAATCATCGGGAGCAAATTTAATAAGGTGTACTCCCCATGTGCCCATGAAAAAGACTTTCCAGCCGTTCTCGATAAGATGATCACGAAGCAGGCGAGCAAGCATTGTCTTTCCGCTCGCAGGAGTACCCCGAACATGGGTAACTAGATTGTTTTTGATAATGTCGGCTAGTACTGAAACTGTGTCCTGTCGAGGACAGATGTTCGGGTCCTGCGCCTTAAGCGTGACTGTGACCGCGACACACTATTAGCTAGGATATAAGAGCAGTACAGACAGAACATAACCTTTGTATACTTCACTGGTCTCAACGTGCGGTTGCTCTAGACCACTGACAGACGGCGAACCTTCGGACAGAATCTCGAAATCATCATGCATCTCAAGTGTATGGCTGCACTCTTTGCATAGATCAAGTCGGCTGACTTGCTTGGGCTTGTCAAGATAAATGGGGTGAATGCCTCGCTCACAGGGGCATGGTAGTCTTATATTCCCTGATGTAAGAAAATCGTTACACTTCCCTGCAGCCATGATTCGAACAATCGACAGCGTGGATAAGCACGATGCTACTGGACTGTAAGCGCTGGCGGATTGCATGTCGAATCGTGTGTCGTAGCAGTGACAGGAGCTATAATAAGAAGGAAGAAACGGAAGGTGCTAAAGTAGGCCGAAGAAGGTGGGGAGAAAGAGACAGCCTGGAAAAGCTTGAGTGGTTAGGGAAACAGACAGTACCATTAACAGACGGTGCCATTAATAGAGAGAGCCATTAAAAGCGAGTTCCGCAGTGATTCTAAGAGACCAACAGATGGAGGTAGATTTGGCTAACCAGTCAGCTCCAAGGTTGGCGGGTCCTTTGTCCCATGAAGTATACCTGTAGGCGGAGGACAACCACCGACGGAAGCAGGACGCGGGAGACAAAGAAACAGGATAACAAAAAGGAACATACGAGGGCCTGACCTGCGGGTTCCTCCCTTGGCCAAGGCGTTGCGACGCGCCTCTAGCGGGCCCAGCAGGGCCCGTACTTGCATCTGTTCAAGCACCTTTTCAATTATCTCAGCAGGCTCAGCCCCTCTGGACGTGGAATAGTCGCTCTAGGACTAGCTTCAAGTTATGCATATACTATTTCTAATTAGATATATGTGGATACGTATAGATCAATCAGAATATGCGGCTTTCAATTTCTCGTAGAGAGTATGAGAACTGAGTATTCAATCTTTTTAAACGCGTCTCTCTTATTCTTAGTATACAAACCCACCAGTTTTAACCTTATACTTTCTATCTTAAAAAGGCTTACTTTATCAATATTCAGACATCAATCTTATCAGCAAAGCCAGCACTTTTAATTGCGCCTATTATAAACACGCTAGTCCTGCCAACGGCCCTGCTAAAGCATATAAAGTTCGGATTAGAGGGAGCAAAATCTTAACATCTGTACTTCTATAGTCAGTTCTTAGTATATTTTTAATTTTTTAGACTTAAATAAATTCTTATAATCGACTCTAAAGATTGCGCCCATACAGAAAATATAGTTCGGCGTGGTAGTTGAGTAGTTAATCAGAATTATATACTATTAGTAATCAATACAGTTTTAGTCTTTTGATATAAAACTTTCTAAAAGCGCGTTTAATCAGTTCTCAGGTATTTTGCGAAAAAGGCCACACGGATGGGCCTGCGCGGCGGGCTGGTAGGGTGATGGCTCGGATGGTATACTGGCGTGACAGTTGGGGGTCATGGAGGACGCAGCCGTGGTTATCTCCGTGCTCGGGTGGACCTCAACGGGTCTTCGGAATTCCGAGACATAGCATAGCTACTTGGAAATAGGACGAGCTTTTCATAGAGTAGGTCGAAGGAGTATTGAACTTTGAACCATAATTGGATAGATTGTGCCGTTGCTACGAGGAGTCGGTTCAGAAGTGTTCACCATATGAGAAGGGTGACTGCAGCCCAATCATATCCATATGCTCGATACGCATGCAGCCTTGCCCTGAAGGCATAAAAACCCCCTCTTCACTCCCCATCTACATATTTTCCAACTGCATACCTCCCCCCCCCCCTCCCCCAACCGCCCTCTACAACCCCAACCCCTCCCCCAAAAAGAGCCTAAAAAGAAGTAAGATAAATGACAGACCTGCCCCAAATCCTCCACCAAATCCGCACCCAGCAGATCCAACGCATCGTCGTCCTCGTGGGCGCGGGCATCTCCACCGCAGCGGGGATCCCGGACTTCCGCACTCCCGGGTCGGGTCTCTACGACCAGCTGCAACCCCTCCGCCACCTCCTCCCCTACCCGGAGGCCCTCTTCAGCCTCAGTTACTTCAAGCACACGCCGGAGCCCTTCTACGCGATCGCGCGGGCCCGCCACCCGCGCACCTTGCGCCCAACCCGCACGCACGCCTTTCTGCTGTTACTGAGTCGCAAGAACCTGCTCCATTTCCTGTTCACGCAGTCGACGGTTTGGAGGCGGAGGTGGGGATCCCCGCGGATAAGACGTTGAATGTGCACGGAAGCTGGCGCGCGGGCCAGCGGTGCTGGAAGTGTGGGACGGCGTGTCCAGATTCGAAAATGCGGGAGGCGGTTCGGATGGGCGCGGTGCCGTATTGCTCGGTGGCTGAGTGTGAGGGGGGCGTGGTGAAGCCCGATGTCGTCTTCTTTGGCGAGGAGATCCCCCCCGAGTATGCGGAGCGGGAGGCGGTGGTGCGCGAGGCGGAGCTTATGTTGGTGCTGGGGACGAGTTTGAAGGTCGCGCCGTGTTCGCAATTACCCCGGTTGGTGCGGGAGGGGGTGCCCCGGGTTTTGGTGAATCGGGAGGCGGCGGGGGATCTGGGGAAGAGGCCCGGGGATGTGTGTGTGCTGGGAGACTGTGACGATGGGGTGTGCGAGTTGGCGGAGGCGTTGGGGTGGAGGGGGGAGTTGGAGGAGGTGTGGAGGGATGCAGTTAGAAGGGTGGAGGTGCAGTTGGAGCAGGAGAATTGGGGGGAGGAGTTGAGTTTGGAGGTGCTCGTGGAGCAATATGCGAGGTCGGTGGCGGATGCGAGGTTGGTGTTGGAGAGTCATCTGGGGAAGAAGTTGGCGAGTATTCGGGGCAGGGATTAGGCTTGGCTTGACTGTACAGTATACCAGTATACACCTGGTGTAGAGTCACATTATGCTAGCACTATGACGGTCGTTATTACTTAGCCTCCTTAGGTATTCAGTCCGGCCTTTGAGTGGGTGACATATCGCATTCCGCGACGCTGTGTGCTAGATATAGGCATTGAGTCACAAATGAGTCCAGATGGCCGGTGTTGATGACCATGACTTGTAGATTGGTTAGGGGTTAACGGGAGAGTTATAAGTCTAGCCTTATATGAGCAAGATACATCATTCTGCAACGCTATGTGCTTAAGATATAAAGCATTGAGTCACAATATGAGTCCAGGGCACTGATGTTGTTGATTCTAAGTCATCTTATAGATCGGTGAGTCACAAGCCCGAGCATAATTAGTCATTTATGCAAGCCGCCAGACCCCCGCAGCCCCGCTATCATGTGAAGTTCTTCTTCCATCCCAGCTGTTCCGTAGCTTATCTTTATTCCTTCAGCTTTCAACAAAACATCTCCACTCGACATAAATACCTCATTCTCCCAGATACTACACCATCTCCTCACTCCCACAACCACAACCACACAACAAAATACCTACCCTCCACCCTCCACCCCTCCACAACCTCCCAGAAGAACAAAACAATGCCAACCTACACCCCCCAACCCCTCTACGGCGGCGCCATCCAAGGCATCATCCCCCAAGGCTGGATCGACGCCAGGTACGTTGCCCTGCCCCAGCCCCAGCCCCAATCCCCAATCCCCTCTTCCCCATTCCAGTCACACCTCACTAACGCCCCCCTCCCCGGCAAAAGCACCCTCCGCGAAATCCCCGACCACCAAGAACTCTACCTCTCGCCCACCACCCTCTCCTCCCTAATCATCGAGCTCAACCAACCCGTCCCTAACCCCGTCGCCCAAGCCACCCTGCGCGCCCACCCGGCCCTCCTTTCGGAAACCAGCCCGCAAGACCAAGAATCCCTCAACCGCGCCGCCGCCCTCCACCACCTCCTCGACATTTGCGATCCCGCGGATACGCTGGCGATCGTACAGCCGCCGACTAGGGTCGCGCTTGAGAAGTTTCAGGGGGATGTGGCCGGGTATGTTGGGCGGGTTAGTTTTACGTCCCCAGTGCGTGGGGGGAGGGGGGTGGGTTTGCAGCTGCAGCTGCAGCAGCAGCAGCAGAGGGTTGTGGGAGCGGGAGCTGGGGCTGGGGCTGCAGGGGCTGGGTCGAGTGGGGACCAGGCGGGGACGACAACGACAACGCAGTGCTGGTTTTTGTTGGTGAGGTTGGTGGAGCAGGAGACTGATTTGTTGGTGTTGGTGAACGTTCCCGAGAAGGAGTTTGTGGAGAGGGGGGATGCGGAGGGGTTGCGGAGGGAGGTCGAGGTGGGTGAGGGGGTGGTGGCGGAGTTGGTCAGGGGGTTGGAGGTTGTGGAGTGGGGGCTTTTTGCTTGATTCCATCTAGCTTATTCATTTGTCTCGATATGATGGGGGGGGTTGTCTCGGATGGGGATGGGGATGGGGATGGGGATTTGGATTCTGGGTGGAATATAGGGTGAATGCTTATGTTGGGACGATATTGATGGATACGGAAAGGAAGCATCATGCATATATGGATAGTTATTGGCGCAATTGTCGCTTGTATAGATAGATACCTAGGTTAGCATTGAATTGAATCAAACACCCCCTACATATTAAAATATAGAAAGGGAAAAGAAGTGAAGTCGGGTTCTCCAATCTTCCATTAATGCAAGAAATAATCTTTGTACATTTGAGCTAGTGGGCATGCCCTAACACCAGGTCAGCAGCACCCACAATTAAGTACAGAACCAAACCCCGAAATAAATACACCAATGCATCACCGCTAAGAAACTGAGCACCAAAGAAACACCATCAAGACTACATTATCGTATTGAACCTCCACGGCTAGTCGGAATCATCCAGCGTAGTCACAGCGGCAACCCCATCCATCACCTTGGCCACCTCCGCCAGCAGCCCCCTCGCATTCGGCAGCAGCGACAGCGGCTGCTTTTTCCGCGGCGAGACGCTGCGCGGCTTGGGCTTGATCTGCTGCAACAGCCCGTGGCACCGGCCACACCGCGACCGCACGGGGTTGATGCTCTTCGAGTGCCGCCCGTAGGTCTGGCCGCAGTCGACGCAGCTCCACACGTACTTGTAGTCGATCTTGTAGTTGTGCTTGGTGGAGATCTCGACCCGCCCGCCGCCGTAGACCGGGTGGTCCTGCAGCGCCTCGATGCACTTGCGGCCCCACGCCTTGAAGCTCTCCCCGTGCGGGTTGTCGTGCACGTCCGAGATCATGTAGTTGGCCAGGTGGCAGTATTCGTGCGCCACCGTCTTAATGATGCGCTCCTCGCTGTCGATGATCCGGTCGGCGAGCTCGATCTTGACGTAGTGTTTGGCAGCTTTGGTGGGGGTGTCCTTGTCGGATCCGCTGAGGTCGGACTCGCGCTGCTGCTGCTGCTGCTGCTGCTTGCCTGGCGTGACTCGCTTCCAGGTGGCGCGGCCGGCGGTGGTTTGAAGGGTCTTGCTCCACACAATCTCCACGCCTCCGGTCGTGGCGGCGAGTTTCTGGACTTGGCCGTCGTTCACGGCATCGTCGAGCGTCTTGAAGAAATTCTCCGCGAAGCCAGCTTTGGAGGCGTCAAAAGCTTGCTTGTGGGCCTTTTCGGCTTTCTTCTTCTCGGTCTCGGCGCGTTTGAGCGCCGTCTTGCTGAGAGGCTTGCGGTTGGGGGAGGCTGGTGGTTGGCTGCCGCGGTTGGCTCCCCGGGGCATGATGTCCACGTCGATGACTTCGACGTCAGACTCCTCGTCGAACTCCCGGAGGAGGTCGTCGACCTTGCAGGGGGAGTGTTGCGTAACCCAGTCGTTGGTCACTTCCTCGCTCCAGAAGGCGTCTGCGCTCTCGCGGTGGGGGGTGGGCGGGATGTGCACCCGAAGTCTGTCTTTCGTGGGGGATCGAAGGCGTCCCTTCGAGGGACTCGATGGCGGGGTCGAGGTCTTCGTCGTTGTCGTCGTCCCCGTTGCCGATTCAATGCTTCTGTTGGCCTGCGATCTCTTGGTTGGAGAGTCATCGTATTGACCGGACCTTGGGGGTGTATATTAGCATGCGAACCGGAGGTTTTCTCAGAGAGACAGGGGTGTGAATGGGGTATTTATGGGAGACTTACGTGAATGGATTCTGCTGAAGTTGGAAGGCCGGATCATTGTTCTCCAGGTGCAGATTGTTCAGCTTGTCGGCGAGGTTGATCTCCTCCTGAAAGAGGCGTCTGGGCGTGGCCTCCAGCTTGGGGGCTGCCATTGTCAATCTGGCGGGCAAGGATGGTGCCAGTTTCAGATCCACCGCATTGTCCGAGGCAGCTGCAGCTGGATCTTCTTGCAGATCTTTTTTTATCTCTCTTTCTTCGCAGCCCGGTCGTCGACCCCTGAACAATCTCTTTCTTGTGGTTGTTCGGGGCGGCGAGGGCGAGGGCTGCGCGGGCTTCTCGAACTCTTCTTCCGCTGTTTCATCCTCGGATGTATTGTGGTAACTGGGGTCTTCATTGTCGCTGACAATGAAATCAGCCATTGAGTCGGCATCATTGTCTTCTTCGCTTTCTTCTTTTTCGTCGGCAGACTCGGGTTCTGGCCGTCGGTAGCCCGTAAGCAGGCGACGGGTATTCGACATGCCTCTTCCTGGTGTCGGTCGAGTATCCGCTGGTCGACGCATCGGCGAGCGACTCGACGACGACGACGACGACGACGCATCCGACGGGTTCCTCGACAGCGGGGGAACGTCACGATCCTGCCCGTGCTCGTGCTCGATAGGGTCATTCTCCTTGTCGTAATTGTAGGTCTCCGGCTTCCTTGTTGACCTGCTACGCCGCGGGGAGGGCGGCGGTTGGGACAAAGGGGCTGCGGACAAAGAATTGATCTGCGACAGTCTCAAAGGGTCTGTTGTCCGTGTCTCGCACAAAGAGCGGGTTGAGGACCGCGCGCTGCTGTACTCGGTTTCGCTGAACCCGCCATCGCTATCGGAGAAGATATCGAAAATCCCACTGGAGACGGTCCCGGTTCTTTGGTGTCGGACTCTTCGTTGTTTGTTTTCGGGCTGTTGTTGTGGAGACTTCGCGATTATTGTCGTGGTTGTTGTTACTACCGAGTCGCTCTTTGTTTGTCCCTTCAGTGTGGTGACTGTCCATTGTTGCTGGGGTTCATCCTCTGCCTCGGACGCGGACGACGTCGCATACTGGGAGACCTCGCGAACGACCGTCTGGGTGATTTTGGGCTTGGCTTGAGGCCGGAACACCGCGGGCTTGATGGGGCTGTTGGGGTTGAGTCGGGCCATTGTGTCGGGATATATATCTCAGGTGCTGGTTGCTTTGCAGTGCAGCAGCGACCCCACCTCCGCGTTGTCGGTGACGATGCTCTGTGGCGATCTGAGGTGTCATACAGTACCTGCGGCTGGCGTGGCAGTCGGTGGTCATCTACTGTCGATAGACGCGCAGCTCCTCGCACGCTTTATCTGCGCGAGGCTGGATACTGGGGAAAGACTATTGAATTGCGGTGGGAGTTCTGGAGACCGGTTGGCACAGCAACGCGTCGGGCGAGATCCCGCGGGCGACAAAGAACCAAGGCACTGGCCGATAGAATTCATGGATGTGGGGTTTTTGGTCCCAGTGTTGGCCCATTCGGTGCCCCAGGGGCGTACACCGCTTGATGTCTCTGCACTTTCGAGGGCATTGCATCATCGTGGATGAGGAGGCTGGGGATGGTTATGGTTAATGCAAAAAAGAGATCTGGATGCTGGCAAAAAGAGATAGAAGGCCCGAGCCGCGGATCGAACGCGGGACCTCTCGCAGATATGCTTGGGTTTGTATCCCTAAGCGAGAATCATACCACTAGACCACCCGGGCTTCTTATGGTAAGAGACCTGATACTTGATTATATGACAAACTGCCTGCAGGGTCGTCTAAGCAATGCATCTGCCATCCAAAATTATTACTGGTCGCAACAGCAGCAGTCAGCCATGATCTTACCTACTGATTTGCCTTTACTATTCAGGTTCAATGCAGGATCTTAATCCCCCAGCACCTTTAATATCGCGTCTATAGTTGCTACGAAATACCTGCTCTACTCCTGGTCGCTTTGTCGGTTCGGATATATACTTCCAAGAAAGTGAGACCCGAGCCAGTAGGGACACAACTCATCTTTGTGCATACGGGGTACACCAGAGAACCATGCACAGTAAGCCCCCATAATTACACCAGAACCAGAATTTACGATACACACGCAGTAACCATACGTGCAAGGCTTGGACCCCAATGCTGACGCTGACAGCACTGGTAAACCCAGCCCCATACATGAATGAGTGCGCATCCGGGATCCAGCCTGTTACATGGATGACACCATCAGACAGAAAGTGTAATCAAAGACGAAGTGCAGAGCATGTTCATGTGAACATGATCTGAGACAGCCGGTAAGCGCCCCAGTTTTGCTGTGCCCGGAGGCTTGGCCCACGCCATCAAACCATTAAATATTGATGTGCCCCAGGGAAGCAACCGAACAGCAGTCCGTGTGCACACACCAGAGAGCCAATATGGAAGACCCAGTAACCCGTGAGCGAATACAACACCAACGATTCCGCCCGAGATGCAAAAGCCGCAAGGACAAGGGAACCACAGACACAGAATAATAGAGATCGGGGGATGTTGCCCGCCCACAGAATGGCAGTTACAATTCATCAAACCGACCAGACGACCGCATGATGGCCATAATCCTTCCACTGAGACACCCGTTCCCAGGAAGGAATAACCGCGGATTCCGAACGGAACCCAGAGGGGCAAAGCTAGAGAGCTTATTCCTCCGTCCGTAGATAGACTGCAGGGCCTGCAGTGCAGACACAAGCTCCCCCAGCTTCGTGCTACAACATGGGAGCATAGAGCACAAGTTACAACCAATCGGACACCCACAAAGCAGATCCGACGATGCTCGCAAGCGAATATGGTCGAGCGTGTGATCAACCACCAGCCTGCAATCGCGCCGGTTGTCCCACAACCCACCCCCAAGGACACGCGCATGCGTGAGCCGACGACCACTACACCGCGATGAACGCGGGAATGCCAGATGCAGAACAGAAGAGAGTCATGCGGAAGAATAGTCGCCTATCGAAGAGATTGAAAACGTTTAATCGCCACAATGGCCGTGTGTGCGAATCATCCCGGTTCACAGGATCAACCCGACTCTTGGTCCAACGGAGTTGTCCTAGACGGTGATCCCCAATAAAGGGGATTGCACATCCGGCAGCACAGTGTACTCGGTGGCAGTCGAAGTGGCGAAGTCGTCTATCAGGCGCGGTAGAAGATCACGATCCGACATCTCCAGGCGTTCGAATCACCATGCGACGATCGTTCCTTTTCCCGTCAGTGGAACTGTCCCAGACAAGCAACCCACTCACCACTCTAGAGTACGGGAGTCTCAAACTAGTCGCGTCGCGAGCCGGTTCGCACAGGTGATCATCGCACCTTAAACAGCAACAGAGGTTGAACTGGGTATACCTTGGGAAGATGCACGACTAATCTGATCAGAGCTCCGTACCGAACCACATCCGCCGCCACATTTCGGGGGGCCTTTCGATTGCATATGTGGCGTCGGCTGTCGAAAACGGTCATCGCACCATAGCACTTGGAAGTACTCCCTTCGTATACCGTAGTGTACTAGTGAGTGACGACCAATGCACAGATAGGCCTGCTTGCCTCGTAAGCTGTGTGTACGAAACCAGGTGAGCCGCGCAACTAATCATTGCCCGGACCGTCGACCATAGGTTTGTCAGCGTTGTACGTGGCGAGAACACCGAACCAATTGAAGCCACAAATCATAGGGAGAAGGAAAGGAAGTGATCCATGATAGTTTAGGTAGTCTAATTTAGTGTGACGGAGGGGAGCGGAAGTCAGGCGAAATGAAATCTGAAACACTTGATGGAAGAAACGAAGTGCCGCCCCCCTTTTCTTTTCCCAATCCCCAATCATTCGACCGGGCCGGACCACTCACACCGAAGTCGCAACTCCGTCGCAATCAACCTAGGCTCGTCGCGGATATCGCCACCCGCTCTCCTGCCCCATCCGATTGGTTTTCACCTACATCTTATGCTCCAGTCTCTCGCAGCCACCTGTGTCCTTTAGTACCCTGTGGTGCCTGGGCATTGGCCCGTTCAAACAGTGTTGAAACCCGCTCCCTGCTAGCCCAGTGTTCTGATTATATGACCCCACAATGGGCAGAATAAGGACTTTGGCGATGAGATTGGGATTACTGCTTGCGGTCGCATATCCCGCAAGCTAGTACGGAGCAGCTAGGGAGGGGGGGAAATCATTGGGGGAGGGGAAAGGGGTCCTTCGGAAAAGTGATATGGCGAGATTCATTCGAGTCCATCAGGGGGATTCGAGGGAGGGGGAGGAGGGGTAGGGGAAAAGAAAGGATCTGATGCCTGTGAATGAGGTTGATCCTGCGAGGAGGGATGTCTTATCTTCTCTACCTCTACTTATAGAGTTGCATGATACAATATCGTGCATGCTAGACATCACCAATGACCCTGAGACTTGGGTTGCTATCGAGTCTAAGTACCGAGGTGCAGTACATAGTACATGTATGTTCCTGATCTGCTGCAAGGGCAAGGAAGATATAAATGGAACGGGCAGACATTGCACACACATAGCACCTATCTTGCATATCGCTCCCGAGCAGCTGCTAGACTACTGTTCCGACCATTTCATTTGACTAGTATCGCGCTATAGTATTCTCTCGAGGTTCTAGGTCCCATGAACCCTTTATTAATCTATTGAGTGAAGATCACTATATCTTCGAGGGGTTGACTATACCACGGAGTAACGACTATTGCAACGTACTAAGTGGTATCATTTTGTCAAGAGAGAAGGCAGGACAGTCGGTTCCATGGCTATGCCGGCTTTGGAACCCGGGTCAGAAATTGTTTACTTTGCATATTTTTGGAACTTGATTCAGCCATCCATAATTTTACTTAATCCTTGTCCTTACTAGACTAGTTATGAATTATTGTTTGGATTGATCAATCAAGCCACGCAGGCGGAAGAACGTTGAGATAGACATCCAATCCCACTGCGAACCAATTGATACTCAGTGGCCTGGACAGCCCAAGAGACAGAGACCAGTTATCGTGGGCGCTTTTCCCACCGATACCGATGTCATCATGGATCTTACGTAGCTTGTGGGGCGGCTACGCTTTTAGTCCCTCTGACCTGAAGGTGTGAATTTCTCACAAATAACGGGGCTCCTTTTGAATATCCCGGTCCTCATCCATGGCTACCACTAACAATATTCCACATTGTGTCTCTTTTCAATAGGAAGCTGTAATTTAGTGGCCATCCTTGTTTGGTCCTGAGAATCGGTGGTTCTTCCAGGGAAGATGGTTGTCAATAGTACTCCGTGCTCATAATTAATACAGTGTACCTTGAGTGAGTGAGTATCCAAGTGAGTCTCCACACAGCCTCTCTCTATCCCCCTTCGCCCTAGACCACCGGTAGACTAGAAAGGCTGGAAGCCTGGCAAAAGAGGCTAAGGAGTGTGTCTAAGGAGGCCGGAACGACAGACGATACACGATCACCAACCACACCTGTCGATCATAGTCTACAGGCTGATTAGTTCACTGCTTACTATGGAGCAGGACAAAAGTGGCCTACCTACCTTTCCCTGAATTACCAATAGGAATTCAACATTTCATTGGAGTTCAGAACGGGCTTGCAAAATCGCAGACACCGAACAAAAAGCAAGAAAAACAGCCACCGCAATCAAGGCTTGAAAGTTGGGTCCTGTTTTCTTGGGGTGTGGGGGCTTTTCCTAACGCCGGCCCCCTCCCATCCGCGCCATTTGAGTGGCTGTGGCATTACAGTTGGCGGATTGTTTGTAAGGTTAGGTTGCAAAGATTACATGCCGCTAAGAGGCCCGCCGCCTTGTCGTACAGTAATTCTCCTCGTACCAACGGAACTGCGTCTGCAGGTTTACTGTTTCTCAGGTAAGTTTCAAATCTCAATGTTCGCCTGTCTGCTTGTCTATCTCCCTATCCATGTACTGTATACATTCACCATGCTCTCCAAGATTGCAACGGCCGACAACGTAGAGTTATCGATCGGACAACCGTGGATGTAAGAGTCTCAGATAAGGAGACGGATGATCTATACCCGGGGATCGTACTTCTCAACTCAAAATACTCTGCAAGCAGTGATCCGATCGTGAAGAGCAAGCGATCGACTTAGATGCTAAATCCGCTGCAGAGTGATCATGAACTGACTGACCTGGAAATAGCCTCAATGAGTGAATCCATCCGGCAATGTTGACCACCTGGAACCCGATAGTGCATCCCTTGAATCAGTTGGGTAGATCTCTGCGGCCTTTCGCGGGTCTTCAGGGGACGACGAGTGGCTCTTGTCACTACTGTCTTAGATGCGCCCCCATCCGCAATGCTTAAGAATAGATGGGTATGGAGTGCGGAGTCGATCTTCGTTTCTTTCCATATGTGCTATGAATATGTACTGTACTGTTGAAGCGAACATTGGCAGACCCCGCTCCCGTCAGAGCTGTAGAACTAATAATACTAAAGACCGGAATGTACATGTCTATGTCTCCGTAGACAGTCAAGCCATCAGGGAACCCTCGAACTCAATGCAAGTCTCCCGCAAGAATTGGCATCACAGACCACGTTGTCTCTATTGCTTAGGGTGGGTGGACAAGTTCGGTGGATTCCATATACCCCAAGTACATGCAATGGTATTGGTGGGCTTGCCCAGACCTCTTCCCCATTCTTGTGAGAAGTGATGCGCAGCCGCTGTCACTGGACAAGTTTCGTGGCCACTGGGGCTGGACTATGTACGGGCTTGGTTTCTGGCAGGCAGCTATCCTACTCAGTTCTTGTCCTGTCAAATGGTGCCAGTGTGCCTCCATGGGCGCATGTCTCTTTCTTGTGTACTGACTGTGGCAAGGGAGACGGGTTGCTCTATAATTGGAAAAGCAGTCAGATGTTCAGTGCCTGCCTTACTCAGCGGCTGTGGGTCGAAGCAGCTAATTCTGTATGATGTATGCTTCCCTATGCGTGTCGATTCGTGGCGAAAGAGTCAGTGTAACGTGTACAGTGTTCCTTTTTCTTTCCTTTATCTTTTGCAGTTGTACATGGTTTTGTGTGGGGTGATCAAGTACGCAGTAACATACAAGTAAAAGAAGTTTTCGTGGAAGGACATGATATGATCGGTTGTAGAGTAGTAATTCATGCTGCCAGCTTGATTGGTAATGCAACTGCACTGCCGAGAGTGTGCTCAGAATCTTATCCTATTCTTGCCTGCTACTGATAGCCATGATATCCTCAATACAATGGACTATGAAGTTCCTACGAGGCGGAGCATATATGCAGGAAGCGTTACATGGGCGCAGTCGAGTACTAGCAATACATAGATAAGATTTTTATTGGGGTGTACAGTACCTGAGTATGAGGAGCCTTTTCTCAGCAACGGAGCCAACTCTCCACAGCATGAAGCTGTTGCAACAATCCGGTGCTCGCTACGGAGTAAGGATCCAATAAATCAAAGACCGCTGCCACCATAATAAACAACCACCCGCCCCGGCGACGCATTCGTGACCTTGCCACTATGATGTTGTAACAAGATGGACTGTGGTTGCTGGTACGGGCGGGTTGAGGAATGAAGATGGTTCATGATTCATCCCTTCATGCCTGGTGGGAGCAATGCTTGTGAACTGGAAGGGCAAACAAGCAAAGACAGCGGCGAATTTCGAATACCGTAATTTATTACACCGATACTCGCATCAACTTCCCAGCCCTTCGGTACGGATCTGGGTAATTCCCATTTCCTGATGGTCTAGAATTGTGGGTCGGGGGGAGGTGGGCTTCAGGGGCCGCCGCTGAGTTCCATGGATGCCGAAGCACACAGTACGTATCTCCGGACGAGTCTTGTCCACTTGTTGCAGATTTGAACTTTTGTGTCCACCACTCCAGGCTTTTGGAGGAGAATATGGATCAATGTGGTTGCCAGCTACGTCAGTCACTCAAGTCTACTGAGGATTCTGATTGTCGCCATCTGCTGCATTCGGTAGACTTTTAGGATGGGGGTTGAATAGTTTATTCTCTCTCTCTCTCTCTATGAATGGATGTGGTAGTTTTCGGGATGGAAAATTTGTTGGTGATCTCCTACGCGTACCTCACATTCGGCAGATGTGGCACCCAGGGAGGTCCCTAACCACGGTATCTCAGGCACTCAATTAAAGCAAAGTATAGTGTATCTTTGGTTACATATACAATGTAGCTACATACTCTGGAGTTACAGCACTGTACATAAGCAGATGGCCCAGCCTCTTGTTCGTGATGTCAAGAATTGCTGAGCAAAGCTGATCAGTAAGGTACCTTGGGTACAGGTAGTAGTAGCCTGGTACCTGCTGGATGGATAAGTGTAGGTGACTGGGAAAGTGGATGGATGGATGAATAGCTGATGGAGGAGGAGGAGATGGTGGTGGGTACATACAGTAAGTACTCTCTTATTACACACGTTATGCTGTTTTGCGTGTATCTAACATACCGAGATGTGGTAAATATTGGTAAATACCAGGTACCACTGCATGCACCATCCCATGGAACATTACGTGAAGAGTTGCTGGTTGGCTGCATTTCCCCGCCCTGGCCTGGCTGACCGGGCATATTTACCACTAGTCCAGGAGAAATCGGTATCGCGACTAGTATTTTAGCAGATCCAGATCCCAAAATAACCACAAGTCTCCTCTCCCCCCCCTTCCCTTACACACTCTGCCCCCCCTCCTCCACCCTCCTCCCCCCCCAATCCAATCCTAGGGAGAGAAAAAAAAAAGCCCTGAGGACTTGAGAAAGGACTGTATTCTGTATTAGCTCGAGAACGACAGCGAAAAGACTGGCCCAGTCAGTAGCGCCAGTGCTATCTTCCCTGCTTGTCGGTCAATCAATTCCCTTTTTCACCACTACCCGTCCAACTCAAGCAAGCCTCCTCTAAGCGTCCTTCTCTCTGGGTCCTTTCCTTCTTTCGTTCCCTCTCCCTCTCTCTCACTCTCTCACTCTTTCTTGCTTGCTTCTTCCCTAACCTCTTCCTTTTTTTCTTTTCGGTTCCCTGTCTTGTTCAGTCCACTCTTTTGTTCTTATCATCCACTCCCACCCACTCCCCCCCCAAAACACCTACCCCCAAGTCACCCAACCACTTTTCCCCCCCAGGAAAACGCGACTTGGCTCCCTTCCTTCTTTCTGATTCTTTCGTTTCGAGGAAAGAAGAGGGAGGTGTTGCTTGACTGAGATAGGTTCGACCTACAACGGTCATTCATTGACGCCTTTCGCTCGCCCCCCCTTTAGTTCAGTTTCGACCAACTGGCTTGACCCCTTCCACTCGTTTAACAAACGGACTTTACCAACGACATCCCGACTTCGCCTTACAAGTCGGTCACCAGCAGAATCAATTGTTTTCGGTTTGAGTTTGAATCACTTTCAACACCGTTCAACTGTCGGGGACTGGTGCCTCCAGGGGACAAAAAGCGCTCTCGGTTTCAGTGTACTCGACGTGTTTCGACCTTTTCGATCTTTAGCGAACGGATCCTACCAAGAATTCGACTGCCTGTTATATGCTCCAGCCATCGGGAATATTTTCAGCTAATTTTTAATGGGTCATTGTTCATGTAAGTCCTGACCACCCCGGTTACGGGATGCTCCTTGCTGGGTATGACTGCGGAAACTCATCACTCGCAATCGTATAGAACCTCTTCGAAGAGTTAGTGATTGTGGCACGTCAAAATGTCCGGTTATCCCGCAGCAGCAGGAGGGGGCCACTACGAGGAGGGCTACGGCCACCAGCAAGAGCATGGTGACTCGTACTACCAAGACGAGCATGGCCAGGCTTATTATGATCATGAAAATTATGGTGATAGTTACTATGATAGAGGGTATGTGACCTGGGCTCCCACTACATCTCGCCACCCGAGGAGCTGGATTAACCTGTGGTCAACAGAAATCATTACAACGCCGAGGGAGGCCAAGGGTATCAACAAGAAGGCGGTTACTATGATGGTGGCCACCAAGACGAGTACTACGGCGACCAATACTATGACCAGGGCAACCATGGCGGCAATGGCAGACGCCGCGGCGAGTCCGAAGAGGATTCCGAAACATTCAGCGACTTCACCATGAGATCCGAGACTGCTCGAGCGGCTGACATGGATTACTACGGCCGCGGCGATGAGCGTTACAATAGTTACGCCGACAGCCAGTATGGTGGTCGTGGTGGATATGGCGGCGGTTACCGGCCACCTTCCTCCCAAGTCTCCTATGGTGCCAACCGTTCTTCCGGGGCCTCCACCCCCGTGTACGGCATGGACTACGGTGGTGCTCTACCTGCTGGTCAGCGCTCGCGGGAGCCCTTCCCCGCCTGGGCCTCGGACGGTCAGGTGCCTGTTTCCAAGGAAGAAATCGAGGATATCTTCATCGACCTGGTCAACAAGTTCGGTTTCCAGCGGGACAGCATGCGCAATATGTACGACCACTTGATGACACAGCTGGATTCCAGAGCTTCTCGTATGACCCCTAACCAGGCTCTCTTGTCGCTCCACGCCGACTACATTGGTGGTGACAACGCGAACTACCGCCGGTGGTACTTTTCTGCTCATTTGGATCTGGATGACGCCGTTGGTTTCGCGAACATGAAGCTTGGAAAGGCCGATCGTAAGACGAGAAAAGCTCGCGCCGCGGCCAAAAAGGCTGCCCAGCAAAATCCCGAGAATGTTGAAGAGAACCTCGAGGCTTTGGAGGGAGACAACAGTCTGGAAGCTGCCGAATATCGGTGGAAGACCCGGATGAACCGCATGTCTCAGCATGATAGAGTACGCCAGATTGCCCTTTATCTGCTGTGCTGGGGTGAGGCCAACCAG
Source organism: Aspergillus brunneoviolaceus CBS 621.78 (assembly GCF_003184695.1). NCBI lineage: Eukaryota > Fungi > Ascomycota > Eurotiomycetes > Eurotiales > Aspergillaceae > Aspergillus > Aspergillus brunneoviolaceus. Next base: position 232,320 of record NW_020290761.1, on the reverse strand, counting down.
GTCCGTTACTTGCCGGAATGCCTCTGCTTCATCTTCAAGTGCGCCGATGACTACTACAGCTCTCCCGAGTGTCAGAACCGGGTTGAGCCCGTGGAAGAGCTCACATATCTGAATGAAATCATCACCCCCTTGTACCAGTTCTGCCGTGATCAAGGTTACGAGATCTCAGATGGCAAGTATGTTCGTCGCGAGCGTGATCACGACAAGATCATCGGTTATGATGATATGAACCAGCTTTTCTGGTACCCCGAGGGCATTGAGCGCATTTCGTTCGAGGATAAGACCCGCCTGGTGGATGTCCCGCCCGCGGAGAGATGGACAAAGCTGAAGGATGTGGACTGGAAGAAGGCCTTCTTCAAGACCTACCGCGAGACACGTTCCTGGTTCCATCTGGTGACCAACTTCAACCGTATCTGGGTTATCCATCTTGGTGCTTTCTGGTTCTTCACTGCTTACAACGCCCCGACGCTTTACACCACCGACTACCAACAGCAGTTGGACAACAAACCGCCAGGCTCTTATTACTGGTCTGCTGTTGGTTTCGGAGGTGCTCTGGTTTCCTTCATTCAGATCATGGCTACCATTTGTGAATGGATGTATGTCCCTCGCCGATGGGCTGGCGCGCAGCATCTCACTAAGCGGCTGTTCTTCCTCTTGGCCGTTTTCATCGTCAATCTTGCTCCTGGTGTTGTTGTCTTCGGATTCAAGAAAACCATCGGCGAGACGATTGCTCTCGTCATCGGTATCGTCCACTTCTTCATCGCCTTAGCTACGTTCTTCTTCTTCTCTGTCATGCCGCTTGGTGGTCTCTTTGGTAGTTATATGAAGAAGCACGGACGTCAATACGTTGCCAGTCAGACGTTCACGGCTAGCTTCCCTCGTCTCACCGGTAACGACATGTGGATGTCTTACGGTCTCTGGATTTGTGTCTTTGGTGCCAAGCTGGTTGAGTCCTACTTCTTCCTGACCTTGTCCCTGAAGGATCCTATCCGTATCCTGTCGCCCATGCGCATTCACCAGTGTGCGGGTGTCACTTATATCCCCAACGTGCTCTGCCACCGTCAGCCTCAGATTCTCCTGGGTCTGATGTTCTTCATGGACTTGACGCTCTTCTTCCTCGACAGTTACCTGTGGTACGTTATCTGTAACACGATCTTCTCCGTCGCCAGGTCGTTCTACCTCGGTGTCTCGATCTGGTCGCCCTGGAGAAATGTCTTCTCTCGCCTGCCCAAGCGTATCTACTCGAAGGTGCTCGCTACGACCGACATGGAAATCAAGTACAAGCCCAAGGTTCTCATCTCACAGGTATGGAACGCTATCATCATTTCCATGTATAGAGAGCACCTTTTGGCCATCGACCACGTCCAGAAGTTGCTCTACCACCAGGTTCCTTCCGAAGTCGAAGGCAAGCGGACTCTTCGTGCCCCTACCTTTTTCGTCTCGCAGGAAGATCAGTCTTTCAAGACTGAGTTCTTTCCCGCTGGTAGCGAGGCCGAACGTCGTATCTCCTTCTTCGCCCAATCCTTGTCCACGCCTATGCCCGAGCCGCTCCCGGTCGACAACATGCCCACTTTTACCGTCCTCATTCCTCACTACGGTGAAAAGATTCTGCTGTCCCTGCGTGAGATTATTCGTGAGGATGAGCCCTACTCCCGTGTTACTCTGCTGGAATACCTTAAGCAACTTCACCCTCACGAGTGGGATTGCTTCGTCAAGGACACCAAGATTCTGGCGGACGAGACCTCGCAGTTCAACGGTGACCAGGAGAAGAGCGAAAAGGATGCTCAGAAGAGTAAGATTGATGACCTGCCATTCTACTGCGTTGGTTTCAAGTCCGCCGCTCCTGAGTACACTCTTCGCACTCGTATCTGGTCTTCGCTACGCTCCCAAACGCTTTACAGAACTATCTCCGGTTTCATGAACTTCAGCCGCGCCATCAAGCTCCTGTATCGTGTCGAGAACCCCGAAGTCGTCCAGATGTTTGGTGGTAACTCAGAGAAGCTTGAGCGTGAGCTTGAACGTATGGCCCGCCGCAAGTTCAAGCTCTGCGTTTCCATGCAACGCTATGCCAAGTTCAACAAGGAAGAGCGCGAGAACACCGAGTTCCTTCTGCGTGCCTACCCAGACCTCCAGATCGCTTATCTTGATGAGGAGGCTCCGGCCGAGGAGGGCGAGGAGCCCCGTCTGTACTCTGCTCTGATTGACGGACACTGCGAGCTTCTCGACAATGGAATGCGCAAGCCCAAGTTCAGAATCCAACTTTCTGGTAATCCTATTCTTGGTGACGGAAAGTCTGACAACCAGAACCACTCTATCATTTTCTACCGCGGTGAATACATCCAGGTCATCGACGCCAACCAGGACAACTACCTGGAGGAGTGCTTGAAGATCCGCAGTGTTCTGGCCGAATTCGAGGAACTGACCACTGACAACGTTTCTCCTTATACTCCTGGTGTGCCCTCCGCTACTACGACCCCGGTTGCTATTCTCGGAGCCCGTGAATACATCTTTTCTGAGAATATTGGTCTGCTTGGTGACGTTGCTGCCAGTAAGGAACAGACATTCGGTACTTTGTTCGCGCGTACTCTCGCCCAAATTGGTGGAAAGCTGCACTACGGTCACCCTGATTTCCTGAACGGTATTTTCATGACGACCCGTGGCGGTATTTCGAAGGCTCAAAAGGGTCTGCACCTTAACGAGGACATTTATGCTGGTATGACAGTTCTGCTCCGTGGTGGACGTATCAAGCATTGCGAGTACTTCCAGTGCGGTAAGGGTCGTGATCTTGGTTTTGGCTCCATTCTGAACTTCACCACCAAGATTGGTACTGGTATGGGTGAGCAGATGCTGTCCAGAGAATACTATTATCTTGGAACTCAGCTGCCTCTCGATCGTTTCTTGTCTTTCTACTATGCCCACCCTGGTTTCCACATTAACAACATGTTCATTATGCTGTCTGTGCAGATGTTCATGATCGTTCTTGTCAACCTCGGTGCCTTGAGACATGAGACCATCACCTGCAAGTACAACTCCGACCTGCCGATCACCGACCCTCTCCGTCCCACGTACTGTGCTGACCTGAAGCCTATCGTGAACTGGGTCAACCGCTGTGTTATCTCCATCTTCATTGTCTTCTTCATCTCCTTCGTTCCCCTGGCTGTCCAAGAATTGACTGAGAGAGGTGTGTGGCGCATGGCGACTCGTCTTGCGAAGCACTTTGGTTCCTTCTCTTTCATGTTCGAGGTGTTCGTCTGTCAGATCTATGCCAATGCTGTCCACCAAAACTTGTCTTTCGGCGGTGCTCGTTACATCGGTACTGGCCGTGGTTTCGCAACGGCTCGTATTCCTTTCGGTGTCCTCTACTCGCGTTTCGCCGGTCCCTCCATCTACGCTGGTTCTCGTCAGCTTCTGATGCTGTTGTTCGCGACTTCAACTGTCTGGACTGCCGCTCTGATCTGGTTCTGGGTTTCACTGCTGGCCCTGGTGATCTCTCCATTCTTGTTCAACCCTCACCAGTTCGCTTGGCACGATTTCTTCATCGATTACCGTGATTACATCCGCTGGCTGTCCCGTGGTAACTCCCGCTCACATGCCTCTTCCTGGATTGCCTTCTGTCGCTTGTCTCGTACCCGCATTACTGGTTACAAGCGCAAGCTTCTTGGTGTTCCTTCGGAGAAGGGATCCGGCGATGTTCCCCGAGCTCGCATCTCGAACATCTTCTTCAGTGAAATCATCGCCCCTCTGGTGGTCGTTGGTGTTACCCTCGTGCCATACTTGTACATCAACTCGAGAACCGGTATCTCGAACGACAACAAGCATGCTTCCAACGCGATCGTCCGTATCGCCATCGTTGCCTTCGGTCCGATTGCCATCAACGCCGGTGTTGCGGGTATGTTCTTCGGTTTGGCTTGTTGTATGGGTCCCATCTTCAGCATGTGCTGCAAGAAGTTCGGTGCTGTCTTGGCTGCCATTGCTCACGCCATTGCCGTGATTGTCCTTCTGGCTATCTTTGAGGTCATGTTCTTCCTCGAGTCTTGGTCTTGGCCTAGATGTGTGATGGGCATGATTGCCATGGCTGCCATCCAACGGTTCATCTACAAGCTCATCATCTCGCTTGCTCTCACCAGAGAGTTCAAGAATGACCAGTCCAACATCGCCTGGTGGACGGGTAAGTGGTATAGCATGGGCTGGCATACTCTTTCCCAGCCTGGCCGTGAGTTCCTGTGTAAGATAACGGAATTGGGTTACTTCTCCGCCGACTTCGTATTGGGCCATATTCTCCTGTTTGTCATGTTGCCTGCTCTTTGCATCCCTTACGTTGACAAGTTCCACTCGGTCATTCTTTTCTGGCTGCGCCCGAGTCGGCAGATTCGTCCTCCCATTTATACCCTGAAGCAGTCCAAGCTTCGCAAGCGGAGAGTCATTCGTTTTGCTATCTTGTACTTCACGATGCTGGTTATCTTCCTTATCCTTCTCATCGCCCCTCTCGTGGCTCGCAACCAGAACATCAACCTGGGTTCAAGTCTTCCCATGAACATCATGCAGCCCCTCGACAAGGACAACAATGACACGATTGCCAGTTACACGGGTAGAGGTCTCCCCGTCGGGTTCTCCGGCTGGACTCCTACCAACCCGGCTGCCACCGCCACCTCCAGCTAGTGAGGAGTCTGTTGCCACGTTGGATTTTCATATTATCTTCTTCTCTACCTTCTCTCATTTTTTGCGAAAATGAAACATGGAAACGAGTTGTATAAAGTGTTCAGCGCCTTGAGGACGCTGCCGAGTCGCATACATTTGCCTTTGTTTTATTCTCATTGCTTCTTGAAGGACACTCTTCGCCCATGCTCTTTTCTGTCGTCAACATTAATGGATCCAATATCTGTCAATTGAATTCTGTATTCTCGAGGTGTTTTCCAGTCCTTTATGTATGTTCATTAGACTTGCAAGTTTCATTTTGTTCTCCACCATTCATTTTATCTTTGGTATTCTTGGACTTTTTCTCGTAGATGATGCTAGCTAGCAAGGAATAGCGTAAATGTAGGATCTTGTAGGGGTTGCTCAACTACGTAGCAAAATTGGCTACTGGTCCTCTGCTATAGGGGCTTCCAAGTTGCATCATGGATGGATCAGTCTGGATTTAGTGAGCGTCTAGAAACGTTGTCACATGACAATTAAGTACGGGCTGATAGGATGGCTGCCTGCAAGGAGCAGACGAAGTCACGTGCTTGCGGCCTGGGCTGTCCGGAAGTTGGGAAGTGCCGCGTCGTTTCGACTTTCTGACCAAAGCTCCTCCTTTACAGATCTCACACCTTTGATTCCAATGCCATCCGTTCGACTGTAGATTGCCGTTGTCGTCTTTCTTTCAGTTCTGGGATTTCCCCACCGACAGCGTCTTCGTTCAGCGCCACGAGCGCCTCGTCAATTTCGAGACCATGGATATTCAGGAGACACAGCGGCTTCTTACGGAGTATCTCCATGAACTCGCTGCCTTGTTCCATCGGGTTCCCGGCTCCGCGATCTTCCTCCGTTATGTGAAGTCCAGCTATCAGAATGACCCGATCCGCTCGGCCGTGGAGCTGTTCTTGTTCCTGTTCGCCGTTCGCTACCTTCTTGCGCCGAAGTATTCGACCAAGCCCGGTGTCGTCCAACTCTCGGAAGATGAGATTGATGACTTGGTCGACGAATGGACTCCGGAGCCGCTGGTCGGGAAGCCGACCCCCCTGGAGGCCATGGAAGTGGACAAGCGTACTGTCATCGTCGGGTAAGAGCTATTCCCTCGACTGTCCGACCTCAATGGGTTGGTCCACTGGTCCATCTGCTGACGCGAACGCGCGCGGGCCCTGTCCAGCCCCGTAGGCCCGAAATCCAAGCTCGCCAACGGCCGGACGGTCATGAACCTGGGCTCGTACAATTTCTACAACTTCAACACGAACGAATCCCTCAAGGAGAAGGCGATCCAGACCCTCCGCAACTACGGAGTCGGACCCTGTGGCCCGCGAGGCTTCTACGGTACCCAGGACGTGCACATGAAGACCGAAGCCGACGTCGCCTCGTTCCTCGGCACCGCGTCCTGTATCATCTACGCCCAGGCCTTCTCGACCATCTCCAGTGTGATCCCGGCTTTCTCGAAGCGCGGGGACATCATCGTGGCCGACAAGGGGGTCAGCTTTGCGATCCGCAAGGGTATCCAGATTTCGCGGAGTATTGTCCGGTGGTACGAGCACAATGACATGGAGGATCTGGAACGGGTCCTGGCCAAGGTGACCAAGGAGCAGGCGCGGAAGCCGCTCACCCGACGGTTCATCATCACTGAGGGTCTGTTCGAGTCGTACGGTGATATGGTTGACTTACCTAGAGTTGTATGTGCTTTCTCGGCCGAGCTGTGGTTGTATGGGGGTCTTGCTTACTGACTTGACGCTTTCTTTTGAAGATCGAGCTGAAATTGAAGTATAAATTTCGCCTCATCCTCGACGAGACCTGGTCGTTTGGTGTTCTTGGACGCACCGGCCGTGGCGTGACGGAGCATCAGAACGTTGACGCGGCAGAAGTCGACATGATCGTGGGGTCGCTGGCCGGCCCATTGATTGCTGGTGGAGGCTTCTGCGCGGGATCGGAGGAGATTGTGCACCACCAGCGGATCTCCGCGGCGGCCTACACGTTCTCAGCCGCGTTGCCTGCTCTGCTGTCGACCACCGCGAGTGCCACGATCAACATGCTGCAAAATAGCCCCGAGACGGTGACGCAGCTGCGGGAACACACCAAGGCCATGTGGGCGCAGTTGGACCCTCGCAGCGATTGGGTGTACTGCACCAGTGCCCCGGAGAATCCCATGATGATTCTGGTTCTCAAGCCCGAGGTGGTCCACGCGAAGAAGCTTTCCGAGGATGATCAACAATTCTTGCTGCAGGATATCGTTGACGAGGTAGGTGTTGTCTGTCTATGTCTTTTCGTCTGACCACGATGCTGACTTTGGGTGCTACCAGTGTCTTGCCAACGGCGTCCTTATCAGCCGCCTCAAGACTCTCCAGGACAACTTCGAGCCGAAGCAGGTGGTGGAGCCTGCTTTGAAGGTCTGTGTGACGATCGGCCTGACGCGAAAAGAGATCGAGAAGGCGGGGACGATCATCCGCCACGCAATTACGAAAGTCCTGAGCAAGAGGAAGTGATTCGTTTTTGTCTGTTTCTCCGGCTGTCGTAGGGACCTGGCCATGACGTTTAATGCTTCCATGATACGCCCTCTGTCCTTTCATCATCGTATTCTGCCCCAGCCTCAGTATTTCCGGCCCTGTTGATAAAACCCACTGTCGAAGCACAGTTCCTGTACAGCATATTGCACCTAGATGCTAGGTGAAACGCTCCTGCACATGTCTTAATGGACGGTCGACTCGCATCATTTTTACTGAGTGGTGATCGTCTTTGTTTCTCCTACTTCTTTGGCTACATTGGTACCGTGGATATTTTTAGAGACCATATTATTTAATAACACTTTTTCTTCTTTTCTCGGGGGTTCTCGGGCATGGGGGATGATGCAATTATAGGGAGATCCAGGGGTAAGTAATTGTGGCTTGACAATCCAGGATAGGGCGGGGGGGAGGAGCCTTGATTATAAGGGGTTTGAAGTGTTGACATTCCGAGGATCGGTCAGTGGGTGAAGGGCGAAGGGTGAAGGGCTCAAGGTAGGAGTTATCCTGTACATTCCCTGGGGAGAAATGCTCATTCTTGTGTAGTGAATTCACTGGTGTCCCTGTTTCAGGAGGCAGCCCTGGTCAGGGAACAATCAATCATCTAGCTTTCCTTTTCTTCTTATCTTCTGACTGCCCAACTCAATGCACCATCCACCATCCACCGTGATAGCGGCGGACGACCAACACTGTGCAGGATGCAGTGGACGTGCAGTTGCAATTCCTATGCCCCCATCTTGTTGCTGCTGCTAGCGTTGCTGCTCCTTCTCAACAGCAACACCGTCTCCGCCCATCCACTCCGCCGCCGCAGCAGCCCCAGCAACAACAACAACAACAACAACAACAACAACAACAACAACAACAACAACAACAACAACTGGCTCCCCAACCCTTTAAGCCTGGGTCAAGATGCCACCGCAGCCCTAACCTGGCTCGACCACAGCGCCAACCAACTCAGCAACAACGTCGTCCACGGCCTCAACTCCGCCCTCCCTCCTGACCCCAACACCCTTCCCTCGCCTCCCTCACCTCCCCCACCCCCGTCAACAACCTCCCCCGACAAAAACTACGGCATCGCCTACTCCCCCTACACCGCAGAGGGGACCTGCAAACCCGCCACGCAAATCACCCACGACCTCGCCCAGCTCACCAGCTACGCCCTCGTCCGCATCTACGGCACCGACTGCGACCAAACCCGCCTCGTCCTGGCCGCGGCCCGGGGCCTCGGCCTGCAGGTCTTCGCCGGCCTCTTCGACCTCCGCCACTTCACCGACGATCTGGCGCTCATCATCGCCGCGGTCGGCGGCGACTGGGGCCGGATCCACACAATCGCGATCGGGAACGAACTCCTCAACAGCGGCCAGAACACCGCCGCCGAGGTGGTGGGCGCCGTGCAGGCGGCGCGCGCCACGCTGCGTGCCGCCGGGTACCCCGGCCCCGTCGTGGCGGTCGACACGGTGGCGGCGCATCTGGCCAATCCCGCCGTGTGTGCGGCGAGTGATTATTGCGCGGCGAACTGTCATGCGTTCTTTGATGAGGAGGTCGAGGCTGCCGGCGCGGGGGCGTTTGTGAGGGGCCAGGTGGGGAAGCTACTCGAGATGATGGAGGGGGATGGGGATGGGGATGGTGATACGAGTAAACGCAAGAAGGTGGTTATCACGGAAAGCGGATGGCCGCATGCTGGCCAGGCGAATGGGAAGGCCGTGCCCTCGTTGGAGAATCAGCGCGCTGCGGTGCGGAGTTTGAGGGAGGCGTTTGCGCGGTCTGGTTCTGGAGCTGGTGCTGATGCTGATGCTGATGCTGATGCTGATGCTGACCCAAAGACTGGGGAAGAGGATGGCGAGGTAGGGCTGGTGCTGTTCTCCTCGTTCGATGATCTCTGGAAGGTGGATAATGGGTATACCTTTGGGGCGGAGAAGTTCTGGGGGATCCTGGGGCATTAACTCCTCCTGTTGGTATTCATGCTTGTTTCAGGGGATGAGGAAGGAAGGGTGATATCATGCTGGGTTTCATGATACTGTTTCTATTGCTTGCTCGATGTTTAGGGCTGCGTGTTTTCTCTGATGTGTATGATAGGATATGATTATGGTTGGTTACTTGTGGAAATCATGAGGGAATGAGGACTGTATGTACTATGATATCTATCTCAAGTTTCCTCGCTTGAAAAATTGGGTTCTACTTATCGTGGTCGATCTGCGGGACAGATCTTGTGTCTGTCATGCTTGGAGGTGAGGAAAACGTCCGTTTATTCAAGTCGTAATGTGAGAGGGTACAGTACAGTACACATGTTTCGCACAGAATACCAAATACCGTACATACATCCCCTGCCCGGTGGAGTAGACGGTACCATACGACCTGATCAAACGAATGGATCCCGCTGACGACGCAGTGGAACTCGGCTTCCATCAGATGGGGCAGGCAATCCCATGTTGTTTCAGGACCAGACTATTTTTCCGCAGTGGACAGTGCTTGATCGTTGGTATTACTCTCTAGTCTAGAAGACAATAGATGCCGTTTCTGTCACCAACTTGAGCAGGTCAAGGTGAAGTGCACATGCTGAAAAGCTCACTACTAAATAGCTCATAGACAAATTAAACCTCAGAACGCGCCGATATGCCAATGCGAGATGATTCTCAAAAACAAGTATCAATTAGAAAAGAATGGGAGATCGTCACTCCCCAACAGACATGTTCTGCACCGCCTCCTCGACACTGACCGGACCACCGGACTTGATCCCTAAGGATGTGGGCGGCCCGACAGCTTGTTCCTGCTCATCGCACGCATACCCCTCGCTCAAATGAGTCGAGCCTTCATGCTCGGCAGGGGACTCTGGTCGATGCGAGGAATCCCCTGGAGTGAGTCTTTCCCGTCCCGAGCGACGGGCTCGGGGAGGTTCGGGTTTATGCCCATGTTTGGAATTGGAAACCATACTGACCAAGCTGCTCCCACCCCCCAGAGCGCTCACACTATTATGATGGAGCTGGGGAACGACTCGCGAGGGACTGGTGAGCGGTGTGCAGTGGCTGGAAACCGAGAGAGTGGCCATGCCGGGGACAGTGGCATGGGTCGACCGTCGCGGCGGAGGGACCGCCGGCGGGGGGTTGGAGGCGGACCGACGCGGGGCCCGAGGAATTGGCACTGCTAGGCTTGATGTGCTGGTGGAATTCCGCCGATCGCCCGCTCCGCTGGCGACAGGCGGGGGTAGCGGACTCGTAGTTTGAATTTCCCGGTCCTCCGGAATTCTGTCCACGTGCTCATCATCTTCCGCCCTAGGACGGCCTCTCCAGCGCCGAGGATTCGGGGGAAGCGGTTTGATTTTCCCCCTGTTCGCCGACGGACTGAAAGGACTGTCCAAGTGAGCATTGTTTCGGCTCGGCGTGATCACGCCCGGTTTCTCGTGCTGCGATGCCACCTCCTGCACACTAAGCGACGATGACGAGGCCGGCTCGAGGTGCATCCCCAATCTCTGCGCCTGACTGAGCTTGCGATGCGCATTCAGCTTAGCAGAGCCCGTGCCAGCCTCATCATCGGCACGGGTTGGAGACAGATTCTCCGACGAGCTATCCACGGTACTCGTCGGGGAGAGTGTCTGGGACAGCTCCAGCGGTGCACCAAACTCGCCCTCAGGCGACTCGTCATTGCCATCGGAGGTTTTGAGGGGTGGCACCGCAGCCTTCTGAACCTCCGTCGACTCTTTCTCGCGGATCCAGTCGACGGCTGCGCATCGGAGAACCAGTCTTCTAGTTGTTTCATCTGCCTCGTTAAAATGCATGATTCTCTCTTGGTCCGCCTCGCTATGGAAGAGTTGACCATTGACCAAGATACTGAGCATCCGCTTGATGTCGTCACGTTTATAGTAAGGCGGCAGTCTCAGCTGCGTATGAGCGAGCAACGGATAAAGAACCCGGAGGTAGGTGTGTCGAAGGGCGGACGACTCTTCCGGCAGGTCCAGCAAGTTTCGGATCAAAATGTCAACCAGGACATGCAGATCGTTCGTGTAGAAGTATTCGTAGGTGCTCGGAGTGGTGAAGATCAGGTATAGAAGCTTAAGCGTCAGGAGCTGGAGGGACGTTTCGCCTATAGCATGTTAGAGCATTGGTCCGCACCCCACAACAGACACCACATACCTTCTCGATTGATTAGGAGGATTATATTCTCACCAAAGGTCTTGTACAAGTTTCCGTACATGGACAAAACCTTGATGACTTTGTTGGTCAGGAAATTCATGGGTGACTGCTCGTCAACGGGATCGTGCGCCGAGATCATGAATTGCTCGTTCAGAACCAGCTGCCCGAGAGTCATTAGCGATTTGCTTTCCACCTTGGACGCGACACTCACCAGAACGCGAATGACTGGATAATGATAAGGGTCGTTGACATCGTACGAGAGATCCTCGATGATGTCAAAGAGACCGCGAACAAAATCGTCGTCCACAAGAACTGCCATGCACACAGACAGGGTCAACAATTCCGAACCAAGGCATGTTTTGGGAAAAGAAACGCCGGCGCAAACCCACCCAGATCCTCGATTTTCACCCGCTGTATCCGCGACATCTCATACATCAAGTCCATGAGAAGCCGATGCAGGCCCGCCGGCATGCTCTCATCCGCCGAACGGTTGCGGACCTGCAGCAGTTCCAGCAACCGCGGAAACGAACCCTCCTCGTTCATCATCCGAAATGCCTCTTCATGTTGGCGACCGTCGAAAAGCAAGAGCGAGGCAATGAGATGAAGTGTAGCCGGGTCATCGTCCTGGAAAACAAATCATGCCCCATGTCAGACGTCGTCACACACCCCTTCCCACACATTACATGAGGCAATGTGCGAACTCCTCGGGGCGTACCTGCAACAAACAATAGATCATCTGTCGTCGAACATAGTCCGCATGCGATGCAAAGATGCTGGATGCCAGGAGCTTGTACAAGCACCGGGTAACATCCAACTCGCCCTGAAGGTATTCATCTGTCGGTTGTCCTGCGTCAGCTGGACTGCATGCGTTCGTTTCGGACGATCGCCTGAGAAAAACCTTTATACTTCGTAGCCAGGCTCAAATACGATCGAAGCGCATTGTCGATATGATCTTCCGAGGAGCAAGGGACGGAAACGATCTCTTGGATTTCTGCGGACAAGGTCGCGCAACAAAATTAGTTCCGAATGAATTGAAGTAGCGAGCAGAGGGGTTTCGCAGTATATTCTGAGCACGATCGGGCAATGGAGAAAGAAACAGACCGGTACTACTCACCGTCCCAGAATTGCTGCTCGTTCTCCAGGGTGACCTCAAACTCCATTTCCCACAGCTCAGTCGTCCTCGTCGGGCGTGGCGTGTCCCTGCACTCATCCCGTCTTGCGCCCGCAGCGAGGGAGTCGGATAAGGCGCTGCTCCAGCCAGGAAAGGGAGCACTAATGAGCGGAAGGAGGAGTTGGAGAGAAGGTGAGGAGAGGGGAGGAGAAGAGAGGAGAGGAGAAGAGGTTGGGTGAAGAGAGGAGGAGAGATGGGAGTTGGAGCGGAGAGGGAACGCTGTCAATAATCAATTGAGAAGGCGGGCGGGCGGGCGGGACGTCATTCCCGTCCTTCCTCCCTTCGCTTCGCTTGTCCCCCGCCTCTCGTCTCGTCTCATGGCCCCATCGTTGGTACTCTTTCACTCTTTCACTGATGACCTGATTACAGCCACTAGAAACAGCAAAGGGCCTAAATCAATTTTTCTTTCCTCTCTTGCACCTTGTAAAGAGACAGTGACATGTCTACCACTCCATTATCTACTTAATCCCGTACAATAGTACGACTATACAACACATCATCGTCCACAACAGCAGCAGCACCATTCACCATATATGAGCCTTTTATTTCCAAAGCCAGCTAAGAAATAACAGAGCCCATCCCACAAGAAAAGCGAAGGGGGACAAAACAGTAAAAGGGAGGGCGAATGCATCAATCAACAACTCGTGGACTGGACCGTGGTATCTGTACTTTTACAAGCAAAAGCAGCAATGTGAGGAAGCAAAGAGTAAGAACGGGGGAGAATTAAGAATCAAGCAGGACGAACGCAAAATGCACATGCATACAAAGCCATCATTAGTTCGGGCGCCTCAAAGGATGCGCTTCGGTATTCCTGCGGTGTGTCCGTTAGCCAGGGCACTTGATGGGGTTCACAACGAGAGGAAAGACTTACAGTACATAGTCGTCAAGGCTGACGACGGTCGGATCACTGAAAAGAAGGTAGAAGTACTTCAGCGTCTCCGCGAGCCAGAATGACTGCATCTCGTCCAACATCTCGGGAGTTGTGACGGTGACGTCGTCGATTGCTGAGTTGGCGAACTCCGTCCGAGTGTACTTCGAGACGGCTTGAAACATCTCCCAACCCTTCTTCCGCCACGACTCGTCGCCAGTCAGACGGTACATGATGAATACCGACTCGATAGCCTCAGGTCGCAGCAAATACTTGCGATTGATGAGCTTCGTCACCCCGGGAGGAAGGCGCTCATTACTGATACGTGTCGCCACGTACTCCTCGTGCGAGGGCACCTTCTCTTCTTCCTCTTCAGGAGGTTGCTCGGGTTCCGGCTTCTTCGGTGTGGCCTCGTCTTCCAAACCAATGACGTGCCAGTTACCGCGCTCGCGCTTCCCCAGTAGAGTCTTCTTTTTCTTCAAGTCAGCTACCTCAGCCTCGGCTTGCATTGCAGCCGCTGCCTCCTCCTTCTCCTTCTGCTCTTTCCGCTCCTGCGCCTTGGCAAAACGCTCCAGCATGTCAGGATCCAAAGCAGTGTGATAGGTCGACTCGTCCCATTCACAAGGCTGGCCTTTTTTGCACGGAACCAGGGAGAATTCTTCGGGCATGATACCACTCTTGGTAGATTGGTACGCCCACACACAGCCGTCAGTCAATTGCTTAGCCAGGTCCATATCTCCTTCCAAGCCGAAGAGTTTGGCTCCAATGCCAACCATTCCACCAAGAAAGCATGACAGGTGATCCCCTTTGTATTCCATGACCGTGGGGCCTGGCTTATTCTTGGGGATGATCGCTGTGCTCAGAAAGCGGACGTCCCAGCCGCCCTTGATCATAGGCTGGAAGACCAGATGTTGACGGATTGTGTTCATAGCTTTCTCGTACATGGAACGGTACTGATCATTGAGACCGCCCAAAAGCATATACTCCTTGGGCAGATACTCATATGTAGAGTCGGCAAGAGCTCCAAGGCTGTACTTCTCTTTGTCAATGGTGGCTGTGTCCAAACCCCCGGTGCACTGCGCTTCGGGGGCGCTCAGAGCTGCGCCACCGGGACCTTGCGCCACAGCTCCAGGGTACTCTGCAAGCTGAGCATCTTCGTGAAGAGACCGCGCATCGCGGGGTTTGAAGTAGTCCTGGTAGCTCTTCGCATCGGTCGGGGCCGGCTTGGTAGGATGCGGCTTGGAAGAATGAGCACTCGTGGTAGTCACAGGGAGCCGGTCGCGCGCATACTCCTGCTCGAGGCGAGCTTTGGTGAGTTCCTTAGTATTGGCATTGATATTGGCGTTGGCATTGGCATTGGCGTTGGCGTTGGCGTTCTTGCGGCACCCCGAGGCGTCCAACTTCACGGGCCACAAGCCGGGATATTGGGTCTGATCTTGAAGCTTCTCTAACTCGTTGGTAATGCGCGCAACAGCATCATAATATTTGTTCTCTTTGGTCAACTGCGCCAGACGTGTGAATTCCACTGAGAGCGAGCCGAGTTCGGCTAGAATGGCCTTCTTATCGGCGTGATGGGGTCTGGTCAAGTGAGATCTGTAACATGTACTTGTTAGGGGTTATGCAATTACCCGAGGACGGACGAAATTGACTTACGGGGTCCACTTGTACATAAGCGAAGGCATGCGGTTGGGGGTGTCAAAGGCTCCCATAAGAATCTCGGCCAGTTCCACGGCTTTCGCCAACAGGACATCATATTTGTGACCCGAAACATCGTAAGCACTAATCAACCCACCCAGGTAGCGAATGACAGTTTCAAAGAGGGGAATTTCGTTCCTCTTGGAGGTGGTAGTGAAGTCAATCGTCTTGACATAGTCGACTGCTATGGAGAACTCCTCTTTCAGATCCATCAACCAGAGAGTATCCAATGAATCCACCAGCGTAGCACCCCAGCCATTGAACGGATCTCGGAATCCACCCCGCAGAGGCTTGATCTCATCGTGTCCCATGGCGGAGGTCTTGTACCCAGTCCAGGCGCGCTCAAAGACCTCCTTGATTTCCGACAAGCGTTCGACGCGTGTCATTTTATCGGCCGAGGTTTCGTCTTTGAAATCCGCCTGCAGCTTCGGGATCGGCTTGGGCTGACCTGATGGCAACTGGATCATGTCCTCGCTCCGAATCGGGAAGAGCTCGGGCAGCTTCTGCCAATGTGGGCGTGTCCATGTTGCGGCGGGTGTTTCGACTCCCAATTTGCCTTGGCCCTTGACTGGAGCTCCAAGTCCAGTGGTTTTCCGGTTGTCCCCGTCCTTCTCGGTGGCAGGCTCCTCGGATGGCTGGGGGGATTCGGCTGAGATCGAGGGGGGACCCTCTACGGCCACATCAGGTGAAGTGTCCTTGGATTCTTCGGTAGAAAATCGCTCGGGGTTGTAGTCATGGGCGGACGGAGGAGAGGCCGGAGATTGAGGGGCGGCTTGCTCAGGAACGGCGGGTGGGTTCGGGGCTGAGGCCCCCGGTCGACGATCGGCGGGCGGCGATGCACGCCAACTAGCAGAGGATTGTTCTCGTGAACCGGCGAAATGAACAAGAGCTAGAACAAAGATGGCCGCAAATACCAGGAGAACCCGGTATCGCCGGGCTCGGAACATCATCGAAGAAAGTGATCGATGGGGAGGGATGAAGGTACGAGGCAGCACGAAGACGCCCCGGAACAAGGGAGGGGCGAGGGGGAAAGGGGAGGGAATCCTCAACGTGAGGAACGAAAGGTGAAAGAGTAAGCGGAAACGAATGAAGATAAGGAAAAGATTGAAAAGAGTAGGAACCCCCAAATGAGATGGTCAGAGAGACTAAAGAAAGAAGAAAGAGGGGGAAATACGAGCAGAAAGATCACGCGGTTCCCGGGGGAGAAAGGGAAAATGTCTTGGACCTGCAGGAGGTAGAAATCCGCGTGAGAAAAGAGTGAAGAGTGAGGAGTGAAGCGGAAGACGATTTAGAAGATGCTGGTAATGGGAATACTAGTCAAGAATTACTAGTCCCAAGGATCACAAACAGGGTGGAAGAAAATGATATGATGTGTAGGGCGGTAATCGCAAACGACAGACAAGAGTCAACATGAAGAGACTCCGGAGGAAAGAAGGAATGAGTGGAGGTTGGTGAATGAATCGATCGATCAAACCATCAAACAATCTATTTAGAGAAACGACTGACGGAAGAAATGGGGGGGGGGGGGGAGGGGAATAGTGAAAGAATGGAGGACAGTGAAGCCTCTATTCAAACATGATTAGTAGTAAGTTGGTAGTAGTATTGAGTTTGAAAGGTGGGAAAGAAGGGAAAGAGAAGATGAGACAGTCTGAAGGAAACCACCAAGACCAGTGACCACCACAAACAGCAGTCAGTTCTGTTCTTAGATTAGTTTAGTATTTAGTTCGGGTAGTTTTTGAGCAAGTTTTAATCAATCATAAGTGGTATGAGTACTCATAACAGAGGGCGAAGAGAATGGACAACAACCCCGATCAGGAGTAGGAGCAGAGAGGAACGGGAAGGAAACACAGACTGGACTGAGGATAAGAAGTGTACAGTGCAATCCCAAAGAGGAAGAGGGCGGAGGTCGGAGCAAGCCTGGAAAAAAGGACCGCAGGGCCAGACCATTGGGAAGGCGGTTAATTCGCTGGCCTCACGCACTGGCTCAATGCATTCTCCAGCCTACGGTGGAACCGCCGTGGAGAAAGCACCCACTTGGGTGTCGCAAGACTTCCAACCCGTGGAAATAATCTAAAGATTATTTAATATTTAATTAAATAGTCCTGACCAGGCTGACCTAGTCCAACTACCGTAGACTAAACTTACCGCAGACTACGGAGTACACAGGAATTCTGCAGTTTCTGATTGATCCCGGATATGAAATCTTCAAGGCATTTCCCACCTCTCGTAATGCCAACCCGGATCAGTCCGGCTCTTAGGGCAAGGATCAAGAAATACTCCGACTTGATGCAGTCGAACTGGGGATTTTTTGAACATCGATAGTTCATGTTTCTGCATTATGGAACGAAGGTTAAATTAGAAACAGCTGAGGCTGGAGACGAGGGGAGAGAGACAGACACAGACACAGAGAGCAGGCCTAGAAGAACCCCGGATTCGCGAGAAGGAGGATCAGCTAGTCGGATGGACCTGTTAGAATGCGCCATCGATGGATCCAGACTTCCCAATGGAGTCCAGAGGAATTTATCATACTTCTACTCCGTACTACGTACTGATAATACATGTACATAGTAACGATTATCTCGGCTTTCCCTTACCGTCTTCCATGGTTATTGCTACCGCACTGTTTATTCTGTTCAGGAGTATGGTCCTTTACCCACTCCGCCCACAGTATTCTCTTAGTACCCAGTATGATATTGCCCAACGGACCACTTCTCCGTGGCCAAACCATCTAGACTAGCCAAACCGACTCAATGGCTGCCAGCCTTCATCTGACTGCAGAGTGCATGATCCAGGGGGGTAAAGGAACAACCACCAGGAAGGTTTAGGAAGAGGGGCCCGTCACGGCGGTTACTAAAAATAACATAAACATACAGTACTGTACAATTTCCCCCCTCCAGGCTCCGTTCCCCTGCTCCAAATTCCGAAGCGAAAGTCCCACACCTAATGAAATATTCGATGTCTTCCTCCTTCTAATATCCTTGGCCTTCTTGGTCTTGGTCTTGGTCTCCCCGTCTCGAGCTGCTGTAGATACTGCCAATTCACAATGCCATTCCTATCCGGGGAGGTGCTTAGATGAACTCACTAATATTGATGAAGGGCGGCATAGATAACAGTCACGGGATTACTATCACAAAGGGGACAACATAGTGTCTGACCCAGTATACGGTACAGTAACTACATGATCGAATGCTAAGTAGAAGGACTGTGGTCTCTGTAAGAAACCAGTAGACAGACCCTTCAGACCATATCCACTCAAGGCCCCGTCGAGATGAAGCATAAGACCCTGGCGGATACTCAATTTGCCCTTCGAAACACAAATCCCCGAAGATGAAACAGCCGAGAGTGAAGACCTGACCCAAAGTGGCGGGTTGAGACAGATGTGGGAGTGGCTTTCCACCTTTTTGCTCCTTCTGATGGCGGATGATTACCGAAGGTTGAGCCTAATGATAGTGCAAAATTTCTATTTCGGGCCTCCAGGAGAACACACTCGTTACAGAATACAATGACTACGGATAGTATACGCCTGAAAATCTCATCTCTATGATTATACTCATGACCATCTATCTGGGAGGTGACCCGGGAGGCTCACAGAGCCGGAAGTCTCCGGAATTCGTTCATATTCACATCCTGACGGACTGACACTGTCTGCAGGAGAGGGATCCTATAACCCAACAGTCGTGCGCCCCCGATTGTCCTTGCTCACTTGTTGGAAGCGTTGAATCAGCCCCAAAACCCCAGCGCCCCCAGCAAGCGCATCCACATTCTCTCCGCCTTCTCTCTCCTCACCATCCTCGTCCCTCTCGTCTACCAAATTCATGCGCCACGATTCGCCCAAATTGGTGTCGCTCGTTCCGATGCCTGCCCCGCTCGACCCCGAAGCTACATGCGGTGAAGCTCTGACTCCAACACCACGAGCCTGCGTAGATGGCCCATCCTCATCGGCGATCGGGTCAGAAATGGTACGCGACGGTCGGGATGGACGGTAGCGAGAGTACGCTGATGCACGATGAGTGGTGCGGAATCCGGACGCAGACGGTTGGTGATGCGGATCGAGGAGCATCGACGGGGCGGGGGACGTGTGATCGCCTAAGCCCGGAGGGCCGAACCGAGGAGCGCCAAAAGCAGACTGTTGGCCCATCATCCCGCCAGCCAAACCAGGCCTTGCCAGCGTTCCATCCAGTCGCTCACCATAAGTGCCCATCTCGATAGCCGAGGGTGACCCGAGGGTTGGAAACGTGGGCGGCGGATGAAACTGTCGCTTGTTGGATGGACGTGGATTTGCCCCATAATTATCCAAGAACCCATAGTAAGAAGCCAACATCTTGCCGTCCTTGGTGGAAAAGTAATCGGCCCGCAGGTCCTGCCGTGCGGGATCTCGTCGACCAGGGTCCGCTTGGGAGATGACGTTGGTGCCCTTCTTAAAATCGAACACAGCAAAGGAGCACAGGTAACCCATGCCATCGACATGAACGGTAAACTCCCGAAAGAAATCGATAAGACGGTCGCTACATTTGGGCAGACTGAACCACAGGATGAAAGGCGTGAAGATCATGCTCATGATTTCCTCCAAGAAGATCACAATCTTCATCTGATATAAGGTGGCGAAATCCTTCCGAACATCGTCGCTATGCAATCGTCCTTTCCAATGGCCCGGAAAGTAGTGGGTGAAGTTGATCACCTCTAGTAGCGCGTACTCGGGATCAAACACGTTCGTCTCCTCGGGCACCATACCCTGGGCGACCGCCCAAACAGATCCAAAAACACCCAGGTAGAACAGGACAGTGCGATCGGGAGTGATCTCAAACCCCAAGAACAGCTCCGGGTCCACGACGGACGCTAGAGCCAGCACAGATGCCAGCGCACCAGAGACGAAGGCAACAAATCCAGCAACCTGGACGGTCTTATCCTTGGGGAACTGATCCACATAGCGGCTGGCGAATGGGTAGGACATATTCGTGCGACGCTCGAAAAGGTGCCAGAGCTCGTTGAACTCCCGGAACTTCCATTCCGCCAACGGGGTATATTGACGCGACCCAATCTGGGACGGATTCTTTTTGTACTCATTAAAGTAGCGAAAGAAATAATGAGTCATAAAGTAGACAACAATGAAAGGAGCTGCGAAGATGTTCATGATGCCGGCAAAGATAAATCGGCGGCGCAGGCCGTCACTCAACGCTCGTCGGTGGGTATCTTTTAGAAACAATGTTCGAACTTGGCCCTGCTCGTTGAAAACATAGTCCATCACGCACAGATTGATGTTCCATTCTAACGTCCGTGAGAATAGTTGCCGGTTCCGCAAGAACGGGACTGGAAGTGTGAGGTCAAGTATATCCTTATTGACCAGAGCTATTAAGTAGTTTTCTTTCCGCATCAGTCGGTTCGCGATATCATGAGCATCCATTCGTTGCTTGGATTGGCTCCCCATGAATTTGCGGTTTTTGGCAGAGACAGCGCCGGCCGTCGCTGGGTTAGAGTCTCGTAAGGTCATCAGGCGGCTGACCACTTCCTGCCAGGATATCGTTTGAATCTCGGGATCGGAAATGCCGAGCAAATAATGGTAGAAGTCATGCATATGCTTGAGTCTTCGGATATCAAGGATATACTGAAAGGACTTGCCGATCCAGAACAGCGAGAGTAACCACAGCAGGAAAGTAGAAGAGAACGACATCTTTTTGGTGCATTGCTGGATATAAATGTCATCTAACGTTCTGCTACCGCGTACACTGCGATAGTCGATGCAATTCGTCAGAAAGATGCTGAAACCTACAACAAATGCGAATGTCCTATATTTGGTCAGCAGCTGTCTTGAATCCATCGCGATAAGCCGCAAAGCAATGAGAGCGTACAGGAGGCTTAACGCCCGGTTCAGTAAAATCGACCAAATCCCATTTCCGAGATAGTACGTGTAG
Organism: Aspergillus brunneoviolaceus CBS 621.78; assembly: GCF_003184695.1. Classification (NCBI taxonomy): domain Eukaryota; kingdom Fungi; phylum Ascomycota; class Eurotiomycetes; order Eurotiales; family Aspergillaceae; genus Aspergillus; species Aspergillus brunneoviolaceus. The sequence continues at coordinate 211,369 of NW_020290761.1, read as the reverse complement.
ACTTCCTTCAGAAAATTGTCTAGATTCTCCACATTCGCCCACATCCACATTGCTTTCACTTTGGGATCTACTGTGGCCAGATCTGGGTATCCAGCTGACCACAAAGCTCCATGGTGGCGTTTCCCAGGAGCACTATGCACTGGTAATTGTCCCCGGGCTGTCTCCCACCGCGCTTGGTCCATATGTGAGGGTGGTCGAGCGTGAGGACCATGATCGCGGAGATTATGAGAGGGTGGGGGAGGAGGAAGTTTTGATTTGAGATCGTCTTCATCCTCCTGGTCCCCTTCCACGAGGAGAGAAGCCGGAACCTCATCATCACTGTCCTCGAGTTTATGTTGGGGCGATAGTGCCTGCGGTCGCCGTAAGCGACTGGATCTCCGGTTTCGCGATACACTCTTCATGGGTGCCTTCCCGGCGGCTTTCGCGCTTTGAGGAACCGGGGGGGTCAAAAAGGGATCGCTCGGGCCTGGGGATTCATCCCTCTCGGCATGTGCTAGGGCTTCCTCCAGTTCGCCATCACTGAAATGACCCAGATGGTCATCCTCCAGGGCTAACCCTGCACGCTCCTCAATATCCGAGGTGTCTGAATGAGAATCGTGCTGTCGGATGGTCTCATACACTGACGGCGATCCATGCGGAGGAAGGAAACGGGACAAGATATTTGATGTCATCATCTTGGGCTAGAGCTCTCGACTTGATGCATGGACTGTAGACACATCAGTAGCTGGAAGCGGCCATCAAGCCGGGTCCAGAGATAGCTCCAGAGTTTTGCCGAATATGAGACAGCTCTGGTATACTCTAGGTACGCGAGGGTGTTTTGGAGGTCAAATGGCGGAACGTAATCGGGCAATCGGTCCTCTGGCACCGATAAGAGAAAGCCTACCAAGCAAGACCTGATGCCTGGCCAATTTCAAGAAAGCAGGTACGAGAAATAATCATGTAATAGCAGACAGGGTGGAGCTATTGACTTTTGGAAATGAAGCAGGTCGGTTGGCGCGGTCAAGGTCAGGAGTGCCAAAGAAGCTGGTGACCGGCTGCCCTCGTGATAAGCCGCGATGATGCAGGCGGTCACCGAACGGAAAAGAAGCTGGTGCCTCAGGCGTCAGGACGAGCAGTCGCATCATGTGATTTATCGGGGGAGTTGAGGAGTGTTCATGGTTATCACGTGATACAGACAGCGATGACAAAGCGGGCGAGTGTTGACAACAGGGCACGAGTCAGTGATTTCTAACTCAATGGTCACGGGATGAACCGCCAACGAGGACCACTGATTGGCTTCAGCGCCTGCGATCCTGCCATGACCGGTTAGCTGGCTCGTGCGGGGGTGTTCGACTCGAGTCAGGTCTGTGGTACGGAGTGCCTTTCCTGCTGTTCTCGAAAATCACTACTAACGATCATCATGGTGTCCAGCTGCCAGTGGTCTAGGCCGGGATTCGGCTCGAACTGAAGAGAACACAACCGGTGACAAGCAAGCAAGCCGCGTTCTTCGCAATCCTCGTGAACAGTCCTTCGTTTAAACCATAACCAGGTCACTACGTACTCTTGTAGTGCACTATTTATGAGAATTTCTGCTCCCCATTGAATGATAAGAAAACCCTGGTGATCAACTGGTTCCCCGAGAGCTCCACACTCAGTGAGATGACCTCTGGCCTTTCTCGGGTCAAGGCTAGACTACGGACGGGGAGACCCATGGACGCGTTCTGCCATGTTCACTATCTTCCCCAAGCCGAGCTGTTGACAATTCTTACACGCACCACACACACACACACACTCTCTCTCTCCCCCTTTTTTCTGCCAACGTCTACCGTCAATATTTGTCAAGCCAACCAGGGACCAGCGAAGGCCAATGGAAGAATGGGAAGGCTGTCCCATGGGGAAAAGCCACACCGCGCCCAGATAAAGATATCGACTGAACCACTCAGGCCGCGGTGCCTACAGTAGTGCCAACACCTCTACTACGGAGGAGCGCATTCTACGCTTTCTAGACGTAACGCAATCACTAGCATGGCCCGCAGGGTAGGCGGGCAATGATCAAGTCCTGTGCACACGATGACGGGCGAAAGACTTTGGCAGCTGCCATTGGGCCACGCCAACACCGAATATATTACTTGCTTTAAGGGAGGCGGGAAGAATCCCAGTGGCGATTATCGTTAGTTTCTCGGATCTGACCGCCGCACCCTGTTGGTCCGGTTCTGGAATAACGAATTAGTCCTCAGACCGTTCCCTCCTTCCACTCTATTCCGTACTACTGCCAGTGGTGGACGCCGTACGGAGGTACCATATTCCCGATGCATCAGAGTGGACATCCACTTCGTGGAGACTATTGAGATTGGTGAGATTGGAAGGAAGGTAAAGGATTGAGGCTGAAGAGAATGCGACAGAAGGCGAAGGAGAGAATGAGCAGGAAATGATTATGTGCCTTGAGGTTTGCTACTAATATTTCGGGTTTCTTCTGGAATTCCATGATTCGGCAATGGTTGGGGAAACGATTCGTCAGGGGGAAGGGGTGGAAACACACCGCACTGCAGCAACAAGAGTTCGAACAGAGCAAGAAAAAAAAAAGTCTCCATCCATATCAGTGGTGGTATAACTAATAGACGGGATGAGGATTCTAAGTCCGGAGTACTGTACAGTACTACTACATAGTAACTCCTTTCGACAGGTTTCAATGCCGTTTACAACAGTATGTTCTCCATAGACCGACCATTGCCCGGGTGGTGTCCGGTAGTTAAGTTAGTCAAAATGATACCTACTTAGTAACCTACTGGCCAGAAAGGACAATCACAATAATGTCGAAGCCCACAATCAATCCATAACCGCATCAATAGTGGATCTCAGCCTCATAAGTTGGGCCCGAGATTTTTCCTTTGCTCCATTTATTCTCCTTCCCATTATAGACAGCTATACGGAGTTGTGTGCAGTGCTCCGTGGTGAGCTGGTAGCTAAGTTATCAGCAGTGTGATCAGGCCATGAAGTTGCTTTGACCATAAAAATTAATGTGCAAGGGAGAGAATAGTGAACCGATAGAGTATTCTGTACCTACGTAGGAAGTAGAATAATATCATCTGGGAAATCATTACACATACTTCTCTATCTACTCTACCTACTCATAGTAATGGGGAGTGAGGATAATGCGTCAGCCAGCCAATGAGTGGCAGTTGCAGTTGAAGTGTTCCCTCAGGCTTCTCTTCGTCTTCCGAAACGCCTAAACTAAGATTCCCCCTGCATCTTGGCCGATTGGCATGTCTCCCTCTCCTTCTTCACCACCGTCCATCGCCATCGTCGCGTTATTGCTACAGTATCTCAACTGATTCTTATACCGTCCAGCTCAGTAACCCTACCCTGGGTGAAACGAGACTGCAGTAAGTACTGGTACCTTTTTTTTGTCTCTCTGGTGTCTCCCTCTCCGTTCAATTTCTTGCTTGCTTCTGCTCTTTATTGTTTCCTTCTTCCTTTTTTTCCTCGATAACCTTTGGATGCGACGCTGGGATGACTGGGCAGTAGGGAGAATTTCTTTGGTTTGCTTGCTTGCTTGCTTACTGCACGCCGGGGGCCACAGCTCTATCAGCTCTATCTACAGTGCACTTTTTGTCTTCAAGTACTATTGAAAGGAGACAAGCAATTGTCCTTTCCCCCTCCATTGACCTCGTTTTCCCTGTGATTCTTCCTTGAATAGCAATCTCCAGTTATTGTTCATCTGTGCCTTCTTGCTGAGTTGCATCTCTTCTTCCCACGGCTTCACCACCGCCTCCCGCTTTCATTCTTCCTCACTCTCTCACTCTCACGCATTCTCTTTCTCACTTTCTCACTCTCCACAGCCAAGCCAACTCTATCCTCTTCTCCGTTCCTCTCCCTTTTCCTTTCTTTCTCCCTCTCTTAACTCCATTTCGCTTGCTTACCTACAACTTGCCTCCACGGCTTTCCCTGATTTGTTCCTCTTTCCACCTACCTACCTACCGAACCCCCACCTTCACCACTACTCTTACCACAATCAATCACCACCAACACCAGCATTATCGACATAGACCAAACCAGCCCAGCCCAGTCCAAATCCCGAATTGTCGTACGAAAATGCATCCACGCTGATGCGGGATCTGCAGCTTTCACCACGCACGTTGCCAGGGTCATTGATTTCCCACTCCCCTCAGTTCCCTATCGATTTCCCCCTCCACCCGCAAAATCGCTGTCGCGCCTACCTCCAATTGACAAGTCCATTGAGCAGAGGTCGTGAACAGAACGCCAATCCCTTCTTTCAGCGGATGCAGGTGTGTGTTAATTGTTCTATCATTCTTCTCTCCCTCACCTTGACCCCATATGTCCCCAATTTTCCTTTCTCCGTCGACTCCAATGATATCACGCTTCCCGGTGGTTCGAACCAAACCTTTGTGCCGACCGATTCCTTAGTACGAGGAGGAGTACCTTAGAGCTGCTGTCACGTCATGACCTAATCCTTTTCAACTGCCTTTTGTCCCTATTGAACTTAGCTTACCTATGGTGGTTATCTTGCAGCGACCCTGTGGGTTGAAACTCGAAGCTTCGAGGATAGGAGTTGGAGCACACTGATTAGCGATTTTCAACCCCTCGACATTTTGTTACGCCTCCTCCCGCCCATCCATTCAACGACTGCCACCGCACCAACGCCAGCACCAGAACTTTCTCCTCTTCCTCCTCCTCCTCCACCACCTCCTCTCACGACCCCTCTCGGGCAACCTCACTGGCCCTTTCTCTATTTGACCCAGAAGCAGTTGATCTGTAACATCCTCATCGCTTGTACTCCCAACGCGCCGGCCTCGACCGAATGTGCGACTCCGCGTCCTTTCCTCATCCCGGACTCCATGCGTTCAGCTAGCGACCCATTGGACGACAAAGGCCCTCAATTGTTGGAGGACGGTTGCGCAGCGTACGTTGGGTGTCAGCGTCCTGCAACGTAACAACCCCGCATCCTCTCATCGTCTCATCGGTTTCTGTGTCTCGGCTCGTCTGCCTGCATCTCCTGTAGCGACCTCGTTTGAGCGCCGCTGCTGCCGGTTCCGTCGTGCGTGGTTGGAAAAAAGATGGAGCCGGAAAGTTCCAACGGGTTCAAACGGAACTCCATCCACGGAATATATAGTCGTCCTGTGGAACGGCGCCCGAGCAAAAAGTCTTCCTCTAAGGACCGGCATGGGATGGTCTATCCAGAGAGTTTCAGAGATAAAGGCATTCGCACAGTGACCCCGGACCCCGAGGCGGGGAATCACTCCCCCTCGTCCGAAGCGGAACATCTGGCTTCAAGTGCGGCCCCCTCCCCTCGCGCTGCCGCCCGTACACGAGCCTCCGATCGCGAAGCCCGTTGCGAATTTCACTCGCGCCATTCGGCCGGTGACGAAGACGAGCCGCCGCTGGAAGTGAAGACCCAACGGGCGCGGTCACGGACCACCAACTTGGACGATCAGCGCAGTGAGCTCTCCAGCAATAATTTTTTTAGATCCCGGAATCGTCTGGGCTCCATCAACACCGCAACATCCCAACTTAGAACCCCCGATGATCAAACGACGTCGATCGGGTTCCCGTCAATACAATCGCCCACTTACCTTAGCCATACCCTTGGTCGGCAGCGATCAAGCAAGCCTCCCGGAAGCTCGAATTTGGTAACGAGCGTGTCGGCCAATCAAACAACATCCCCGCTGTCGAGTACCGATGCATCCAAAATCCTGCAGCTCATGAAAACAACTTGTGGAAGGATGCACGGCATTCTTTCGTTTCGGACTGCATCTACGACCGCTTGGTCATCGGGCTATTGCGCCATTAATGTTGCCACGGGAAGCTTGATATACCAAGCTAAAGGAGAGCCCGCATTGGCCAAAACACTGATCCCCGATCTTCGTGGCTGTCAGGTTCGCACCTTGGTCGATCCCGAGACCCGTACCAACTATCTCAGTGTATCAACCTTTACTTCTGGTCTAGGGGTGGAGCTGAAACCTCACGTCAGCGAAACATTTGATTCGTGGTTAGCTGCACTGTTATGCTGGCAGCCGATCCGACCCAAAGGTGTTCAAAATAAGATGACGAAACCACAATCGGTGGTCATCGGTGATCGCCGCCTGGTTGAACGTAGGAGAAACTCGGAGAGCACTGTTCAGAAGGAGGCAGCAATCATCAAGGTGGGTAAAATGCTCCTCTGGGATAGGCCGAGTGCCTCTGGCGTTCGACCATCGTCAGGGCGTCGGGTTTCCACCTACAGACAGCAAAGGGCACTTTCTGCGTCTTGGCTACGCGTAAGCTGCACGCTGCAGGAAAACGGCGCTTTCAAGCTATACACGGAGTCAGACATCACTCTGGTCGCTTGCATTCAATTGTCGCAACTCTCCCGCTGTGCAGTACAACAACTGCACTCATCCGTCTTGGAAGATGAATTCTGCATTGCAATATACCCGCAGTATGCAGTACATTCTGCTTCGGGCCTAACGCGCCCAGTATACTTAGCTCTTGAAAGTCGCGTTCTGTTCGAGGTGTGGTTCGTCCTTTTGCGCGCGTTCACGATCCCAGAGCTTTACGGCCCTGAAACGCCAGTAGAGGAAGAGTCTCCGAAGACTCCAGGAACAAGCGAGACCAATGTCGCTTCTACCGCGGACATGTTCCGAATCGAGAGAGTACTTGATGTAAGAGTAACGGAAGCTAAGCTATATCGCTGCAGAACCGCGGAAAAGACTCCCCGCAGTCGAAAGCAGTCCCGGTCTCATAGCAACTCGGCCCCCGCCTCTGCAGTGAGTGATTACTATACCGAAGTTCTCCTGGATGGCGAGATTCGGGCGAAATCTGCCGTCAAATACCGCACAGCAAACCCTTTCTGGCGAGAAGACTTCACTTTCAGTGACCTCCCACCCGTTCTGTCACAAGTCTCCATTCTTGTCAAGACGATCAACTCGACCCAGAAGGATTGGTCACTGATCTCGCATGGCTCTTATGCCCTCGGTCATGATTCGAACCCTCTGCGCGCATTGGATGACGTAGAACTCGCTTCTCATGATGCCACGTTTGGCAGGGTTGACTTGAAACTAGATGACCTGCAGCCAGGGGTGGAAACCGAAAAATGGTGGCCAATCCTGGACGACAAAGATCAACCTGTGGGTGAAATGCTCATGAGGGCTCGGATGGAAGAGACTGTTGTGCTCATGTCGCAAGAATACACCCCGATGTCTGAACTTCTTCATTCCTTCACCAATGGTCTCACGATAAATATGGCTCAAGTCATGTCATCCGAACTTAATCAGCTTTCGGAAGCGCTTTTGAACATTTACCAGGTTTCAGGGACGACCGTCGAATGGATATCAGCCCTAGTAGAGGACGAGATCGACGGGGTGCATAAAGAGTCGACCGTAAGTCGACTACGATACACGTCGAGAATCCATTCCAACGACGCACGGGAATCAGCCCAGGACCGGGAAGTCCTCGTCAGAGACCTGGGCCGAACTGCTACTGTGGAAGCAAACCTTCTCTTCCGCGGCAATTCACTTCTGACTAAGGCACTCGATTATCATATGCGTCGACTCGGGAAGGAGTATCTAGAAGAGACGATTGGAGAGCGACTTCGCGAGATTGATGAGACTGATCCAGACTGCGAGGTCGATCCGTCTCGTGTACATCGTTCTGATGACCTCGACCGTAACTGGAGGAATTTGATTGCTCTAAGCAATGGGGTCTGGAAGTCGATTGCGGCCTCGCCCTCCAGATGTCCGGCCGAATTGAGACTCATTTTCCGCCATATCAGGGCGTGCGCGGAGGACCGATACGGCGACTTCCTTCGAACTGTCACGTACAGCAGTGTTTCCGGATTCCTATTCTTGCGATTCTTCTGCCCGGCAATCCTTAACCCGAAGCTCTTTGGATTGCTAAAAGGTATGCGCCCAACTTTTAGTCATGACTGTTTTCACCAGTGCTAATGGCAATCAGATCACCCGCGCCCTCGTGCTCAACGTACTTTAACCCTGATAGCGAAGGCTCTGCAAGGCTTAGCCAATATGACTACTTTTGGCAGTAAAGAACCTTGGATGGAGCCCATGAACAAGTTCCTGAACACTAACCGGTCCGATTTCAAACAATTCGTGGATTCGATCTGCGCGATTCCTGCTGACCGTCCGGCGCCGATTGTGACTCCCTCTTACGCCACGCCCATTCAGATTCTGGGCCGTTTGCCCCCAACCTCACGCGAAGGGTTCCCCAGTCTACCTTTTCTGATTGATCATGCGCGAAGCTTTGCCAATCTGATAAGCATCTGGCTGGACTCGGCACCAGAGAGGCTGAACGAGTTGGAGGAGGTCGACTCTGCTGTCAGCAAGTTCCATGAGCTAGCCCTCCGGCTCCATCAACGGACAAAGGATTGCATGAGCCGAGCCGAGCAAGCTGAGCGTCCAAGCGGAAACCTTGAAGTCAAATGGGAAGAATTGATTGACTCAATGGAGCGGTCCGCGACCTTCTACGACGACAGTTCTAAGCCCACCAGCCCGACGACGGAGGCGGCCGTGGCGGGATCTACCTCGGTGACGGGAAGTCATCGCAATTCAATCGGCTATTTCACTTCACGGCCGTCCCTCCCGCGTCGATCAACTGATCGCCCCCCTGAGGGTGATGAGGATACGCCACCCAGTTCTTCATCTGCGACGTGGGATCAGAGTCGAGTGCCCTTCACAATCCCTCGGTGGGCTGATCCGCGGGATAGTACCGGCAGCTCAAAAAACTCCTCGACATATTCCCTCGACCAGGAGCCGTCCAGATCTAGACGCTCCAGTATTACAAGGGAGACTACAAGCAAATATCGTTTCTTTGACTTTGTCCCCGCCACCTCTCGACGCAAAGCCAAAGATCGAGATCAAGCCCAACAGCAGTCCCGTGAAGAACAACGGAGTGAGACATGAGTATAAAAGCGTCTTCATAGGCCCGAACATCTACGCTTCGACGTTCATGATGACTATGGCGACCAGGAGCGGCCTGGTTGATACATGGGCTTCCCAACAATAGCCTTGTGACGCATTCATCCTTACATTGGAGCTGAGCTCCTGTCTTGTGGAGAAACCGACTCTCCAATTCTCGAGGACAAGCCGACAGCGGGATGTGCGAACCTCGACTGAAATGCGAACCATATGGCAGGTGGCAGAATTATTGTTTGTTGTTCATCTTCTCCTTTTCTGTATAACACAAGAGATCGATTCCATTATCGAAAGACCTGCGTCTTCTGGTGTAAATTCTTCTCCTCCCCTCGCCGTTCTCTTGCCTCCATTGATTTTCCTCTCTTAAGCAGCATGTGCCCACGATCTAACGTACTTTCTTCTGTGTGGTTGTCTCTTTGTTTCCTCCTGGAAAGCATTTTGTTCTGGTGTTGATACCCTGCTCCAATTGGGGTTGTTTTTGCGTCATTTGGTCCCTGGACGTGTGAACAGCCCACTGGATGGATATATTGGATCTCTTGAGGAATTGGGATGCCTCGAACGTGAGAGATGACCGACCCCACCCTTTGTTCTTCTCTTTTCTTTGGCCCCCTCTACATTTTCTCCTTGTGTAAATAGCGTCTTTTCTTCTCACCAGATTGGTCTGGGTATAGATGACACGACTACTCCATTAACCTGTTCGATACCGACTATTGGCTTTGTTTTCTGGAGTATGCGTAACCTAGGAAATTACTCTGGAACTCCACCCCTCCCCTTTGGAGAAGTGGAAGTGACTGACATACTGTCCACTCACAGGTCAGCTGGCCTGATTTTCGGGAGATCGAGTTGTCTCTCCAGTCATATCCGATAGCATGCTAATCATCTAGATACCTGTTCGGCATAGATGTACCCGAAAATGCCGGTCTCGCCTGTAAGCCTGGATGGAGCGCGGAAGTTCCCTCGACGGCCCTCATGAGGTTGAAATCAGGGAGGGTCGGGATCGCCGTCTATGAATGCTTATCAGTGTGAATAAAAGTCTGCGCTCAACCTTGGCCTGACATACCCCTTCCATATCGCCTGAACTTCGTCTTCGATATTATCTAATCACGTTGGTGGAGCATCAGGGTGGGCACCGTCAGGAACAAGATCAACGACCCTTGAGGAAGTACTGTTAAGGAGGGACTGGCAGTACCAAGGCAAGGAAGAACCAGGCGCAGGTCCATGTCGGCAGCCTCAGATAGAAGAACGCGACGCATTCAGCGCCCAACGCCTTCCATCGCTCCGCAGCGATGAACAGGGGTACGAAAGTTACATCGCGTTCAAGGCAAGTAGGCTAGATCTACGGCGAACGGCTGCTCCACCGGTAGCCCGATCCAGGTCAAATCGTGCAACATCTGCTGCCATACGGTCGCATCCCAATCTTCGGCCACCGCCGCCGCGAACCCTGGGGCTCGAGGGGGATCGTCGGGTGTTGGTTGCGGTGAGATATGAGCGTTCTCAGCGTGCTGGGTAAATGGTGTTCTAGTATCTCCTCGATCTGGTGTGGAATGGGGCCGTGCCCGACTGCTCTCCAACCATGAGAGCATGGATCCGATCACTGCACGGCATTTGTCCCAAACGTCATCGTTCCGGGACATTGTCGCCATCTTCTGCATAGCCGCCAGGCCGAGGTTGTGGATGTCTTTGGGACGGACGTCGACTGCCTTGCCTTTCGTCGCGGCATCCGAGAGTAGGCTCAGCTTCGATAAGACCAGCAGGCCGTACCAGATGGATGTGTAGCTGAACATGGGGAGGTTGGGGGTGATTGAAGCCGGCGATGCGAGGAATACTGTCACGGTGTTGAACGCGGAACGCGCGATGGTCAGGAGTTGCTGTTTCTCATACTGGCGAGGGTCATCCTTTTGCTGCCGCAGGGCGTGTCCGAGAACAATGGCCGGCATTGCGTTGAGCTCCAAGCGCAGGGCCCCTATTGAGGTCAGGAAATGGCCAAGCTATTCTATTCAGTCGCGGACGGGACATACAAGTATTACACTGTATTTTCTGTACGAGACGGTGCTCGATTCGATTCTCAAGTATGTCCATAGACCGGGACAGTTCGTCCGTGCTCATCGCATGGATAGGGTCTTCGACTTCTGGCTCCGATCGCCGAGCAAGCGATTGGATCTCAATTAGTGCTTTGAGAGACTGGTCCGTGGGATACTCCGCCCTTTGCCCTAAGCTGTGGGCACAGTAGTCGACTCAGTCCGTGTTTTTCATGATGAGCTGTCGCCGGAATATCGAGGCCCTGGTTCTGTTAGTCAATAACTCTGGACTGCATATCGTATTCACAGCTCGTACTTGGAACATAGATAATAGCACTCTAAAAAGGCACGCTGTCCGTCAGGGGTCAGATAGAGCGCTTGGGCTTTGTGTGGTTCCTCTGCCTCTTTTTCTTCGGGATAGTGGCGCTGCATTCTGAAGTTGTCGCATCTATCCAGTCCGAAGTCCACAACGATGGCCATAGCCATCTGCAGAAGCATGTACACCTGGGTATGGTAAACGCGCCAGTGATAGTGATACCATGCGATATGGACCAGTAACCCCCGGAGTAGATCCATGTCCCTCTCCATGTTCATGACTATGCGGGTCGAGATCACAGCTCGTGCTTCGAGCTCTAGTTTTTGCTGTAGATCGGGCCTATGCTCGAGACAAGCTGTTATTATGCACAGGAGAAGGAATGGAGACTGCTTGCCCAGTTCGACAAAGCTCGCTTCGGGTACAATGACGAATGGAAACAGGGGCATCAATTCTGTGCGGAATTTCGAGAGTAGCTCTTCGCCTTCAGTGATACTGAGAAGTCCCCGGGTGATTGATTTGTGGAGCGGCTCAGGTATAGAGCTTGGGTGTGTCGAAGTATTACTGATTGTAGAAGGGGATGACATTTCTGTTATAGATGCCAGTCCCATTCTCGGGTCCAAGTCGAAACCGTTGAGATAGTCTTCTTTTTAGGTGCATGGCTCGGAAAAGGCTACCTGGTCAGTATGTAACTGAGCAACAAGTGTGTCGACCTGTTGCTGGATGATCGCAATGCGGCTGTTCCTGGAGTCAGGGAGAGAAAGGTTACCCATCAGTCTACCCCCAACACAAGGGTACGATATATGGCTATGAGCTAACCTGATGCTTGCATTGCTGCGCGAGCTGTCTGGAGAAGCACAGTGTCGGTCAAGTCTCGCACACCGTTGACAACGTCCACTCTCAACTGGCACGCATTTCACTTTCAATTGAATGCATCGTACGCAGGCATGCCGCCTCGAGGGCGCTTGCGGAGGCATTTCTCTTTGTACTGGACAATAGCTCCGGTCTCAAGGCAACTGAATGAGGGACAGTAAGTTGACAAGCCGGAGGTAGAGAGAGTACGGAGATCAACACGGCGCGGGGTCGGAGTCGACCTCGGAGCCAACCACAAAGCCGGGACCGGTCTCGGTCTACCATACCAACAGATTACCCGATTCGGTAATTGTTGGTATAATCCAGGACCTGGGCTTCGAAATCAGAAACAGCATAAAGCTGTGTCCTCATTGCCATGAACTACCCAATATAGTCTTCACAAATCTCGATCAGTTATAGCTGGAAGATGTCTACAAGTCCTCCTGACGCAGCACAGCCAATCAGTTCTGTGAAGCTGTATAGCATCTTGGCCGGGCTCATGATAGCCACGTTCCTAATATCATTGGATGTCTCCATCATCGCTACTGTAAGTTCACCCTCAGTTCTTTGTTTTTATTTGCCCTTCTTGAAACTCAAACTGACCCGTCAAAGGCCATCCCCTCAATATCAACCCAATTCCATGCTACAACAGACATCGGCTGGTACGGAGCGACCCACTCACGAAGTGCGCTCTTCAACCTCTCAGCGGCAAGCTCTCCTCACTGATATCGCTGCGATGGGCCTACCTCGCATTCTACGTCATATTCCTGCTCGGATCCCTGATCTGCGGCATGGCCAACAGCTCCAGGATGTTCATCATCGGACGAGCCGTCGCGGGGGCCGGAGGCTCCGGGGTAGTATCGGGTGGGCTCTCGGTGATTGCAATGATCACCACCCCGCAGCAGCGTCCACTGTTCACGGGGCTAATTACCTCTCTTTACGCCCTGGGAACTGTAGTCGCCCCGATCATCGGCGGCGCGCTGACTGAGCATAGGACGTGGAGGTGGTGCTTTCTCCTCAACCTGCCCGCAGGAGCCGTGACGGTGGTGGCGTTGCTCTTATTCTTCCACCCCCCTGCTCCCAATACCAACAATGGGGGTGTCCATCGCGCATCCCTCCTAAAACAGCTCGACCTTCTCGGATGCGCGCTCTTCATACCCTCCATCATCATGATCATGCTGGCCCTGCAATGGGGCGGCAGCGAATCCGCCTGGGGTTCAGCGACGGTGCTCGGACTCTTCGTCGGCTTCGCATTCACGATGACAATCTTTGTCGTCTGGGAGTGCCACATGAAGGAGCAAGCCATGATCCCCATCGTGCTGTTGCAGGGCAGGTCGACCATGCTCAGTCTTGCCTTTGCGTTTGTGTTCATGGGGTCGTTCGTCATCCCGGTGTATTTTCTACCCGAATGGTTCCAGATCGTCCAGGCCGCGAGCCCCATGCGCAGCGGCGTCATGCTTCTGCCGTCGGTGTGCACCCAGGTGCTTGGATCCCTCGTCTCCGGGATCCTAGGTAGGTCAAGCTTAGGGCTCATGCTATCCCCGTTTCCCCAGCAAATCCACAACTAACGGCGGAATCCCTATAGCCAAGCACCTCAGCTACTACAACCCGTGGCTCTTCATCGGCTCCGCCTTCCTCTGCATCGCCAACGGGCTGTACACAACCTTTACTGTCTCCTCAGGACCCGCCGCATGGATCGGGTACCAGATCTTCCAGGGCCTGGGCTGTGGCGTTGCCGCCCAGATCCCTTTGCTGATGGTGCAGCTGGCACTGAAGGATCGACCGCGCGACGTTCCTGTTGCGATCGCCACGGTTCTTTTCACGCAGTACTTTGGGAGTGCGGTGGTGCAGAGCATCGGGGGAACCATTTTTCAGACTGAACTGAGAAAGCAGCTGCGGGATCGGGCTTCGTTGGAGTATACGCAGGTGGAGATGCTGCTTGAGGCTGGGACCCGCGGGATGCGCGAGGTGGCTGCCCAGGCATTTCCGGATCGGTTGGCTGAGGTGGTTGTTGCGTATGACAAGGCTATTACTCCTGTGTTTGTGAGTTGATTCTCTAGGCTTCGTGAGGTGTGTGCGCGCTACGCTGACGGTGCTTGTTCACTAGTATCTTCCCGTAGCTGGGAGCGCTCTGGCGTTTATAGTAGCCGGCGGGATTCCATGGGTCAATACTCGCCCGGCGCAGGGAAATGGTGACTTGCTTTGTGCAGAGCGAAGTGAGAAACCTCAGTCGGATGGGCAGGTCACTGTGTGAGGAACTAGCTTGCTGCGCGTGGTCATTGGGTATGCAACACTGACTCTAAAGGTTCTGGCGGTATCAATGGTAACATTAATGCAAAATGCAAAAGATGGCCAGGAATGGGAAGGGTATACTCTTGAAGGAGGGTGATATATTGACCCAGATAGATTATAACTAATACTAATGCAAACCAATTGGAAAGGGAACCTCGATTATCTGGGTCAATTCTATAATGCGTACCGGAACTCCTTGTCCTGCTTGTCAGTCAGGTCATTGCTGGGTAAACCATTCTCATCGAGTTCGATCTGCGGATCAGTCCCCTGCAGCTCCGAAGACCTCATCTGCGCGTCACGCTTGCGGTTGTCGGCTGCACATAGAAAGCGGTAGACGATGACGGCCACGAAGAGAAGACACCATGTCACAATGGAAGTGATCACGCCCTCGGTATACCGTGGCTTGTGCGTCCACAGCTGTGGTGAGCCGATGCAGCCTGCCGAGTAGCCTATGAAGAACATGGTGTTCACGATCGCCCGTTTGGTGTTGCCCTTCACATTTGAGGCGGAGAGGGAGAGAAGTATAGACATCGATGCTGTAATGCACGAGGACTAGACAGGGTCAGCATTGGTTTTAATTTCCAGAGCCATCGTACCAAGGCCCCGCAAGTATTGTGCATGTAAACTCACCACCCAAGCAGCAACGATGAGCCCCCACTCCGCCGCCACGTCAAGCTTCATCAAGAACACCGTCCCCACCAGTGGCGGGATGATCAGCAGCAGAACCACCAGACTTCGCTGCCGCGGGAACCAGTACACCAGCGCCGTCCCCACCCAGAGCAAAGCGACCTGCACGGCCCCGGAGGGGGCCGTGTAGAGCATCGTCTCCAGCTTGCTATAGCCGATCGATTCAATTACCAGCGACGCAAAGGTCAAGACGGGGGATTGCATGGTGACCAGCACGCCGAACCAGAACACCGCCCAGGCCTTGGGGTCCAGCAGGGCCTCGCGCAGCTGCGGCAGGGCGAAGGACGTCTTGTCGCCGCCCTCGCGATCCTCGGCCATGCGCAGCGACAACACTGTCTTCTCGCGAGCGGTCAGAAACCAGGCGTCCTTGGGCCCGCTGGGCATCAGCACGAAGAACCCGATCCCCGCCGCCACGGTGAGCGCGCCGCAGAGCAGGAACAGCACCCGCCAGGGGGCGATTGCCAACGAGGAACTGTTCTTGCCGATGCCGTACATCAGCAGACAGCCAATCACCTGGGCGACGCCATTCATGGTGATCCAGAGCGCCGTCCGCACCGTGTGCTCCCTTTTCCGGTACCAAGTCCCCGTGATGGTCACGAATGCCGGGGAGACGGCCCCCTCGCTGAAGCCGAGGAGGAACCGGACTGTCGCGAAGCCGGCAAAGTTTCTCGGGACGGCCAGGCACATGCAGATGATTCCCCATATGATACTGTCATGGAAATTGGGGTACCCATCAGCTCGACTTGTTTTGTGTTTGCTGGTCGCTCTGAGGAAGGGGGAAACGTACACGGTTGCACCCACGAACTTGGTTAATGGGAGCCGACTCATCAGATAAATGAAGGGATATTCCGCGACAAGCTGGCCGACATAGAAGATCGAGCTGGACCATGAGTATTGTGAGTTCGTTAGATTCAGATCTTCGATCAGGCCGAACACGGCCGCATAGCTCAGACTCTGCTTGTCGAGGTATTGCAGGAAGAATACGAAGCACATCTGCAATGATGAGCACCATCAGCTTCGTGCATCTTTGTTGGATCATAGTTGGAAGACTCACGAATGGCAGAATGACCATGTCAATCTTGCGTAGCACTGCCTTTTCCTCTTCCGCGGTATACGTATCTGATCCCACCGCGACAACCTCGCTACTCCTGCGAGTGCCATGATCCTTTTTCTCTGGGTCGTTCATTGTTGGAGGAGGTGAGGAGTGAGCTTATGTGTTTTGAGCAGTTTAAAGGAAGCAATAAGGAGACATTTGGCTTTGCTTGGCTGAGAATAGGACTGGTGTTGAATATACAGCCTGTTTGCCGGTCGACTCGGATCCCCAAACACAAGATAGGATGCACCAGGGATGATATATGGCCGGCATCACACCCCAGATTTGTCAATTGACCAATCAGGAATTCTTATCTTTCCAAGTTCAAGTTCTAGTATGAAAGTTGTTCGATAAACGACGTTGATAAGGGTGACCAGCGATACGAAGGAATGGATGATGGATGAGGGTCATCGATCCGATGCCGACTCGGCAATCTGCAATCTGCAAGGCCAACTTCCCGACAAGGACAAGGACAACATCCATCTGCAATGCGACCATCACCAACCATATTTCAGCCATCTTCTAGGAAGTGTTCTTGATCTCTCTCTCCCCCCCCCCCTCTCTCACCCTTGACTTGATCGATCAACTGAGTGAACACATAATACTCATCATGCCTTATCACCCACCAGTTCCAGGCTCCGACATCAAGCCTTGGGCCCGCGCAGCCCCGCGGGGGTATCTCTTCACCAACGCCAACATCGTGGATGTACAGGAGGGTTGTATCCTGGAGAATGCCAACCTCATTACCCGCCACGGGAAAATTGAACTCGTCTCCGCAGCTTCTCCTTCGCCCGAGGCTTCCTTTCCTTCCGAGCTGAAAGTCATCGACTGCAAAGGCCACTATCTATGCCCGGGCCTCTTCGACGCCCACGTCCACCTGTGCGCCGTCCCCGGCTACAAAGACCTCTCCAAAGCGTTCGGGAACTCAGACCACGCATCCCTACTGCGGCAGCCCTTCGTAGCAGCCCAGATGCTGCATCGCGGCTTCACGAGCGTCCGCGACTGCGGAGGCGCCCAGCTAGCACTGAAGGAAGCCATCGACGACGGGGTCTTCCCGGGGCCCCGACTCTTCATCTCGGGCCACGCCCTCTCCCAGTTCGGCGGCCACGGCGACCTGCGGGGCCCGCACGACCAGACCGAATGCTGCGGCGGCCTGCACCGCAACAACCACCTGGGACGGCTCTGCAACGGCGTGCCGGAATGCATGTCCGCCGTCCGCGAGGAGATCCGGTGTGGCGCCGACTTCATTAAAATCATGGGCTCCGGGGGCGTCGCCTCCCCGACGGATAAGCTCGAGCACCTGCAATTCACCAGCGCCGAGCTCGAAGCCATGGTGGAGTGCGCGGACAACGCGGGCACGTTCGTCACTGCGCACGCCTACACCGTCAAGGCCATCCGGCACTGCATCGACCACGGCGTCCGGGGCATCGAGCACGGGAACTTCGTCGACCCGCCCACGGCCCGACTGATGGCCGAGCGCGGCGTCTACCTCACCCCGACCCTGATCGCGTACGCGCAGATGGCCTCCGACCAGTGGCAGGGCTACCTGCCGCCCGAGTCGCAGGCGAAGAACGCGCAGGTGCTGCAGTCCGGGCTGCAGGCCCTGAAGATTGCGGCGGAGGCGGGCGTCACGATGTGCTACGGGTCCGATCTGCTGGGGCCGTTGGGGTCGGCCCAGACGCAGGAGTTCGCCCTGCGCGCGCAGGTGCTCTCCCCGCTGGAGATCCTGCGCAGTGCGACGGTCCATCCCGCGCAGATGATGGGTTGCGGGGATGTGATCGGGCAGATTAAGGAGGGCTTTCGCGCGGATGTGGTCTTCCTGAACCAAAATCCGCTCGAGGATGTGACGGTCTTTGATCGGCCGGAGGAGCATGTGCTCGGGGTGATGAAGGATGGCCGCGTGTGTAAGAGTCGCTGGAGCGCGCTGGCGGAGGATGCGGAGATTCCGGTTCGTGTTCAATATAACTGACTTATGGGAGTAGATGTAAGGAATTGATTTTTGATCCTCCCAGTGAATGAGCCTTTCTGGGGGTCTGGCTTTTCTCAATAGTGCTGATCTTGTGGTTACAGTGTAAGAAGCTCTTTGTGTGTTGAGTGATTAGCTCAAATGCATGCGTGGGTTCCTAACAAGGAAAGCGCGAGATGGCTGTGACTGCTTCAAGTGGGCATTTACAAAGAGCGTGATAGGAGTAAGGCGTGGCTGTGACCTCTCCGACTAAATGCCATTGATGTAATATGCAAGTGGCTTCTACAAATCTTGGTTAAATGATGATAAGTACGATCATTCCATCTGGCCCATCAGACCCGAGAAATCCAAAGCATCTGTAGAAGCTGCTAGAGTGGCTAACGGCCAGGTCAGGTCAGGTTAATTAGAATTTTTATACCTGACCGCCAGGTTATAGCCAGGTTAAGGAAATTTTTATACCTAACTGCGGTATAGCTAAAAAACGGGCGGTTAACCGTCTTAACTGTTTTTGGTGCTAAGACCCTCCCGCTATACCTGTTTAGACTCTAATACAGTTAAGGTATACCCAGGTTAAGCGGTTATTAACCTAACCATCTTAACCGTTGCCTAAAAGTATACAGAAACAAGCTTTTTAAATTAGAAAACAATAACTAAGAAAAGTATTAGTATTTTCTTTATCTCTATCTAGAAGAATTAATCAGAAAATCCTAGTAGTATTAATAAAATTCAGCTTTTTATAAAACTGTTGCTTTTACAGTAAGAAATATATATAAATATATATAATTACAGCTCGGTTTGGGCTGTATACCTCAGTTATACTATATAATAACCAAAAAACTGTATATTTATTACTAGTTAGACTATTAAAAATAAATATACTACTTCTGTTCTATTATTCTTCTTCTTACTCCAGCTTAGATAGTCTATTATATTCTTATTTTCTATCTAAAAGAGCTGAATTGTCTGTATTATAAATTAAACTTAAAAAAAAACCCGCTGTTAAATTACGAGCTGGCAGATACGGACAATAACAAACAAAATAGTAGAATAAATAATAGACTAATAGTATCTTAATAATTTATTCTTTTATTTTTAACTAACTACTTAGTTAGGCTATTTTTAGATTTATAGATAAGATATAGCTCGAAAAGCTATAAAAGGATTTAGAAATAAAAAGATTCTTAAGCAGATTTAGAGTTATATAATAGGCGGTTAAAAACAGCAGATTTAGTAGATTAAGTAGATTAAATAAATTAAATAAATTAAGTAGATTAAACAGATTAAGTAGATTAAGCAGATCAAGCAAGTCAAACAGATCGAACAGATTAAGTAGATTAAATAGATTAAGCAGATTAAACAGATTAAACAGATTAAGCAGATAAGTCGGAAGAATTAGAACTATATTATAATATTTATATAATACTATTTATATAATTTTTTTCGGCAACTGTACTTTCCAACAATTATCTAATTAAATATCAGATATTATATTTTTTAGAGGATTCTGTAAAAGCCTTTTTCAGGTTTTTTTTATTAATATAAAAATAATCTAACTAACTTAATCGACCTAATTTTTATAACTTTAAGCTTAAGATATAATTCCCTACTTGCTAGGTCTTTTAAAATAAATAAGATACAGCAAATACTTTAGCTGTATTTAAAATATAATAAATTATATTTATATAAAAATATATTTTAAAATAAAATAAACTGTCTTTACAGAATTTTCTACTTTTATTTTTCTATATCTATTATTTACAGAGTAGTCTTAGAATTATAAGTTAATTATAATTATTTAGTTTATTTTTAAAAAATATTATTAAGCTCTTTTTTTCTGTTTCTTAGATTTTTATAAATTATAATAATATTTTAATTAAAATAAGCTTTTTAAGCTAGATTTTTTTTTTTTTTTTAAATCTCCAGATTACGCGTGTCGCGAAGAATCGGAAGATTATTTTATATCTAATTTATAAAAAAAAGCTTTTTATTTTTTAAAATTAGTAGTAAGAAATAATCTTTTTTAAAGTCTGTATACAAGCTTGAAAACCGCTATTTTACTTTAATTAAAAAAAAATATTAATAATATAAAATAGTTTTTAAAAAAATGTATTATTTTTTAATAAAATCTCTTATATCTACTATACTGTATGTTTTTATATCTTATAATATCCGAAAATTAAAAACTTAAAAACTAGTTCTATAAGCTACTATCTTTATAAGAATTATAAAAAAAAAATACTATTAGTAGTATTTAAGTAAATAATTAGTTAGATATTAAGTAAAGAGCTATTACAAATATTTATTTATTTTTTAAAAATAAATCTTTTTTAATTGTTACTTTTTCTAAGCCTCTGCAGTCTATAATAAACAGAATTTTTAGAATTAAGTTTTATATTTTATAATTATCTGTTATCTACTATTCCAAACTATCGAGTATATTTAATTTAAATAAATAATTAATCTTATAGTTTTATTTTTTTATCGAAAATTAAGTTCTTCCAATTAAGTACAGATTAAAAAATATTTTTTAAAGTTATTAAGAAATATATATATATAATTGTTATTAAAGTTTTTAGATATTAAATAAATATTAATTATAATAAACTGCTGGACTAGTCTTAATCAGAAAATATTTTTTACTTTAACTAGATATTTTTTAATAAAAGATATAGATTATTATAAAATTCTACTAGACTTCCAACCGGTATCTAAATCTTATACTAGTAAGAATCTAGCTATAATTATTCTATTAGTTTTATATAAATATAATCTATTCTATCGGTTGTTAGATATAACAACTGATAATATTAATAATAATAATTTAATATTTAATATAATTTTATTTAAACTCTGGACTTAGCTTAGCCAGAATATTTAGCTTTATAATATTTTATTCTACTTTAATCTTATAATAATTATTTAAAGCTAGTATTATATATTCTATTTTACTTATATAATTTAGTTTATAGTTAATATTTTTCTATAAAAACTTTAGATTAAAATCTTAAACAGTACTGTTAAATATATATAAAAGATTTATAATAAAAGTCTTAAAGCCTCTTCTGATATTTTAAAAACTCTTAAAAAAATATATTCTAGAAGCTATTTGTAAAAAACTAATATAGAAAATTTTTACTGTCTATAATAAAGATTATTTAAATTAGTTTTTTATAAACAGGTTCTAAAGGTCTTCTTTTAGTAATAATTAATTTTACTAATTTTTAATTATAGATTCAGAAGATTATATGATTTATAAATATAAATTCTTAATACTATAAAAAGTTTCAGTTTATTTAATAATTTAAATTAGATTTAGTCTACTATCTTCTTCTTAACTATAAAACTTGCTGGAACTTAATCTATCTTATAATTTACTGGATACTTAATTTTTATTAAATAATTAAGAGTTTTATTCAGTACTATAATTATAATAATATTAATTATTTTTATTCTACTATAACTAAATAGAAATAGATAAAGTATCTTTTTAAACTTTTATACTTCTTTTTTCTTTTTATATTCTATTTATTTAAAAACAGTAGGCCTACTGTTTATAAGATCTATAATATTTATAATAATTTTTTTAATTATTTAGATTACTTAATTAACCGACTGGTAAGAAAGCGGGTACTCTAAAAAAAAAAGATTTTTAAAAACTTATAAAATATATATTAAAAGCTCCGAAAATACTACTATTATATTTATTAGACAGAAGGCTATATTTATATAATTATAACTATTCTAAATTTAATATTAAAGCTTAAGAAATTTAAAAAGAATATCTGGCTGAATAATAATACTAATTAATATTATAAATACCGAACTGTTTTTAAGAAGATGTTTTATTTTTATTATAGTTAGAATCCAGTTATTAATATACTATTAACTATCTCCGGGTTACTATTAGATCTAGATAAAGTTTTTTATAATATCTTTAAATATTAGAGATTTTTACCAGCAGCCGAAATATTCAAAGAACTTAAAATATATTTAGATATTAAAAATATATAATTTATAAAGATATCTTTAATTAAACTAATACTATTCTAGATACTATAAAATATATTAATATTCTTACTTATTAAAAATCCTATTATAATTAGTTTTTTATTTTTTATTAGATAGCTAAAAATTTTCTCTCGGTTGCTACCAACAGTATTAGTATTAAATATTTATTTAATAGTTTTTAAAATATCTGCTACTATCGCCGAAGCTGTTTTTATACTAATATAATTAAAGCAGTAATACTTTAAATATATACTAATTATTTTACTATTAGTAAAAAATACCAAAATATTTTTAATAATTTTAATCCGGATTTAATTATCTTTACATCTAAGAAGCAAGAGAAGAATAAGATAATTATTATTTTTTATATTAGTAAAAATAAGAATATAAATAATCTTAAAAATAACCCAGAAAATAGATTATTATTAAAAATAGAAAAGCTAGCTTTATCTAAGTTTTTAAATATTATATATACTTAGATAGAAATAGAGACCCGGTTTTCTTAATTTTTCTATTATTATAATTACCGTTCTAGATAGTATAAAAAATAATATAATCTTATTAATTTATCTAATATTAGATACTATTTTTTTATACTAGATTTTATAAAATTTTTTTTTAAAATATAGTATACCCCTCAGCTCTACGGGGGGAGAAATCGAATAGATTAAACAGATTAAGCAGATTAAATAAATTAAACAGATTAAATAAGTTAAATAGATTAAACAGATTAAGCAGATAAGTCGGGAGAATTAGAACTATATTATAATATTAAATAGATAAGCTAAATCTAAAAAATATTACTATACTATAATTAAAAATATATTATACTTTATATATTATTTGTATAAAAAAATATATATATATTACTAATTAACCTGCGGTTATTAACCTACCCGCTATATCTAATTTTTTTAACCGGTAGGTATAAACAGTTAAAATAATAATTATATCTTAATCTGACTATAATTATACGGTTAAAATTTTTTTGTATTTTAATCTAACCGCCAGGTTATGGCCAGGTTAAGGTTAAGGTATAACGGTCAGGTTAATCCACTCTAGAAGCTGCTCTTTCTTTCATGATTAATTCATTCCTATTATTGTTGAGGAAACTATCTAGGCTAGATATAAGAAGAAAAAAGAAGATGGTCCTGCTAGACAGTATATTTAAATAAAATAATATATAGAGTTAATAATACCGTCTTTTTCTATTATTTACCCTCAAATAAGATTATCCGGTGGAGAATTAAAGTTATTAGATAAAAAATTAAAATTAACTATATCGAAAGAATTAATATTAAGATTAAACAGATTAATATATTATATAAATATATTTAATTATAAATATTAATCCGGGCGATATAAATATAAATTAAAATTATTTAGAAAAGACTATTAGCAAAACTATATTATTAATTTTTTATTTTATTTTTATAAAACTTATATATACTCTTCGGCCTTTTCTAATTATTTTTATTTCTTTTTTTTTTTTACTGTAAACATGGAACTACTATTTACCGAAGAAAAAGTCTTTATTTTCTTAGATTTTAATATAAAGTCTAAAAAGGCAGTAGTAGTCTTTTTTTTCTTAAACTTAGATATAAAATCTAAAGAAGTAATTGTCACGGATAACTTTCGACACCCCAGCGGGCCGCCTACAAGTCCCTTACGTCTTCTCTACGTAACGGTCGTGATGTTAATAACTTCAATCCTCTTTAGTATTTAACTTCCAGAATCTTGCTAGATTTTTAGATAGTAAGAATTAGTTTTAAAATTAATAGACTGCTACTATTCTATATCTAACTGATCTTTTTTTTTTATAATTCTAATTCTTTTTTTTTAGTTATTTATAGAATACAGTATGTTACTGTAATTCTTATATTCCGATAGCAGTTCCAAGTCGGAAACTTTTTTTACTATTAATAGTTTATTATTTTTGCTATTAGATTTTTTAATAGAGGATCTTACTATAGTTAGAAATATTATTAGTCGGTTATAAGATTATCAGCAGTTAAAAAGACAAGTTGCCGAACTATAACAAAAAATCTAATATAATAATATTAAATTAATATTAACTCGGTAACAGAAAACTTCTTCTTTTTTAAATAAATCTAAAATAAATATTAAAATCAAAAATATTCCGCAATTCGAACTTTTCTTTAATATTTAAAAACGCTAGGAATAATTCTATAATTTAGATTATAATTTTTAAAAAGTATTATTTAAGTTCTATAATAACTATTGTAAGATTCTCGAGATTATAAGCTATATAAACATAACTTGTCGGCAGAAATAATATTATTATCTTAAAAAATTACTACTAGAATAAAAGAAAAATATTAGCTATTTATAGTCTGTTTTTATTAAATAAATACTCTTTTTTATCTAAAATATTATTATTTTTAAGCCTAATATAATAAGCCAGCTAGAGCGAGCTCGGCAGTAAAACAATTAAGATTTTTATAAATTTTATATTTATTTTAATATTTTAGAATAATATTTTTCTAGAGCTATTAAAAAGAAATATAGCTATACTTTCTTTATAAAATTACTTTCTGATTTTAGTTGCTATATTAAAGAACATATATACCAACTGCCTGAGAAACAAGATAAGATAATATTTCTTATTACTTATTATTAAAATCTATATATACAGAAATAAAAATGTAAATAGGAATCTGACAGATTTAATATATTACAAAAATAATTATAATTCTATAAAAATACTTAATCTTTTAATTCTAAAACTAATTATTCTAATCTAGTTAGAAAAGTTTTATAATATTTTTTATATAATAATACTGAGTATCTTGCCAACCAATATTCTTAAAAAAAAAAGAAATTAGCTTAAATTTAAGAACTATAAACTAGAAAAAATAATACAGAAAAATAAAATAGGCTGAAATTAACTTTCTTATTTTAGTTCTATATTATAAAGTAAAAACAGCCGATAAAATATCGATACTAATATAAATATCTAATATTAGAAAAATCTATACAAATATTAATAGTTGTGCGGTATATAATTTAGTTAATATTAGATTTATATAATAATATTTTTTTTTTAAAATTTTAGAAATTTTTATTATAGCTTAAAGTTATTAACCATACCTCTATTATTAGCTATGGGATATAAAATATTTCTTTAAATATTACTAATTTAAGAAAAGTACGACAGTATTTTATTAGACTATATATTACTATTATTTAAAATATTTTAATCTTACTTTTTATAACTACTCTGCTCAATTATAAAATTTATTTATTTTTCTAAAACAAGTAATAATAGTTTAAATTTAGTTAAATTCAGAAATTAAGTTTTTAAAAATTTATTAAGGCTTGCTAAAATTACGCCTGTATTTATATAATTATTAAAGTTTTAGAGAAACTGTAGCTTTCAGGTAACAATAAAAAATTAAAATACTATTAAAATAATTTTATTTTACTAGAACTAGTCGAATTTGCCGATATCTTTTCTTTTAATTAATCTAAAATTTTTCTTAAATATTATAATAAGAATTATATTATTAATCTTTTTAAAAATAAATTATTCTTATTTAGACCTATTTACCTCCTCTCGGAAAGAGAATTTTCAGTATTTAAAAATTATATTAATAAAAATACTACTAATAGAAGAATATATTTATTTAAAAGTTCTATAAAGGCCTCTATTCTCTTTATATCTAAAAAAAATAGAAGTTTGCGGCTATACGTGAATTATTATAAACTTAATAAAGTTATAATAAAGAATCAATATTTACTATTTTTAATCTTCAAAATTTTTAATCGATTAGCTGGATGTAAATACTTTAATAAAATTAATATTTAGAACGCCTATTATCATATTTATATTAAAAAAGAAGACGAATAGAAGACTGTATTTTATATATATTATAGTTACTTTAAGTATATAGTAATACTGTTTGGTTTAATTAACGCACCTGCTTTTTTTTAAAACTATATATATTTTATATTATATAATATTCTCGATATTATTTATATTATATATTTAGACGATATTCTTATCTTTTTAATAATAAGATATAAATATATCAAATATATTAAGAAAGTACTGGTACAACTATAAAAAGCTAATCTATATATTAAACTATTTAAATACTTTTTTTTTTAGCAATAAGTTAAATTTCTTAAATATATTATTTTTTTATAGGTATTATAATGGATTCTAATCAAGTTAAAACTATTATTTTATGGCCGTTATCTGCTATCTACTATAATATTTAGATCTTTTTAGGATTTTGTAATTTTTACTGCAGATTTATTTATAACTTCTTTTTACTAATATTATCTTTGACGAATCTTTTAAAGAAAAGTTAAAATAGTAAGAAATCAGAAATATATTATTTAGCTCTAGATAAAAGACTGATATTTTATTAATTTATTAATATATTTCAGACTGCTCTTTTTCTTTGTTTTTTTAATTTAACTTAATTTATTCGGATTAAAACCGACGTCTGTAATAAAAAAATAGCAGGTATTTTAATCTAACTGAAACCAACAGGATAATATTATATAATTACTATTTAGTTAAGAAAATTCTTAGATATAGAACTTAACTGGAGTACTTTAAATTAAAAACTTTTTACTATTATTTATTTTTTTAAATATTAGTATTAATATTTTAATAGGGCTTAGCATTTTATTAAAGTTCTATCTAACTATATAAATCTTAGATTATTTATAAATTAATCTCGGCTTAATAGATATTAAATATATTAGTATATAATTTTAGCTTCTTTTAACTTTATAATTAAATACCGATTAGATAAAAATAATCCTGTTGATATTTTATTTAAATTATTCAAGCCAGTAAAAAGTTTTTATAATAATAATATTATATAGATGCTCTGTAACTGGTTAGTATTTATTTTAATAGTATTTAAGATTTCAGTAGTAACTAAGATTAAAAAATCTTAGTTTAAATATAATAAGATACTTTTATAAAAAAGATCTGGATCTAATATTTATATAGTATTAAACAGACTTACGGGTGCTGCCGGTACAGAATCGACTGACTAGACTATAATTTATATAATAAACTATAAATAATCTATTAGTATTACAGCTATAAAAAATATAAATAAAGCCAAAAAGATTTATAAATCTGTTTATAATAATAATTTAAGAAATTTAATTAAAACTCTTTAGAATTAAAATTCTAAATTCTAGAAAAAAAAAATAAACTATTTAAATATTGGAGAATTACAACAGATAGATTATTATATTTTAAAAATAGACTCTATATATTAGAGGTAAAAGGCCTATATTAAAAGTTACTATAATAATATTATAATAATCTATTAGCAGGTTACTTTAAATAAAATAGAACTAAACAACTTTTCTATAAAAAATTTTATTAAATTAGTTTCTAAAATAATATAAAAGACTATATAGTAATATATTCTACCTGCCAATATTAAACTACAGCTAGGTATTAACTATATAAAGAACTTAAAAGTCTACTAATTCTATTAA
The DNA here is from genome assembly GCF_003184695.1 of Aspergillus brunneoviolaceus CBS 621.78. NCBI lineage: Eukaryota > Fungi > Ascomycota > Eurotiomycetes > Eurotiales > Aspergillaceae > Aspergillus > Aspergillus brunneoviolaceus. The sequence goes on along the minus strand of NW_020290761.1, from coordinate 183,741 downwards.
GACTATAAGCCGAAATTATTATAGATTTTATTATAGGACTATCCGAACTATACTATCAGAGTTATTAAATAAATTTAATATTAGTAATTATTAATTGTTTTATAAAAATAAACCGTTTTATAGCAGTATTATATATAATTCGAGCAGAAGAACTAACCAAACTATTTTATTAAGAAATTAAACTAAAATATAAAATTTTTTATAGTATAGTTACAGATAGAGACTCTGTATTTACAAGTTAATTTTAGTTTAATTTTTACTACTAAATTAAGATTAAGAAATAATTATTAACTGTATTTTATCTATAAACTAATAGTTAAACAGAAAAAGCTAATTAAGTTTTTAAATATTATCTGTACTATTTTATAACCAAGTATTAAAACTACTAAATAAATTTATTAAATAAGGTAGAATTTGTATATAATAGTTATCCAAATATTTTTATAAAAATAATTTCTTTTAAAATTCTAATAGATTATTCTTTTAAGTTTAGACTTCGAATTAAGAATAATCTTATAAAAATAGAAGTACCGTTAATATTAGAAAGACTAGAGAAACTAAATACTTTATAAAAAAAATTAAAAAAAAACTAGTAAAAAGTAAGTAAAAACCAATCGACTTATTATAATAGCTGTTGCGGTACTCTATCTTTTAAATAAAATAATAAAATAGCCTATATTTTTAAATAAGAAGATTTGATTAAACTATCTACTATAAATATTAAATTTAAGAAAACCTCTTAAAAATTAGTCCCAAAATTTATAGGGCTTTTTAAAATTCTAAAAACTATAGAAAAATAAATATTTTGTTTATATCTTTCTAATAAATATACTTAGTTATATAATATCTTTTATATCGCTCTGCTGAAATCTTGGAAAGTTAAAAAAAATATTTCTAAAACTTTACTAATACCAGACTTAGATAATAATAAAGAATGGGAGATAGAACAAGTATTAGATAGTTTATATTACTATAAAAAATAGTTTTACTTAATTAAATAGTAAGAGTAGTTCTTAGAATATAATTAATAACTACCTACAAACAACTTGGCGAATATTTAGTAAAAGATTTATTAGTTTAAAAAATAAACTACAGTATTATAAGACTTAAAACCGGTATATAAATAAAATAATAATAAAATATTCCTAACACAAATGTGTATACAACAGTTATTAAGATTATAATAAAATAAATACAGTAGAGTTGTATAATATATTAGTATTATTTATATTTACAAGTTTAGACTTAATAGTTATAAAAATATTAAACCCGGACTGTATTCGACGGGATAAAAATAAGCGGTATTATAACAGTATAAAAATATCAAGATATACTAAAAATATTAGTAAAATAATCCTACTATAGACTACAAATAATAGCTACTAGAAAAAAGTCGCGGAGCTTCTAAATAAAATGCTTTTTATTTTTCTGTTTATTAATATACAAATATATTACCTTCTGAATAATATTGTTTAAAAATATCAAAATTATAAATTACTAGAGTAAATAGCCCGCATTACTAGAAAGAAGACGAAGGTACTTGAAGTTTTTGTTTATATATACAGCAAGAATACAACGCTTAATAATAAAATTATAATATACGGCGGTGTGTTTCTACTAAAATATTAATAAATTCTTGCTGGAATGGGCTAGCTATTTACTACTATTATTTTTTTAATTACAGTAGAGACGTGGTACTTGATTCTATAGGTCTTTTCTATATTAGTAAATTTTACTACAAGCGCAGTAGTAAATTCGCCGACAGATATGTAAAATACTAGATTCCAGATGTTTTTTTATTTAATATTCTAAAAATACGCAGTCCAATATAGAATTTTTATTAAATTAAATATATTTTCCAGTATTCCCGTCGCTGTTTAATTAATAATTAGTTGTATTTAAATAATAGAATAGAGAATCTATCAGAATATAATTAAATTTCTGCGCGGCGTACTGCCGGTATTTTACTAAAAAAATAATATTAAAATAATAGTTAGGCTTAAACTATATATTAGACTTTATAATATAGTTCTTAACTAAAGTTCTGAGGTATTTCAGACAGAATATAACAGTAGGATAAAAAAAGACCTCTATTAAAAGACGGTAAATAGATCTTAAAAATATTTTAATTCGTTAATAAAATTATAACTACTCGTTAGTGTCTTAGCAGTATTAAAATATAAATTTATACTTACTATCCCGACAGTTAAAATAAAACAGAAATTAATACTTAATAACACCGAAACGCAAGTAAAATATAGATAAAGTAAAGTAGCAACAGTAAAATTAAAAAATAGTAGAAAAGTTTATAAAACATAATCGTATTGTTATTATTATATATAAAGAAATATTATATTTTTAAAGTAGAATAGTATTAACTTAAAAAATACTAGTCTAAACTTAATCTAGTCCCGCGGCAGTACTACTCTCTGCTACTACCTATATTAAATTGGTTAGAATAGCAGGCGAGACAGCAGTATTATACTATCTATACATTACTAAAAACAGCCGTATAAAAAAAGAAGTCTAATTATTATAAATAACTTTTGATATTCTAGCGGGCTGCCTACAAGTTTCTTACATCTTTTTTATATAACAGTTGTGACGTTAATAACTCCAATTCTCTTTAGTATTTAACTCCCAGAACCTTACTAGACCTTCGGATAGTAAGGATTAGTCTTGAAATCAATAGACTGCTACTATTCTATACCTAACTGACCTTTTCCCTTTACATAAGTATAGTACTAGATATTATATCTATTATTCTACAGACTATTTAGTATTATCTAGTACTAGACTAATATATTTAATAAATTTATTAATAAATATTATTAACTAGTTATATTTATCTATATTAACATCTATTACTTTTTCAGTAGATATATTTCGAATAGATAGTAGACTAATAATAAAATCTATAATAATAGTATAAAAAAAAATAGCAGAAGAAATAATTAGTTAGAGATTTTTATAAAACTTATATTAATATATTTTATTTATTAGATAAGAAGAGCAGTATTTAATATACTATCTAAATAAATATCTATCTTAATAAATAGCTAGTCCGTCTAGTACTTAAAGATATTTATCTAATCTTTAATAACTTTAATTATTATAAATTATAATAAAAATATTTTAGACTATTAGTCTAAATATATAAATCTATCTGTTTTCGGCTATAATTAGATCTAGTAAATCTTTAACATCTTCGGATCTTATTTATATAATATATTTAAATATATAAAGAATACTATTTTTTATAAAATATAATAGCTTTATATCAGAATTAGTCTATAAAATTTAGATAATTTATATAATACAGTTATTATTAGAATACTCTTAATACAACTTATTTTTAAATTTTTTTAAAATCTCGAGACCGGATATTTTAAATATCTAGATTTTATAAACATATATTAATCTAGTATAAGACAATATATCTTATATAATAAACAGTATATTTAAAGTATTAAATATATTTATAATATTAATTATAATATAGTTCAAGTTAATTAGTTCGTCGAGATTAAAAAATATATAAAAAATATTTTTAAACAGTAGACAGCTTAAAGTATCAGTAAGATTATTTATTTTATTTAAATAATAATATATTACTAAATAGTATTACTAAATAAACTAAAAGATATATACTAGATATAGATTTAACTATTCAAATACTATTATATTAAATATAATTTTCTATACAAGACCAATAGTACTAATATAATTAATATAAATAATAGAAAGTATATAAACAGCTTTAATTATAATATATATTTTTTTAATTATCTATACTAAACAGAAAACTTTAAGCTCGGTTAGCCAGTAATTATACTTTATAAAAATTAAAATCCGGCTTAAAAATATAATTAATAATATTTATATTTAAGAAAATAGTTTAAAAAAATCTTTATAGATATTATTTATAAATATATAGTATAGTACTATACTATATCCTTTTCTGGATATATTAAGATTAATGTATAATTAATATTCGAAACAGTAGTATACTAATATAATATTTTTATTAAACTTACTTTATAAATTGGTAAATAAGTCTAATTTCTATTATATAATATTCTAAATAGTAGTAATTATATAAGCATCGCGACTGCGGCTCTTATTACTAAAAAATTACTTAAATAATTATATTTTATACTTTTAAAATAGTTGTATATATTTTATATAGTAAAAAATATAGTATTTTAGATAGCTAATAAGCCTTAAATAATACTTAAAAAAAATAAATATTTTTAAAAATTTAAAACTATATATAGCAGCAAGCTTATTTTCTAATATTATAAGTTCTAGGCCATCGACTTTTTAATTAAATAGCTGGACAAAAAAAAAACCGACGAATATTTTATATAGTTCCAGCTTTATATTCAGACGCTGTAAATATTAAAAAATAAGATAAAAATACTTAATATACTGATTTAGACTAATAAATATAATAACTAGATTATCTATATATATATAGCAAAATACTTTATACTCTTATAAATTAAGATTTATTTAATATTATATATAAAATATTATATTAATAAATTCTATAATAACTATATAGAAGATTTCTTAACCGCAGTAGATAACAACTATTAGACGGTTATATTTATTTTTTTAATTAGTTATTAATAGAAGCATATATATATATTAATAACAATAATATATATATATTCTATAAATATTTAAATAATATTCTTAGATATAAATATTAAATATAAATCGGAAATTATAAGTCTATTTATATCTTAAAAATTAATTACTACTTTTTCTTTTATTATTTACTAGCTGATTTACAGATCGGTAATTATTCTTTATATAATAAATATAGAATATACTGTTAGAATATAGCCAGTTATATATAATATTTTTTTTTATATATAAAGATTATTAAACATCTTATTTATAATATCTTAATCTTTTTTGGAGATCCTATAGATATATAATTTTAGTTAGTTTTAATTTTATTTTTTTTATATCGGAATATTAAGCTACTAATTTTTAGAAATATTAATAAATCTGATATTAAAGCTATTAGAATCTGTCTATATATTATATTAAGCAAGAACTCTTTTAAGATGTCTTATAATATTAAAAATATCTATATAAATAATAATATTATTAAATAGCTTACTAGTCTTACTATTTATATTTAATAGAACTTTATTTTTTAGATTAAATATATTTATACTAGCAGTATTAAGCTGGTCTTTAATATATATATAATAAAAGTTATATTTTAAGGCTTGGTATAAACAGTAATATTATTATCTATTAAAAAACAGATTATTTAATACTTTAAAATTATTTTAAGTTTTCTGGTATATATAATTAACTTTAATTAAAAACTATATAAAATTTTATATATAATTCCCAGTCCGGTAGCAGCTATTATAGTTGTTATTATAAATACTGTCTAATCTAATATTTTAAAATATTATAAGATTTTTAATATTCTTATTTATAATTTAAATAAAAAAAAATTTATATTAACTAAGTAGATATAATCTATAAGACTATTATTAAAAATTATTAGTTTAAATAAGTAGTTATAGTCGTCAACTAAATCTGCTTTAATTTTAATAAATATACTTATAGTTAAATTATATAGAATTATTATATACTTAGTCGAATAGATAAAAATATTAATATATTTTTTTATTTAAACCTCTATATCTATCAGCAGATTTTTATATTTCTTAAAATATACTTTCTAATAATTATAGTTAAGTAAGATTTCTTTTTGTTTTATAATATCTATATCTATTAGTAGATCTGCAGTAAATTTTAGATTATTTATTATAAATATCTATATAGTAATATGTCCAACTGTATACTTAATAGAATATTAAAATAATACTAAAATAATTTATCAAAAGCAGAAAAAGTAGATATTAAAAATAATATACTTCTTTACTATATAGTAAGATCTAATATTATTAATATATATAGACTTGTTAATAGGTCTAAATATTATATTTTTTATACTAGATATAAATACTTTATTAATTAATATAAAACTACAGTTTATATTAAGATATATCTTATATAAATTACTAGTCTTATTTATACCAGTAAGTATAGTAGTATTTTATTATATATACAGTATATTAATATCCAGATTCTTTTTATATTATATAGAAATTAAAATATCTTCTAACTTAACTTTTTATACGGGAGATAGAAATAGAAATATCTTAACTAATACTAAAAATAATAATTCTAAAAGTAAAGTTTTTAAGATATTTATAAATATTAAATTTTATATAGTTTCTAAGATATTTATAGACACAAAGTCTTTAGCTGGTTTTATTTTTATTAAAAATTTGATTTTCTTTTTAGTATTAAGCTTTATAATATAAGATAGTCTGAAAGATATTTATAAACAGTTAGATATACTTAAAACAAAAAGTATAAAAAATATATTTAAAACAAAGAATATAAAGAATATAAAAGATATATAAAATATAAAAGATATAGAAAATATAAAAAAAATAAAAAATATATAAAAATAGAATATCTTCTATAATTTAAATATTAGTACTAATATTTTAAAAAGATCTTTTTCTGCTATATATATCTCTATACTATATAATATATACTTATATAACTAGTTTCGTAATATAAAAATCGCGAAATATTTATTATATATTATAACTATTTTCTCTTTCTTAATATATAGAAAAATAAAATATATATAATTATTTTTATTCTCGTAAGTAATATAATTATATTAATTATAATCTTTATACTAAATATTTTTATATATTTTATATCTATTATTACTATTATAATTATTATAGTTATTATAATTATATTTGTTGTATCTATTATATCTATTATATCTTTTATTATTCTTATACTATTTATTATATCTATTATTCGGCAGAATAGAGTTAATAATAACAGTATATCTAATATACTACTAAATATTAATAAATACTTCGTTTTAGACCGACGCCTAATAAGCTTATTAAAATTAATAATTCTAAAACTGTTTATTTCTATTTTTATTATTATTATTATTTTTTATTTTATTTTATAAACAGTCTGCTAGTAGCAACTAGTCTGGGCGTGGCTACTATATTTAAAAATTCTAGTAGTTCTAAAAAAAATATTTATTAGTATTATTATTATAATTATTATTAGTATTATTCTTATAATTAGAGTTGTTTCAGTTAAAGTTATTATTCTAGTTAAAATTATTATTCTAATTATTATTTTAATTATAGTTTTAATTATATCCGAATCCATATCCGCATCCGTGTTTACGATAAAAACCAAATCTGTAATTAAAATTAAAATTAGTATTAAAAATAAAGTTAAAATTCTAATTATTAGAGTATTAATTCTTACTAAAATTAGTTTTCTAATATTTTTTATAAAACTCTTACTTAAAATCTGATTTATATTATTAAAATATTATCTTAATATTCAGTTTATCTAAGAAATCAACTATATTAGTTACTAGAATAAACTGATTAATATTAAAAATAAGATTAGAATATAAACAAGTTTATATAACAGATATTTAGTTATATAACTCGGTAATTAAAGATACTTAATAATTATAAATAATATTCTAAATAAAAGTCTAAATAGACTTACTATTTTAAATTTTAGTCTAGCTATACTAGCTACCGTCTTAAAAATAATTTAAAACTTAAATAAAATTTAATTTAAAATAAAGCTTTAATTTCTTAAAAATTCCGGTAAAAATAAGAAGTTGTATATATATATTTTTCTAATAATCGGATAAGAATAGATACTAATTAAGTACAACTCTATATAAATATTTCTAAATATTAACTTTAACTACAGCCTTTTTATAATAATATATAATATTATTAACTCTGTTGATAAATATATTAACATTTTTAAATCATATAATATTTTTTATTTATTTTAAATTTAATTCTTCTTTTATATTTAAATAAAAGAATCTAATCTTCTTCGGTTTTAATACTTGACTATAAACAATCTAGTTGGCAGCCGGTAGGTTAACGAATAGATTAATAAATAAAAAAAAATTCTTATATAGTAAAGAAGTATTAATATATTACTTAATATCTACTACTTATTTTATAATACTAGTTATTTATTTAATTAAATTATTAATTACAAGCAGTAGCTGCTGGAAATCTGATTTTTAAATAGCTATAATTTATTTATTCGGATCGACTTTACAAAACAGTTTGTATTATAGTATAAAAATAATAGAAATAAATATAAATATATAATTTAGTAATACAGAAATAGAAGATAATATTTTAAAAATATTTAAGAGACTATTTTTAAAGAAAATAGAAAAAAAAGTAATAAACAGAATATCTTTTATTTTATTTTTAGATAAAAAAAAGTCTAAAATAATAGAGGTATACAAACGGACATTTAATAAACTAAATATATCTAAAAAATAAAGTCTATCAGTCAGCAAATTAAAAATCCAGAACTTTTTAGCAGTAAACTATCCAGCTAGTAATATAATAAATAAAGTCAAAATAATCTTAGTTAACAGTAGATTTAATAAATTAGTTTTTATATTCGGGAAAGATACAAATATTAAAATTAAAAATATAAATATAAATATTAAAATAAATATAATAATACTTACCAGCAGTACTATTTCTAATTTTATAATAGAAATAGTAAAAAACTAATAAATAAAATCCAATTTATATAGTATAAATATCTAAGAAAAAAAGAAAATACATCTAGCAGTATTTATATTTTTTATATTAATAGTACAAGATTAATATACTCTAGTTGGTAATAATTTAGGTTTATATATAATAAAAATTTATAATATTTATTATTTTTGTTTAGATGGCTTAAAAAATATATTTATAATACTAGATATTTTATTTATAAATCTAAAAATAGTATATTCGAGCAGTTTCTCTAATTCTTTCGGTTGTATTTAGTCAGATATTTAGTCTTATAACTATTACTAAAAATATAGTATATTTAATAAATAATTTATAATATAATAAAACTCCCGAACTATTTTATTCAGAACTAACCAGTTAATATCTTAGTCTGAAGAATATAAATATTTAGAAATATTTAATATTAATATAGTTATACGCAGAATATAAATAGTACAATTAATAGTATTATAATTAAACTGTAAAATAAAGTTGCTTAAAAAAATATATATAAAGAAAGTAATCTCGTGGTCTAGCTTAATACGCTGTATATCTTAATATATATAAGCAGATATTTAATCTAGAAACCCAAGACATAAGATCTATTGTAAATACAAAAAAAAACGAGGTAAAAAGTATAGAATAAAAGATAAATAGTCGGCTTAATACTTATTACTTAATATCTAATATTCGATACTTAACTTTTAATACTTAATATTATGTGTAGTAGGTGCTGTAGAAAGAAAGATACTGCTGATAATAGAAGTAATCTCTATACTATTAAGCTTTATCGAAGGGTCTAGAAGCAAAAAAATTAATATTTAGAGATATAATTTAAAATATACTACTATTATAGAAGCTGCTTTCTCTCTTATGATTAATTTATTCCTATTATTGTTGAGGAAACTATCTAGACTAGATATAAGAAGGAAGAAGAAGATGGTCCCGCTAGGCGGTATGTCTAGGCAGAACAACACACGGAGTCAACAGCATCGCCTAGAGCATCTAGTCCAGTTAGCCCCATCAAGAACGACTGCTCATCGTTGTGTAGGCCGGAGAAAAAGTCATTTGGCAAAAGCGGACAAGAAGATCCCGAAGACGGAATCGAATAACCCTCAGGAATGGATGTTGCCTCTGGGATGTGTTGCTCCATCGGTGTTTGCCAGGTGGCCGGTACTGCCAACCATGACTCCGCATCCCGGTCTCTACTATCTCCTCTCGAAGGGACTTCTTCTCGTGGCCCAATCCCACAAGATTCGCGACTTTTGGAGTCTTCTTGTACGGCGAACCACTCCAGCCACTGGTTGTAGCCCAAATGCACATCCAGGGTTGGAGCCCCTCGAGACATGGCAGGATTGTCCCGTTGTTGCAACTTGCTCGCAGCTTCATTTGTGATCGATTGCACCGCTTCAACAAAGCTCACACCCAATTTGGCGGTCATATTCCCTGTGGCCATCTTCCGCAGACAGTTGAATCCCAGCTCCACCCGACTATCATACCCCGAATCGCGTTCCAAGATCCCTGAGACCAGGGTAACGATAGTTGCGATGCTGCAGCCCTGGAAATCGGTGAACGAGAACCTGGTGATGACTCGATGTCGCGTCAGGCTCTCGAAGAGGCGTAGAATCTTCCTCGCGGCTTTTGTGCAGCCATTGGCCAGGCTCTTGACCTTGTCGCTGATCTCCGGTGCGTCGCAATCAGCGGGCGGTTTCAACTTGGTCCTAGCCAAAGTTACCAAGGCGACTTTGCCCATCGTGATCATTGCATAGTAGTAGTTCAGGTACAGATGGGCTATGGCTCGATACTTCCAGCTGCTTGGAGGGATCTGGTCGAGTTTCAGGTTGGGGGGAAGTGATCGCTTCCATGCTTTGAGGTCATCTTTCCATGTTGATTGGGATATGTCTGCTGAGCTGGGTAATCCATCACTAGAGTATGTCAGTATAGTTGACTTCCTCATGTGAGGGAATGTAGCATACGCAGGACCGGCGATTTCGTCAAGTATTCTGACCAAGCGAACGTAAGCCAGCTGGCAGTCGAGGTTCTCGAACGATTGAGCTCGGTCAAGGACGGCGTTCTGAGACGGGTATGCCGCCGTGATTATTCGGGTATCAGTTGAGCGAGGCCGGTTCAGCTTTACAGTGGTACAACTTTGACCGACTTAGCAGAAATGCCAGTAGAGATAGGGAGGGCCTTGGAGCACGAGCCACGCACCGTTCCAGCGCATAAATAGACCACCAAAGACGACATCTCACTTCTATATCTCGCTCGGTCATGGACAGATCTTCTGAGTTGAGATGCAGATCGCATGCTAGAGCTTTTCGTAATGCCAGTCCCAGATAAACGTAGGATGTCCCAATCGCACTTGCAGGCATGAAATAAACTCCCAGGACAAATGGGGCTTGAACGGATTTCAAGCATGAGCGTTCGATGATATCCGGTATGAGGGTCTTAGCATGAGCCGCAAATCTATGTCCGAGCTCTACATTCTCTTTGGGTAGTAGGCTAGGCTCGAATCCTGCGGGCTTCTCCAGCGGTGTCCACTGACTCCCCAGAGCGAAGGTGGCCATGGCAAGGCAGACGAAGGCTGAATCAAATCTCAAAGGTGAGTCTAAGTCCGTATAGAACTCATCAACGTCGGCGAGCATCTGAGCTTGATCGAAATAGAAAAAAACATCGGTGGCGTGCTTCATGAAGACGTGGAGCAGGAAGTCGGCCACTGGACGGGGAGGGAACGCATCGATGGCTGCTTGTAATCTTGATAGTTCGGAGGGATGTAGCCTTTTTGGTTGAATTATTCTCTTGAGATAATCAGTCACACAGATATCCGCTGCGTTGCAGCGTAGGATCATACCGCCTGCATCGCGACCATCTCCCGTTCTTCCGGAGCATGATGGGGGCCGAGCGAGAACGCTTCTCGAAGCCGAGATAGGAAATTGGGCCACAGAACTCGCTTCGACTGATCTGCAATGACGTGTGTCGATAGACCCTGCGACAGAACAGAGGCTGGGGATAAAAGTTCGGAGTGATCAATCGATGCATGATCTGGCAACCGTCTTGTAGAATCGATGGCTGCGCTCGGGGATTGCGCTGGGACTTGGGTAAGCGACGATTCAGTCCCTGGCGAGTCTCCTCTAGCAGTTAGCAGTCAGTCGCGTAGCCCAGATTTGATGAGAGAAAATAATTAGGTTTCATACTTCTCGAATTTACAATCTAAATTCCTGAGCGTACATCGCTGACATTTGTGGTGTGCATCCATACGAGGGTTACCCCTTGCTGGGATGCATTTGCTTTTCCTTCTCTTGCATAGAGTGCACCTGTCAGCTTGTCAGTACGCACTCAATCGGTAAAGCGTGTACAATGACCATTGGCTCTCACGCTCGTGGTGCTCTCTTTCGATCCACATCTGCAACGCGCCGCCGTCTTCTCCGCCTCTCTGCAGTACTAGTCGAATCCATGGTCATTAGAGCCCTGAGCAGTCAGGACGCGGCAATCTGACACTCAGGTGACGACTTCAATCAAGCTCATCGAGACTTCTAGATTCCTAGGCATCTGCGGACGTGCACAGGAATGAGTGAGTCGGCAATCTGTCCCGGACAAAGTACATACAGACATCCGACCCGCGCCTCCGCTTATCTTCTCCGCATTTCGGTGCGGGGGTTTGCCGACGCGAGTGATAGCCGTTGATAACCTAAGTTACCAGTCAGCTTTCAGTTCGCTAGGGTATTGACTTTGTACTTGTGGAAAGTATTGGAAAGTGCAATTGAGAATGCTCTTCACGAGCCTATCTACTGGAAGCCACTGACTGCCCTGCCAAAGCTTAATCCCGCTTACAAAATCCGAATATGCTAACACGACTATTTACAGATCTACAGTACATCCAACAAGAGCCGCCGCCGCCAACGTATAAACCAGAATCACCTCAGAACGAGACACGCTTCCCTTCGCCTGAATCGTTTCACATCACTCTACTACATCCACAAGCAGATCTTCCCGCTTGCCGTACCGCCCGCCACCCAGTTCTTACTCCGATGGAAGACCGCCACCGCGGGGACAGCCGTGATGCCCTCGCCGCCGAGCTGAGCCAGTTGATCCCCGGAGGCGCTGTAGACATCGACAAAGCGGTTCATGTTGCCAATGCAGAAGCGCTGGATGGGGGACTGGGGGTTCTGTTGCCACTGGGGGCGAAGGCTTGGGATATTGTCAGCATATGGGTCCTTCCAGCGATAGTGAGGGTATTGTTTGTTTTGGGGAAACATACATGGTCACCCATCGTCCCGTCTGGCAGTTGTGCCTGACGACCGTCTGGGGCTTCAACTCGTCTTCAGAGAGTGTGTGGCCTTTGTCCCACGTGTTGATTCCCTTGGGGCCGCTGAGATCGTAGATCTTGATGGTGTCGTCGTACGAGGAAGTGGCAATTTGACCGGCACTGTTGAAGGCAGCATGCGACACGGAGAGTCGACTGTAGTGCTCGCCGACGGGAACCCAAGAGGGCTGCTCAACGTCATCTTCTTGTACCTGGCGTCGGGTGGACCGTCCAGCAGCTTTGGTGGGGGCTTGCAGCATGCGGAGATCCCAGAGGCGCATGGACCGATCGAGCGAGGCAGTTGCAAAGTAATGGGGTCGCGCGGGGTAGAGGGAGAACCCTCCGATCTTCTTCTCGGCGAGACGCCAGGTGGTCACGGACTGCGGCTTCGAGCGCTCGAGACGCGTGTCGTAGCGCCCAAATTCACCGTCGAGGGTTGTCCAATAGAGGACGTGCGGGTCGTCGGTGGCCATATCAAGGCCCGAGATGGGTACATCGTCGGAGGTGGATTCGGGGGCGTATTGCTCGACGCTGGTGGACTTCTCGAGGTCGGTCGCGCGGATGCTGCTGTCGTAGCTGGCGGTGTAGATGCGGGTTGGGGTGGAAAGGTGGATGTAGATGGAGCTGATGGTGCGAGTGTGCGGTTTGAGGGTGGTGAAGCTGGGGTCGGGGTCCTCATCGTCCTCGTCCTCGTCGCCGGACTCCTCGGCCTTGATCGCGTTGTTCCGTTCTTGCGATGCGTCAAGGATGCCGATGTGGCCCAATTTGTCGCCAGCAAAGAGAAGCGGCTTCGTCTCAGTGGGGTGGAAGGCCATAGTGTAAATTCTTTCCGGGGTGAGTTTGATGCCTGTTGTGGACGTTGTGATTAGTATAGAAGTCTCAAAATTTGGGGGGTGAGGGTAAACAGACGGTTGGGCTCCCATGCATCCCACAGCTTCAATCCGCTCATCTCCTCCCTCAATGCTTTTAGGTCTTTATCCGTCGTCTGCTCGATATCATCCTCGTCAAATGTGCGCTGGTACGGCATCGCTACACCCTTGGTGACCACATCCACCCCGATCAAACTATCCCCCGACAGCTTCTGCCCGTACACCACCATCTCATTGAACGAGAAGGCGTCCGACTTGCGCACGCGCTTCGCCCGCTCCGCCGCCTGCAGCGCCGCATCCACCTCCTCCGCTTTCCGCTTCGCAACCTCGCTTTCCGCCGCGATGCCCCTCAGTCGCGACGACATCCTGCGCGGCACCGGCGACGCCTCCTCCTGTTTGACGCGCTTCACGGGCGTTTTCTTCTTCGCGCGAGCGGACTGATCCCGCGATGAAGGGGTACTGGAAGGCTGCATCTTAGGCGGGAAGAGCCCCGAGGACTGCGCCTCCAGGGAGAGCTTCTTGAGGAGCGCATCGCGTTCGGCGATGTTGGCCAGACGCTGCTTTTCGAAGTCGGAAATCTCCTCGCCCATTGTTTCTTTAAGGATGGTACTTTTAGGTATCGATGATTAACGAAGGACAGATCAAAGGCTAGAAAATCAGACAAGAGGAGACAAGACGGGGTGAGTGGCACACGTAAGAAAGAAGCTTTGAAGAGCGATGCATTTGCTGGAGAAAGCGGCGCGTCTGGACCCGCCGCGTGGGCACGTGACTTTAATTGACCGGGCGGCGGCAATGGCAAAAGTGAAATAATTTCAAATCCTCCGCGGAAGTTTATTCCATAGAATTTTTGGTCCGCAAGCCTGGGGGTTCTTATTTTCGCCTTCTGATTCTCTCCCACCACCGCCTTTTGCATTAGTGTTATATACACACTGCAGGAAGAGCATGATGAGTGCTCGCAACGCTCGCGCCTGGCTGGCTCTGGCCCGAGCGACTCGCAACTCCTCCGTTCCATTCCTCTATCAGACTCGCACGCTCGCCGCGGTGCCCAAATTGCGATATCAGCACCGGCAGCTCCAGCGTCAACAGATTCAGTCAATTATGATTTCAACCGAGGCGCAACAACAACAGCAGTCACAGGAACAATCACAGGAACAAAATGACAACACAGAATACTCCAAACCTGACCCTTCAGCACAAGAAAGCACACCACCAGCACCCCGGCCCGGACGCCGCAGCTTCCTTAAGCGCAAGGCCGCCTCTGTATCCTCCATCGCTGCCCCAGCGCAATCATCCTTAAACCGGCTCAAACCCCCTCCCCGCGCCTTGACGATGATGACGAACAGCGAGAAACAAGCCTTTGGCGAGATGCTCGAGGCCCTTGGCGCCGGAGCCGATCTCAAGCCCAATAGCGCGTTACCCACATTGTCCGCATGGCCACCGCCGCCGCCCCAACCCTCAGCGCCTGGCGTTGCTTTCCCGGATTCATCCTCTCCCTCCGAAACCGAACAACCTCAATCTCAACCTGCCGCCGCCAACGAACCCACCGAAGACGACCTCCACGAAATGTCACAGATCTCCGCCATCTTCGAGTCCGTCCTCCAAGATCTGAAAGAGCGCAAGGTCCGGCAGCAGCGGCAAGAACAGCAAAAATTGGAGAAGCGGGGCCAATCTTCCCTAGTGACCCCGTACTCGACCTCGTACCATGCCGGGGGTGACGACCCGGCGGCGTTGCCGGCGAGTTCCTCGCTGACGGAGTTCATCGAGTTGCGGCTGAAGAGAGGGGATTTCATCAACGCGCAGCTGACGGACTGGCTCACGCGGAACCTTGTCTCGACGGAGCGGGCGGTGGAGGCGGTGGTGCTGCGCGAGAGCCATGTGATCGAGACGGCGCTGCTGAGGGCGGTCAAGGGGAAGCATGGGGACAGGAGGCTCTGGGATGCTTGTCGCGAGATGGTCTTTCCGCTCGTTCGTGTTTTGGAGACGGATGTGGGGATGCAGCATTCCGACACGAACGCGGACGAGACGGAGGTGCTCAAGGATGAATCTGACGACATGTTCTTCGCGCCGGAGGAACCAGCGGAGGTGGAAGATGATCCTTGGGGCGCTGAGGTGGAGGTGGAGTATGAGGAGCTCAGTGAGCCGCAGGAAACTGAGACTTCGACGGCCGCGAACGGGGAAGGACAGCAGGAGGGAGAGGCAGCGACAATCAATGAGGAGGACATCGAGCTTCAAGGGGAGAGTGCGTACAAATTGGTTCTCCCCGAGGGCGTGCCCGTCTCCTCGGTCGTCGCCGAACTATACCCCAAGATGCTCCTGGCCGCCTTCCGCCTGCTGAACCTGCACTCCCCGGCGTCGCCGCTGATCGGCCAGTTCCGGTCCACTATCCGCCTGATGGGCCCCACGTCCGCCGTGCTGGGCGGCTCGACCGGGCTCTACAACGAGCTGATCTACTTCTACTGGCGCGGGTGCCAGGATCTGCCGGCCGTGGTCGCCCTCATGCAGGAGATGGACGTCACCGGCGTGGAGCCGGATGCTCGCACGGTGCGGATCCTGGGCTCGATCGCCACCCAGCGCACGCGCGATCTCAAGGCGCACTGGAAACGGAATATCGGATCGCTCCCTCGGCCGCGGAACCCGGCAGAGAAAGTGCGCGTCGGCCGCGAGACGTGGTGGGATCTGGCGCCGAACCGCAAGGCCTTCCGGGCCCTGTACGACGACGACGGGTGGGTCGCCAAGGTGAAAGCGCGGGTCGAAGAGCTGAGGCGCCGAGAGCAGATGAACAAGCCCCAACGACGAACCTAGCAGCGTCAAGGGTCATGTATAGAAAGATTTCGGAAATATATCCCCTATCGTGTATAATATCTTGTAAATCACATATCCAAACCCTAGAACAGTATACAAGCGGCGAATGCTCTCGATGAACAAGATCTAAAAAGATAATTAAATATGATACCAGACTCCCCTGTTTTCTCTTTCTTATATCTTCAACCCCCAACTCCGTCCCAACCCCACCGCCGTCGACCCCATAAATCCCAGGCACTCCCTCACCCCCGTGAGCTTATCCCCGACAGCGCGGGCATCCGCCCACCGACGCGCCACGAACTCCTCCGTCTCGCGCAGCCCGGCACTCGTGTCGCGGGTCATCACGAAGTCCGAGGCCGCGTACACCGCCGCCACCGCCATGCGCTTCGAGTACCACGAGGCGTCGACGGACTTGTCACCCGCCAGGTTGAGGATATCGTCCGCCAGGGCGTGCAGTTCCGAAAGGGAGAGGGGGATGTTTTCTCCGAGGGACATGACTGCCAATGCCTGGTTTCGCAGAATAGAATGTGTTAGCATCGTTGTTGTTCATTTGCGTGTGTGTGTGCGTGCGTGTTTACTCTCTGGCTGGGAGTTCAAGGGGGTTGGGGGAAATACTCACATCCTGCCATTGATCCTTGACCTCGGCGTTCATGCGCAAGCGCTCCATCAACAGGATCTGGATCTTGTCGTCGACGGAGAGCACGGGGCCGGCCGAGAACAGGCCATCGGATTCGACCTTGGAGCGCAGGAGGCCGCGGCGGCTGGCGAGCCAGAAGAGGATCAGGTCGAATTCGCCGCGGGGGAGGAGCTGCACGGAGACATCCAGGAAGCCGGCGTCGCGGGCACCCAGGGTGAGGGCGTTGCGGGAGAAGCCGTGCGTGGGGACGTGGTGGAGGGCGGCGGAGAGGATGGTGGTTTGCGAGTTGGTGTAGTCGTGGGGTTGGGTGGGGTGGTGGTCGGAGTGGTAGGTGCGCGTGGAGGGAGACAGACGATTGGGGCGGGACGGGGTTGTTCGAGAGGTGATTGTGAGGTTGTTTTGTCGGGGGTTGGTGGTGGTGGTGGTGGTGGTGGTGTGGATTTGCGATTGGGGCTTGGGCTGGCGGAGATGGGTTCGGGGAGCGAGGGAGAGGGCGGCGCGCGGGGAGGAGGCGTGGGAGAGTCCTCTCCGGGTGAGGGCGAGGAGGGAGGTTGGTCGGGTCATGGTTCAGGGAGGTGTTTTTTATGGCTGTAAAGGAGAGGGTTGAAGAGAGTTAGAGGTGAAGGTAGAGAAGGAGAGATTTGCAGTGGTGATGGGGGTTGAAAGAAAGTCGGGATGTCGGCGGGAGGAATTTGTTAAGCGGTGGCCTGAGCGGAGCCAAGATTGCCTGCAGTGCCAGACTCGCTGGTGCCGGGGTGAACCACTGAATGGTTTAACTGCAGTGGGATTGGTCTGTGGTTGATGTTGACCATGTGGGTGCATTTGGAAATACTCGGATTGAATTGTTGACTTTATTGTTCGTATTAGTGTCTGGTACTAGAGCTGGATTATGCTATTAAGAAGTAGTCAGAATGCCTCCTACGCAGACAGTAAAGTACAGTACTTCGTCCACCACCTACTAGAGGAAAGTCAGGGAAATAGTATATTGACGGTAATTAAGAAAGTCAATGCTCCACTACCTCAATACCTGCACTCAGTCCCAGAATCTTATGAATATACATCTCGTAGGTTGTTGGTCCAGGTAACTAGCTCTGTGGTACCTGAAGATCTCCCCCCTCAATGACCATTGGCAGTGGTTGGTTCTACTATAATTGGGATTTTTGCTGTAGTGGAGCTAACAGTCTCTCAATAACAACCATTGTTAAATAGATCTGATCGATCTGACTGATCTCTTCTTCTAGTGATCCTGTTTATGCACTGGTAGTAAGGGTAGTGTCCAGTCACGTAGGGACTAGTTTATAGATCATTCTCGCAGTCATTACTGTCGAAACTAACGGACTATTTCAGACTACTTCCGACTAGCGATGTCCCTTTCATCTTACCTTTTCCCTCCGTTCCTTCGACCCCCGCCCACTCATCCTGTCATCATCCGCATCTGCATTCCACGTCCTCTTCTCCCATCCACTCATCCGCCTCCCTTTCCACTCACACACCTTTTATCTTCTGCCCTTTTCCCTCCCTCCCCTACTCTGACCGTTTGTTTGCTGCCGACTTCACAATTGATTATCTAGAAACCATCATGGGTGGGTTCGTCTTTCGATTGTCTCTCGTCTCGTCCTACTTGCCTTGCTTTTCGTTTCCTGCCTCATTGAATCTCCCTCATCACCTCTCCCTCCGTGGATAGTACTTTGTCATCCTCCCCTCCAGATGAGCCAGTCCGGTGACTGCACGTTCATGTCTGGTGCATCCTCAATGCCCTCTCCCCTGTAGACGCCGTCCAGTCGAGCACTTGCCCGAGTAAGAGACACAAGAAGCCAATGATACACAATTGGAGAGAAGGACGAAGGCTGTGGCGTCTATGCCACCCTCGTTCATGTCTCTTATCAGTTCACTTCAATTGCTGGCTGGCATGGCGACCATGTCAGGTTCCAGGTTGTCTCTGAAGCTGTCAGTCAGGGTGACAAGAGGAAGCGGGCAGCGGGAAGAAGGGGAACCAACGAGGCCAATCACATTACTGTGATCCTGCAGGTTGAGGAGAGACAGACACGGGCCGCCTGGAACCATGAGTGATTGTTGACTGACTGCTTGCTTGCTGGCTTGCTGCTGCTACTGGTGGTGGTGGTGGTTGCTGGTGGTTGCTGGCTGATGGGTGTTATTGTGCTCCTACTGCTGCTCTTGCTCTCACTGCTTCTACTCTTCCTTCCATTCTACTGCTACTACCTACTACCTACCTACCTACCTACTACCTACCTTACCTTACCACCTTACGATTACTACCACTACCACTACCACCATCGTTTCCGTCTGCCAACCAACGAGTGTTCGTTCCCTTTTCCCAACCCAACCCAAACCCCCCCCCCCCCGCCGTCACCCTCCTTTATCTCTTGCTCGCTCTCTCGCTCTTCTCTTCCTTAGTTTTAAGTGTTGGTCTCGCCTTTCTTCGGTTGATTACTGATTCTACCCTCTCCTCCCTCTCCTCTCCTCCCCTCTCTCCCTCTTCACATTCCCATCTCCATCTTTCCTTTCCCCATCGTTCCCCTCTCCTTCTCCTTCTCCTCTACTTCTTACCTCACTTGCTTCCCATTTCAATCAGTTCTCACTTCCCTTTTCTCGTCTTCAATCTTCCTAGCCTGGTAATCCCTGGATGGTTCCTTTGTCTGTTTAAACCCCGACCATTGGCTTGGTGGCTTACCATCTAGATCCGGTGTGCAGCCGACGTGTATCGACCTCACCAAGTAAGTGTGGGATTTTCTTCGATTGTGTTTCCTTGTTACTGCTTTGTGTTGTGTAGCGAAACGACTACTTTTTCCCCTATGATCCTTCGCTCCTTCATCCTGGACAGGAATCGAGGCAAAGGGCAGAGCTAGAGAAGAGGGAGGCAGGCACTGCGAACGAGAGAGTGAGTACTAAGGTATGGGAGAGGAGGAGGAGCAGCAGCAGGAGGAGATGAACCACCGGGTCCCCACCCGGGCGGTTGTAGCCTTCCTCTTTTTGCTGCTGCTCTGGTGGTGCCGGTGGCTGCTGCTGGCTGCTGCTGGCTCCTCTTCTCCGCCTGGGGCAAGACGCACCGACCACTTTATCGTCTGCTTCTCTCATGCTTCAGTCTCGCGACCAGGGCTTTTGTCTTGTCTTCTCTTATCTCTGCCTTCCTACCTGCCTACCTACCTGCCTACCTACCTGCCTACCGATCCTCGTTGTCTTTCTTTGCCTTCAGCTGGGATCTCAAGTCTTGCTTTCTCTTTTCTTTCACCATACTCCATTACGGGTCGCCTCCCCCACTGTTCCGCAAGGTCCTTTTTGAGTTGTGCTGCTTGATTCCCAGTCGAGTCTGGCCCGCACCGGGTCCGAGAGTCACCTGACTACCTATCTTACCAGCCCGGCAACTCGGACCAATCCCTCCCTCCCCCTCTGCTGCCGCTGCTGCTGCTGCTGCTGTTCGCTGCTTTGCTGCTTCCCGACTCCTCTCTTCCCTTCAACTCTTCCCAACTCATTCCCATCTTCTGTTACCCGTCCCATCTTTTATCCTTTCAATTCATCCCACACCCAACACTCATCTCCTCCTCCTACATTCCTGTCCCAATTCTGATTAGGGACCTTGCGCGCACATTCTCCACCTCCTTTCCCCTAATTTTCCCTTTCCTTCCGCACGTCTTTTCTCCCCTCCGTCCGTGCCCGGTCTTACCTGCGGCGCGCTCAATTCTCGCTCCTCGTCAATGTCTCCACCCGCCTTTGACGATACTGACCACGCCCAGCGCGAGAGGTCCCGTTCTCCCCGTCGCCGTTCCCGTAGCCCCCGACGCACCCGTCGTTCCTACTCTCCTCGCAGTCGCTCACGCAGTCGTGACGACTTCCGCCGTTCCGATCGTCGTTCCCGCTCGCCTATGAGTGCGGCCCAAGGCCCTTCTGGTGGTCATTCATCTTCTGGTTACGGTGGGCGCAGCAGCTACCCGCCTCCGGCTCGGTCATACGAAGAACGCGCTGTTCACAAAGAACAAATGATGCAAGCCGTCCGCGAATCGTCTCAGCAAGACCGTCGGGTCTATGTGGGCAACCTTTCCTACGATGTCAAGTGGCATCACCTCAAGGATTTTATGAGACAGGGTGAGCAGGGTCACATCGTCTCGAGCGTCTGGTTCGCTCGTGTCGTCGCTATCGAATTTGAGGGCTGACTTTGGAGGGGGATTCACCCGCGTTGCGTGTCTACAGCTGGAGAAGTTATCTTTGCCGATGTCTTGCTTCTTCCCAATGGAATGTCGAAGGTGGGCGCCAATGCGTAGTGTGGCTGGTTTTTTTTTCTGCCCTTGTTGTTATTCCTGGACTCTCCCCTTCCCTTCCCCCTCTCGTTGGTTTGCTTGTTATGGACTGTTTGGGTTGACGGGCTGGGCCTGGCCGTCCGGGATACTGTAGGGATGCGGGTAAGGACCTCCTGGCGCTCAATGATCTTGTCGGAACGCCTGCTGACTCTTCGGATAGGATTGTGGAATACGCGACCAGGGATCAAGCGCAAAATGCGGTCAACACCCTTAGCAACCAGAACCTGATGGGCCGTCTTGTCTACGTTCGTGAGGTAGGTCATGACTCGGCTTCAGCTATCAATAATTGCCGACTGATGGGATGGCCGTAGGATCGTGAACCCGAGCCGCGTTTCACCGGCGGACCTTCGCGTGGCGACTTTGGCGGTGCCGGCCGCGGCGGTTTCGGTGGTGGATTTGGCGGCGGCGGTGGTGCTGGTGGTGCTGGAGGTCGTCAGCTCTTCGTGTCCAACGTAAGTGCGGTCACTGAAAGCAATAAAAATGACGGAGAATTGATGGTGGGATGTCTAGCTTCCGTTCAACGTGGGTTGGCAAGATCTGAAGGACTTGTTCCGTCAAGCCGGTAAGTCACTCTAAACGAAAGGGCGCGGCGCCCTTTAAGGGCCGCTTGCGTGAGTTCTGCTCGGACAGCAGCTAATTCTGTAGCTCAACAAGGTGCGGTTATTCGTGCCGATGTTCACACTGACGCCACCGGTCGGCCCAAGGGCTCCGGTATTGTCGCGTTCGAGTCCCCTGAGGACGCTCGCAATGCCATTCAGCAGTTCAACGGCTACGACTGGCAAGGTCGGCCCTTGGAGGTCCGTGAGGACCGCTTTGCTGGTGCCGGTCCCGGCTTTGGGGGCCGCGGTGGCTTCGGAGGTCGTGGTGGTTTCGGCGGCGGTTTCGGAGGCCGCGGTGGCTTTGGCGGTCGTGGTGGTTTCGGCGGCGGCTTTGGTGGTCGCGGCGGCTACGGGGGCGGTCCTGGCTACGGCGGCCCTGGCGGTCCTCCCGGCGGCCCCGGCTTCGAGGGCGTCGCTTCGGTTCCTCCCAACCCCTTCACTGACTTCGCCACTTCCGGCGGCGAGAAGAGCCCCGTCATCTACGTGCGCAACGTAAGTTGAACCCTGACTTCGTCAAGAGTATTGGTGACTCATCCGGATATAGCTGCCCTGGTCTACCTGCCACGAGGACCTCGTCGACTTGTTCTCCACCATCGGCAAGGTTGATCGCGCCGAAATTCAGTATGAGCCCAATGGTCGCTCCCGTGGCACCGGTGTGGTTCAGTTCGACAGTGCGGACACTGCTGAAACTGCTATCGGTATGTTCAGGCCATTGCATGAAGGGCTGGTCTCTTTACTGACTCCTCACGCAGCCAAGTTTACAGGCTATCAGTATGGTGGTCGTCCCCTGGGCATCACCTTTGTCAAGTACCTGAATGTGGGTGGCCCTCCCGCGGACGCGATGGAGGGTCAGGAGCCCACGGCTCCCATTTCTCAGGATCAGATCATGTAATTGTACCGGCCTGATGGAAATATCTCGGCTTTCGGAGGATTTGATCGAAAAAGTTTGCGATGTATGACTCCGAGTGGTTTAAAGGATCACCTGTCGGCGCGGGCTCGCGTATGCTGATTACCTTGAAATATCGCCCTTAACCTCATTCCCCATTTTCGATATTGTTTGTGTTCGATCTGTTCGATTCAAGTCACCTGTTATGACGTGTTTTATCGCTGGTTAGCTCTCGTTATATGTTTTCTCATCTCCGGCGATCTGGTTCCGTGGGGATAAATCAGACCTGGTTTGACAATGTCCAAGAATGTGCGTGTGTACGCTGGGGTGTGGGATGGGGTCTTGCGTCCGATGCAGTTGCGGTTTCTGTTGACTGCCCCCGACAAATGGATGGATCTGAACAGAGGATATGGTTTGGTGATGTGTTGGACCATCCCGTATTCGGTAGGTCTGGTAATGTGCAGTGGTAATGCGGTAGGCTGTGGTAGGCTGTGGTAGGCTATGTACAGTAAGTGCTGCAACATATTGTCCGGTGGGAGACTGTGCTTGTTCCCTTGGTCTCATCGGAGGCAATCACGGGATACACCCGAAGACAACATCCATGTACAATATAGTTGGTCGTTGCCATCATATTTGACTATCTTATTCATGCACACTGGAATCAATGAAAAACGGCACAAATCCGTGTATACGTGGACTGCCATAATACATGAAACGTAAAAACTTAAGAATAATTGCACTCAGCATTGCTCCCACTCAGGACAATACCTTCGTCTTAAATTACACCCAGTGTCGAAATCTACAGGGAGGGTGCAAGTGGTAGAGGTGGGTGGTTTATTGTACTTTTCCAAGGAAACGAACGGTGGACCTTTTTTCATCGTCTGATGATTCAGATCTTCCTCACCATGAATGGTTAGGCCGAAAGGATAGTTACCACACAGACTGCAAATTCATTTGTCGTATTGTACCGTAGAAAGTGTCAGAAGAAAGTCAAGGGAATATGATAGATCCAGAACCGATACGATCAGAAAAGCCAGCTTTCAGCAACACCTAGATGGATTCAAACAGGAAGGGAATAAGAGAAGCAAGCAAAAAGAAAAGAAAAGCTCATCAGCAACTCGACCTCAGGCAACCAACACTCAAACAATGGTGATGGAGGAAATTGAAATCAGTGATGATGATGATGATGAGAAATGGGTGAAATAGATACAAGAGAAGTGTAAGTAAGTAAGAGGCAACAAAGAAGTAAAGCAAGCAAGCAAGAAAGAAATCAGGCAACGATAACCTTGAAGCCAAGACCCTTGAAGCAGAGAGCACTGGCTGCAGTGCAATGGAAAACCCCCTCAGCCGATGAACCCAACCGACCAACCAGCCAGCCAACCAACCGCCTTATCCGTTTCCGTACCGCCCGGCCATCCGGGAGTCTAACGCCTTTGTAAAGAGAAATAGAAAAGGAAGAGGTGACGAATATTGAAATAGAAAAAAAAAAGTTCAGCCGTGGTCAAAAATTACTTGACCTGTCAAGCTGTACAGTAACTAACCCCCGGAGGGAGTTGACTGCCCCAATCCGGTTCCCGCTAGTCGAATCTGTCAGATTTTGTGACACAGAACGCCAATAGCGATGGAGTGCACGGTTGTGTGAAATGTGTGGATATATAAAGGGACTGGGAAGAATTTGGGGTGAGATTTGCCAAAGTGAGGATATTTCAATTCTGTATCTCTCCTTCCCACATATTGTTGTTGAAAATTTGTTTGTTGGTATGTGTCATGCATGAGAGCTCCTCAAATATGATTGAAGGTCAAAGGCGCACACATATCAGGATCACACGTCATTGTCGTCAGGTCGTGAAGATATACAAAGGGAAAAAAACATAGGAAAGGGTGTGACAAAGGAAAATGCTTTCTTGGGGTTGCAGGACTCTTTTCTTTCCGTCGGAGCTCCTTCCCCAAGTCAGCAGCATTTCAGATGATGGTAGATGGCCATTCGTCTGAGATTACCCGATCACAAGGGCTCCCTGCGTCTATGGCGACAGGTTATTTGCAGGAGGATAGTGGCCTGGAATCTGCAGTTCGAGAGTGGAGACACTGCCCTTGGTTTGTGCGGGAGGTCGTTTGGCACTGCCATTCTGAGTGACGGCCATGTCAGTGGCAACAGTGCCGATGGACGGGCCAGCATGTATAATTCCCTCATGGTCGGTGGTTGTCATGGGCTGCTTGGCTGCGCCGTCGAGCTCAACCCCAACGATATTAACATTGGGTTCCTCGTGCTCGTCAATTGAGCTCGGAAGGGTGTTGTGTGTGTACTCTGTCCCGTTCGTCGCCGTGGGCGCTGTTGAGGCGCTTTCGCCGCGGTTGCGCTGGCGGGTCAAAGATGGATCTCGCGAACTCGTGGAACCCATGCCGTTGACGAAGATGGCCTCGCCAGTCTCTCGGTCCTGATAACCTCGGTCGTAACCTTGTTGCGCGGGCTGAGTTTGCTCATTATAACCTCCGGCTCCCATCCATGTGCCATAGTGGCTGTCGTGCCTTTCTACTGGCTGGGGATACCCTTGATTCTCCAAGTTACTGCCATTTGCATCACCATCGGTCATGGCGCTACTGAATGGTCGAGGGTCAGAAAAGGACCCGGCCGCCGCCAGCAGGTCTCTGTCACCGGAGCTCTCACCGCTGGAAGGCGACAGAGGCGCTTCTAAGTGACGATCTATCTGGACATCGCTGGGAAAGCGGCCTCCTGGTTGACGGGGCTGCGAAGTGGGACGCTCTTGATACAGGACGGCTGACTCCGCAGAGTAGGGAGTCCTATCCGCTTCATCCTCATCCATTCCATCGCTGCTGTGACGGAAACTGGCGCCACTCACGGTGCGGACATGGCGTCTCACGTATGCGTTGCGGGCCTCGCCCGTCTTGGACATGAGGCTCTCAATATCTTCGTACCAGGCCATCATCGTCTCATGGGTTTCTGCGCGGAAGACCCACGAGTGACCCCGGTGCATGGTTCCGGTCTGTCTTCCCTTGAGCATGAACTTGTGCGAGGTCGAGTCGGGCTGCGAGTGCGACCCCAATTTCTGATCCAAGAGATTTAGCGACATCACCGGTTGTTGCCATGCGACGCGGTCGGCGGATTTGAATTCATGGAGGTGCGTGGGTGACAGGACATACCAGCCGGGCGTGTAGCTCTTAAGATACTTGCTCTTACGCTCCAGCATACCCGACCGGACCTCTGCGGCGGCAGGGTGGTCCTTTCCTGGGTAGGTAATGCTCTCGATATCACGGAGAGGCACTCCGGGATCAACCAATTCGTCAGTGTCTGCAATGAATGCATTCCACTCATGGTCGTGTGGCATCGAGATGGGTCCAGCGCGGAGTTTCTCGACGGTGTCGTACGCTTCGTCGGCCTCCCGCTTGAGAATGCTGGCATAGGCGTTGTAGGCCTTCTGAATCTCACTGACAACAATGGATTCGAGCTCGCGACCAGAGTTCTCCAAGTTCAAGAATGCCTAGGTGATTATTAGTGTCTGTCGCGCATGGAGCATCGAGACGAGGAACAACCACAACATACCCGATGCAAATAATTCTCTTCTTCGATCTGTTTCTCAATTTGTTTGTCCACACTCAACCGAACAATGAAAGGATCGCCCTTTCCAGAAGTCGCAGATGGATCAGTGTCGACCAGACCCAGGGCCTCGTGTAAGTGTCGAACGGCCTTGCGAGTGGCGTCAACTTCTTTGTCGACAGAGTTTCGAAAATCACCCGACAGGCTGCGGATCTCCTTAGTCTTCTTCTGCAGATCATTACGAAGACCCATAAGCTGATTGACAACCTCGCTCTCCACCTCGGCCGCCTTAGTCGCTTCCAAATAACCCTGGCGGTGAAAGTCGCGCAAGATCTCGGTCGCATCTGCCAGACCACCCGACTTGAGGAATGTCGGCGGCAGTGATGTGTTGTTCATGATGTTCGAGGCGGACATGAAGAGTTTCGAGCGTGTTTCGTACGACTTCTGCACTTCCTTGAAAAAGACGATAAGATCTTTGAGGATTTTGCGCCACGCTGTCGCATATTAGCATGTTGCCTCCTGGATTGGATATGAGGGGTTCTTACATTGGAAACGGTTAGCCAGTACCTCGGTCGGGCTTCCATCCGTTGGAACAGGAATATAGAATGCGCTGTTCGGATCTTCGCCATCGACGCCGTATTTCTCTCTATCGCCCAGGACGAGGCTTCGTACGCTACCCGCCCGCAGACTTCTCTTGCTACCACTGCGACGCATGCTACCTCTCTTACTGAGGGAGGCCTTCTTTCTCAAAGTGCCGGATCTGGTCGGGGTTGCGGATCGAGATTGGGACATCTGTGAAGCCGAGCGTTGCATGCCGGCGCTCGACGGACCGTCCACAATAACGGAGCCGCGCTGGCTGGCAGCGTCGAACTCCTCGTGGAAGCGACCGGTGTGAGGGTGAGAGGTGGGGTCGGCGGCGTGGGTGACGTTATTGTAGCCGGAAGTACTGGCGATAATGGAGTTGGGTCGGGAACTGGAGCGCGCGCCGTATGCTCCGCGGTTTAGTAGAGAATCGGGATGCTGAGGTAGGGTGCCATAGGGGTCCTGCACCGGCGTTTGCGACCTAACGGCCATAGCCATGACTGGGCAGGAAAGGAAGGCCACGAGAGGAGGAAAGAGAAGAGAGGGAGGAGGAGGGTGGACGAGTGGCGGTAGTCGTCGTGTCGCGAGTAAGAGTGCGGTAGTTTAGTGGTGGTGGTGGTGGTGGTGACGGGCAATGCAAGTCAGCGCAATCGGGCGGTGCAAGGCAGTCCAGGCCCGTGTGTCGATATCAATTCGGTCCGTCGTTGGAAAAAAAGGTCCGTTGCCGAATGCGGGCCGCGATCAGAGTTATAAGGGCGTCCAGAGTAACAATATATCATGAAATGCGAAGTGTTGAAGAAAGAAATGAGAATAGGGAGGACAGGAGTCGTAGGAGGAAGAGTAGGAGGGAAAGAGAGAGAGAGAGAGAGTGAGTGAGAAAAGGAGAGTCAATCTAAAAAGAACCAGCCAAATTGATCGGATTTAGTAGAGTCGTAGAAGGAGCAGGTAGTAGTAATAGTGTAGTATGGCTGGTTAATCGGAGGTGGTATTGGTTAGTTACCGGAGCGAACGACCTAAAGGGTCTCTCATTCAACTAGCAGAATGAGTTTCACAGAGAATACCCCTTCGGTCAAAAAAGAAGAGAGGCTAGAAGAATAGAAAATCATTCCACAGTCGATCAGGACGCGACGTTCGGGGGGAGATTGGGTCTCCACTGAGGGAGAAACTAGTTCGTATAGGATCGATGGGGGGTGGAAATGGGAAATGGGAAATTGGAACTGGGCTGGGCCCGGAGTAGTCGTAGTCTAGTAGTAACGTTACTAGCAAGTAGAACGGAAATAAGGAGACTCTCCAATTTAAGTAGTGACAGGAGACAATCTCTCAATCTGTGCAATCCAGATCGCCGTCAATGTTTCAGGAATGGTTGAAAGAAGGAGGAAAGTGTAGAAGAGTATAGGTAGGAGGTAGAATGTAGAGAGTAAAGTGTAGTAGAGTTGTAGAGTTGTAGAGTTGTGGAATTGTAGAATTGTAGAATTGTAGAATTGTAGAATTGTAGATAACTAGAAAGTTACACAGTTCCCTTTCTTAGCCTCTGAAGGTTTAAAGGGGGGGAATGGTTATATCCAGTGCCGGTTCGGATGACGTCTACCCCAGCCAAACGAACCAGATGGTAACTGCGACGTTATGACGCTTGGGACGGAATCCCCGGTCCCGACCTCTGAATTTTTTTTTCTTCTTCTTTACTTTTCTTCACTTGACTTTCTTTATCTCTTCTCTGACCATACACCTTGTTTTTAGAGTTCTGTTTGCTGAGGAGGGGAGGAGAAAGGAGGGTGGCCAGAAAGTACGAGAAGAACCATTCAAGTATAATATACCTATGCAGCAGTTACCGTACTACTATGTATACACCTGTACTCCGTAGTCTCAATGGGTCTGGGCAACATGCACTCTGGTCCGTTCCCCTTTTCCATTGGGTTTATAAATATAGTCTCATAATCCAGACTCTCCAAAGATAAATTAAAATCTATAGAGATTCACCAATCTCAAACTGGAATACAATAGAACATAGAACATAGCCTACCCAAAGGATGATCATCATCCCACGGTCAGATTCGGTACAAACAGTAAGTAGCACACTGCATGTAGGTACTAGGTACAGTTAGTAGGCCCATCATCATTCTCATGACTATGGCGCCACCCAATAATAATCATGGAAAGAGAAAATGGAAAGCCCACAATCCTTGCCGCTGATGCTATTTGTTGCTGCTACTATGGAGTATGGTTGTTCAGGTTGTGGTTGCTGCCTGCCCTCACTGCCCGAAGCATGATCTAAGTCTTTTACAGTACATGAATCTCATGCATGGAACGTGGCTGGTGCCATGCATCACTAAGCATCACCCTTACCTTACGTAAGTCAGATTGTGGCTAGGGAGTTGGTCCCCACAGCTCTCGTTTTGCCTTCTCGGGCAGTGGCCGGGGCGGGGGGGTTTGTCCGTCCAGCCAATCTACGGATAGTTTGATACTGCGTCTGCGCAATACTCCCTTATGCCTTTGATGGGAACACCCCTTTTCCAATCCTCTTCCTCCCTTCCCCCCCACCCCCTCTCCCTCTCTTGTTGCCGAACAGGTGGCAATTCTAATCAAACTCAGATGCACACAGGAGAAAAGGAGACTCCCGGGCGGATCTTCGGGAATGGATCCCTCTACACTCTCAGCTTCTTTTCTGGTCTTTCCCATTCGGGTATCGGCGAGGCAGCATTCCCAAGAATCCTATCGATCCTCGACGTCATGCACGGTTCATCCACTCCATGTCGATCCGGATGGATGCACCACTACGAGGTACACGGATGTGAACCACTGACACAGTATGTGAGGTCGAACCACCGATCCTGAGGTCAATCTCTTGCTGTTTCTCTCATCGATCGCGAAGCATCCAGCCCAATTCCACATACCAAAGGTCTGATGGCTCGCTGCTCGCTTCTCGCTTCTGCAACAACACTCCACATGACACCTTTTTCTCTCTGCAATGCACGCACCCTTGACGTAGCCCTGTCATCCACTTACCTTCCCTACGGAATGAAACCAGTTAGCGCACGAACATCAGTTCCTCTTTCCTTGTATTTTGAGAAGACATCTACAATTGCAATGACTTCACATGCACATCCGAAGGCGAGTCGATTCGCCGTCCTGGTTGATCTCGAGGAACAGAAGTACCGGTACTGTTGACGACTCAGGAGGGGAGGAGGAAGAGGGGTCATCCCCGACGATGTGATATCATAAGTTCCCCTGCATAGATTATCATGCATCCCTTGACTCTGTGTCAATACGGAGTAGACAGCTGGGCGACCCATCAGCCTGGGTGAGCGTTTCATCCGGTGAACCTCGGAGAACGGCTGGTTCCCCTTGCCTTTCTAGAAGCCCGAGAAGAAGGGAGGGATGGAGGGTTGCACATTTCGCGGTGCTTATGCGA
Source organism: Aspergillus brunneoviolaceus CBS 621.78 (assembly GCF_003184695.1). Taxonomy (NCBI): domain Eukaryota; kingdom Fungi; phylum Ascomycota; class Eurotiomycetes; order Eurotiales; family Aspergillaceae; genus Aspergillus; species Aspergillus brunneoviolaceus. The sequence goes on along the minus strand of NW_020290761.1, from coordinate 153,137 downwards.
CCTGAGTGCGAAGTTGCCAATCTGCAGGCCTAATGTGAGGTAGCCTGATGGGAAGGCGAAGTTTGCCTACCAAGGCGAAATACTTCTGCCTGGACATGTATAGCAGCGGAGATGATACTAAGGTGCAAGTGAAGCCTATCCGAACGCACTTGATCAGATACAGAGCATTTGCGAACATACAAAACCACCCTCCCCTTCGGATTTAGCAATATTGCTCTCACGAAACGAGGTTCAGGTAGAGTGAGGTACTCAGTAGTCAACTCATCTGATCTAAGACACTAATCCCCGATCTAATGCTTGTTGCAGATGCCCGCAATTATGCGGAGAATAATCCCCGCTCGCCTCCCACTGTCCTGCTCCTGCTCCTGCCACTGCCACTGCCACTGCCACTGCCCTCCACTTCCTGCACCACATTCGTTAATGGATATAATAAGCTGGTCTTGGGGTCCGGGGACCTGGTTTGTCTATCCATTCACCCTGATGAGTACTATTTCACAGTTGCTCTTCGCACGTCTCAGCTGGTGGCGACCGGACAGGCCACCTCAGGACTTTTGCCAGGGTGATGTAGCGCTCAGAAGCGAGTGGAGTTGACCTCTGTGGAGTCTTCATCTTCTGCTCCAGCTTTGATTCTTCCGTCCTCAATAGGAATAGGTAGCAATTCAGTACTACTAAGTTAGGTAGGTACGAACACCGTTAGCGTATAGTTCACGCCAAGCCCATATGTAAATGCACTCGAGAAAAGCACTCTGCGGCATCGCGATTATGAGCAATGTCAGAGCAGAAAGGGCGCTTGAATATATTTTGTCTTTTGAGTGTCCTTGACTTACGATATATGCATGAAGCACATGTATCATCTCTGTAGTAGTACTAGTTGGATGGTACCTACCTTACCTGTAGAGTCTTGTAAGAGACTCTCTGCTGCTTTGATAAGCTGACCGTGTGATTGGCCGGCACCCCTCCAGTGGTAATTTAAGAAATGCGGAGGTAGACCTGATTCCATGCAATGCTTCGGTATGGCAATAATGCCTGCAATTTCGAGACAGACTTCCTAGTGATCGAGTAGCTAGCAATTGAACCATTCAAAGGTATAAAAACGACGACCAATGGGTTGAAATTCGAAGCAGGGGCTATTGTTCTCTGCATCGCTGGAGATATCGCGCGGCATGCCGAACCTCTGGCTCTTGCATGTATCATTTACTTCACTTGTTCCGTGACGACCTTCCATATCTTCAATGCAAGCCTCATACGTAGATATAATCCGCATTATGCGATTACTTGCGCTGAAATACCCGCTCTCCCAGCAAAGTTCAAAACACGAGTAAGAAAAAAGGGGCATTCGTGGGGACGTGCCAAATCTGCTAGCTGAACGGCATCTGGGTAACGCAATAATTTTACACAAAAGAATATATCGGAAATGGGGGAGAGGGAAGACTGCGCGAAGAGGAAAAATTCAATGAAACCATTTCTATGATGCAGGAACCTCGATACCGTATGCCTCCTTGATTCTCTCCCGCCGTCTCTCAGCATATCCAGGGCCGTAGATACCTGTTCAGATACAGCGTTAGCTTTTGGCGGCGTTCTGCATCAAGTGTCCGGTGATGCCGTTCATCATTTGGGAGACCTACCTCGTCCCTCACCCAGCTGAGCAAGAGTCTCCTCCCCGGAGGTTCTGTATGCCGTTCTGATCCGCTCCCGACGCTCGAACTCGTCGACGTTGGGATCCCGCTTCTTACCGAAGAACGAACCACCGGTGTATTCGAAAGCGCCGAGGGTGACGGCCAGGCCAACACCATAGCCCAGGACTGCGGGGAAAGTGCGGACTATTCGCGACTCGTCAGCGGTAAATCCAATTGGGGGAGAGGGGCATGGGATTGACAGCAATCAAAGCAATTGTGCAGCACTGACCTTTAAGTCCCAGAATAGCACCGGAGAAGAAACCTCCCAGCGCGACGTTGTAGTGGTCTTCCTTTTGACGAAGGTTGGCGGAAGCGGTCTTCACGAACTCGTAGGTACCTCCCATCGCGGCTAGACATGCGTTGTCAGTAACGGAGTGACAATTGATCCGGATCATGCTCCAATGGCCAGTTGCAATGGGATATTCGTACCGAAAATGCCGATCGTGCCGCCAGTCCTCGTGAACACACCCCATGGTCCGACGTTCTTTCTAGTCAGGGTGTTCTGGACGGCGGAGGCGAAAAGACCCACTCCACCAGTGAGCATGGTGGTTTTCAAGGTGGCCTGGAGCGCATCCTTGGGGTGGTAATCGTGTTCGTCGGAGTGAGGGGCCATGGTGGCGGTGGGATATGAGGTGGGTGTATGATGGGCTGTGGCAGCTGGGCTTCAAGTGTCGTCGCCGGACGGGCGTGAATGAATTTGGAGACGTCAGAGTTTCTGCCATGTGACACCGCCTATCGCCGGGTTTCCTTGAGGAGCTTCCCATTGAGGGCAATCTGGTAGTAGATTTCCACGCCGGCTGTCGGTCGCTTGTTCTTCTAGAGTACTGACATATTTCAGTAATTCCTCTCTATCTCTCTCTCTCGTTCTAGTGGTTTAGATGATTCATCTTGAACTTGTCGGAAATCTGTTGTGCTTGAAGAAGGACAAGATACGACCCATCAAGCTTGCCGCCAGGCCGAGTGCGGGCCGCTCACCATTCCCCGCCGTTGCTACCACTGTCTGGAGTGCCTCGTGCCTCGTACTATATTTGCACGAATTTATTTCATATTTTCTGCCGTTGTGCGGGTGGTTCATACATCTCATCACATCCCAAACCCAAGTACTCTCTAGATGACTGAATGGGAGTTCTTTTCTTAGAGCTTTGCCGTTGCCTGCCACAACCCCTCGCGCTGCAGTAAGCTCCCCAAGAGCGTATCCATGTCATCCACGCAGAGGTCAGGTACGTACATTCCCTCAGACCGGACGCGCCCACACAATTTTAAAGTGTATGTGCGGCTAACACTTTGCTCTACAGGCAGGACTGCTCCCAGTCTCGTACGAGCTCTTTGCGACTACGATCCTGTCCACCCCCCAGCTTCAGGCCGTAACCTCCTCTCCCAAGCTCCACCCGTCTTTCCTGATTACTACACTGGGCCACCGGAGTACGTCTCTCCTGCCGCATGCCCTCATAACTATGTGATCAAGTCGAAGCAAACCCTTGTGCCAGAGCCGGAGAGGAGGAGTAGCGCCAACCCTCCTAGAGTATCTGCTATATGCCGCAAGTGCCGATACCATCTGCAACTCGTCGTGCACTCCACGCCTACAATCGGCCAACATAGCCAAAATTCGCCAAACCATTTGCATCACCTGGTATATAAGTCGACGGGGCAAGATGTGACACCGAAGGGACAGACTGTAGAGACGTATGAGTTCGAATGCTCCTACCTCACGTGTCCTACCGTGGTGTCGGTTCGACTGGTCTCCCCTGTACTCTCGCAAGAATTGGTACAGCTATTGACGGATCCTCAGCTCATTCAGCAGCGAGCAGAGGAGGCCTTTGCAGCAGAACCAGAACGTCTGGAAGGCCTCGGCGTGCCACAGCCGATCACTATTCTCGAGACCCTCGGCGCATACCTTAATAATTCTTTGAATGCAGCCGACAAGGGCAAATCGATCTCGGCCAACAACAAGAGATTTATAACTTGCTTTGGTCTCGATGGTGTGCCTTGCAAAGGTTTGCTGGAATTCCTGGGATTCACTGTCAAGGTTCGTACATTGCGTCTGGCCCTACTCGACCACCATGCCTGACTATCGTCTAGAATGAAGGATTCTGGGAACCCCCGCGGACCAGTCCATGGACGGAACATCCATACCGGGACCAGCTCAAGATTTTCCTCGACGATGTCTTGCACGAACTCACCGCACTGATAGAGCAGCGACCTGTGATGGAAAGAAAAGGTCATCAGGTGGAGAACCAAAGCGATCCAGCCATATTTGACTTGCTTCGTGCGTTGGATGCGGCTGACTGTAAGTAAAGTCCGCATCTGCTGGATGACTTCCGACTAATCATCATGCCAGACCCTAATGCAAGCCGGTCGAAAGAATTCCAACTTGCTCCTGCACCGTGCGTTCACGCCGTATCTCACTTCACTAGCACTTGCTAACAGGACTATAGCTATTATGAGGATCTGGGCACTGTCGACGATATGTCCTCCGCTACAATCATTGAAGCTTTCCACCGGCAGGTTGCAGTCGACCCCGCACGGTCGCCTTTATACCTGAAATGCCTCAAAGAGATCGGACAGCTAAGGGGCGGTGACGATGCCGCTGTAATCGAACAAGCGGTCATTAAAGCATACGCCGAAGGCCGATTCACCGAGGACGATGTTGCCGATGCTTATAAATACTTCGGTCTGGCTCATGACAACCCTCGGCTCACGGAAGATAGTATCATTGGGACGTTCAACGCGTACCTGAGCTCCACAACCTCGGCTCAGGAAGCAGAGTCTCGCAGACAGATGCGCATAATAGGCGAGAGCAGACGTAGTGACCGCATCAAATCCGTGGCGGATGATAGTAAGATTTTAAGAGCGCGATCCAGGCGCTTTTTGATCGCGGCTAACTCATATGCTAGGCGTATCGACTGTGGAACAGGCCCAGGACTATTTAGGTGTCACCAGTGGAACTGCCGACGACTTCATAGTCTCCTTGTTCACTGCCAAGGTCGGTCCCCGTTGATTGTGGCCTCAGCGTTTCACGGGCTAATGTGTTTCATGTAGGTTGAGGATGCTCCGTCAAACAGAGATCTTGCGCGGCGAGCTCTTGAGCTTATTGCCGAGGCGCGGAAGTCCGATGCTTTGAAGCACTTTCTCAAGACTGGTGAGATGACGGCCAGTGAGATGGATATTGGGGATGCGTATCGTCTCTTGCGCATTGACAATCGCACTGTCGACGATGATTTGATCGAAGCAGCGTATACGTGCTGTGTGGTAGAAGACCCGAGCAAGGTGGAAATGTACAACCAGGCCTTGCAGATCATTGGGAAGCATAAAAACAGCAGCTTTCTGTCGAACAAGGCCACTGGAATGGGCACTGGCTCGGACCGTAACTTGTCAGAGTGGCCGGTCGGGCTGCAGAACATTGGCAACACCTGCTACCTGAACAGCTTGTTACAGTTCTACTTCTCTGTTCGTGGGTATCGCGACTTGATCCTGCACTTCGAGGATTTCAGCATGGACCTAAGCGATGAGAACCTGAGCCGAAAGAAGGTAGGATCTCGCAAAGTTTCACGGAAGGAGGTCGAGCGCTCTCAGCAATGTAAGTGCTTCTCGTTCTCTTGATATAAACCAAAGGCTTACCTCAGATGACACAGTCGTGAAAGAGTTGCGGACCTTGTTTTCGGAAATGATCACGTCTCCGTTTCCTTACGTCACACCAAGTCAAGAGCTCGCGCGGTTGACTCTCATTGGAACATCGAATGAAGAAGCCATTCGTCGCCGCTCTACTATTTCGACTTACAGGCCCGCAGCAGCCCTGGGCGAACTCGAGGGAATGCCCATTTTGGGCCCTCTTGGACCTCCGCAGCCCACGCAGGAAGAACAGGCCTCCAACACAGCCGCCACTGATGTTCCACCTGAACAAACGACTGCAAAAGAGACGCAGCAACCTCATAATGACGACAAGGAAAATGAACCTCCTGTTGACACCAAGATGGAGGACGGACAGAAAGTGACCCCGGAGCCCTCGAGCGGTCTTGTTCCTGCAGAGCAACCCGTGATAGCTAGCCAACCACCACCAGTACCCCCACGACCTACCCCGGTCATCGATCCCCAGAGACTACTACAAGAAGAATTGGAGATTGGAGCCCAGCAGGATGTGACGGAAGTAATCAATAATGTGCTGTTCCAAAGCCAATGCGCGATCCGACCTGTTGCACACTCTTCCGATGGCGAACAGATTGACCAAGTGAAGGAGTAAGTAAAATAAGTGCAGACTAAGATTCCCTCGCTAATAGCTCCTTCCTCCAGCTTGTTCTATGGGAAAACTATATATTATCTCAAGTCCGAGCAGGGCGTTCGTCCGATGGAAGAATGGTGGTGCGACATCAAAGTCGATGTGGCATCAGGTCCACGCAACATCTATGCAGCGCTTGACGGAGCGTTCGATGTGCAGAAAGTCAATGTTGACAATACCATCGCCGAGCGATTTGGAACTATTAGCAAGCTACCCCCAGTGCTCCAAATCCAGGTCCAGCGCGTCCAGTTTGACCCCCAAACGAAACGCTCCTTCAAGTCAACCCATCATCTCGGATTGGAGGAAACCATATACCTAGACCGTTACATGGATACTAAGTCGCCTGAAATCATGGCAAAACGGCAGCAAAGTTGGGAATGGAAAGCCGCACTGAAGAGTCTCGAAGCTCGGCAGTCAGAATTGTTACACGGTACCGTACGTTTACTGTTGCCTCCCTCCTCAATTGAGAAAACATACTGAACACTCTCGTAGGAAGATGGCAAGGTTGATGCAGCGGGGTTGCTCGACGAAGCCAGCAGGATTCTTACCGATCTCGAGAGTATTGCAGAAGAGACAAATTTCGTCGAGGATGCGGGGCCGTCGGCCAATGTAGAGGCTATGAATCCCGCAGATCGTCTCGAGGACGCAGACTCCGCCGACCACTTGTTTGATGTGGATACCAGAAAGCTTTGCGCGGAGGTCGATCGGCTCTCTCAACTAGCCTGTGCTGAGTTGACGCGTAAGTGCTTCCTCCTTCTCTTTGCCATGCCGTCTTTATCACATTATCCGCGGTGTCTCTGACTCCCCAATAGATGTCCAGGACGAGATCAAGAAGACTCGAGCCATGATAGCCGACCAGTTTATTGAACACAAAGATGAGGCATACAGGTTGTACGCCGTGTTCATTCATCAGGGCTCTGTTGAGTTCGGGCATTACTACATCTATATCTTCGACTTTGATCGCGATGTGTGGCGCAAGTACAATGACCAGGAGGTGAGCGAGGTGCATAATGTGGATGAAATCTTCCGAGACCAGGGCCAGTACAACCCTCCCACGCCGTACTTCCTCGTCTATGTCAACGACCGGATGAAGCATGATCTCGTCAATCCCGTGCGCAGAGAATTACTCGAGGTGGCGCCAGAGAATGGCTTTACTGCCATGGGAGAAGTCACGAATAAGGTGCCATCGACCGAAGATGTGGATATGAACCCGCCGTCATATGATACGATTTGGACCGACCAAAGCATATCAGGTACGGGCGCCGACCACCCCATGAAGGAGGAGAAGGATTCCATCGAAGCAGGTTACAGCACTCATCCTGACTTACGTGACGTGGCGTGGTAGACTCCGGGGATCCAGCGCCAGGGCGACAATCCACGCCTAATCCCTTGAAGCGCAAGGGTTCAGATGATACGATGGGCGGAAGGGTTGAAGGGCGTTTTGAGTAACGCGAAGGACACGCTTGTCAATATGGATTGCATTGTGTTTTTTTCCCTTCGTGGTGCAAAGTGAGGAACCGTCTTGCCAGAGCTAGACAGTTTGATTTTATCAGTGGGCGGATGGGTGCTTCCGTCTGCTGCAATGTTTGTTATTCTGCGTGGCACTTTCGATGACATAGTGAAATGCTGCCATGCAGAGGGTGTTTGTTTTGTGTTCGGTACGATATTCTTTGCACATGCATCTGGTGAATTATTATGTATGCTTTACTGTAAATAGTTAGTGCGGTTCAGCGTCACGACTGGTTGATGATGGGGACGATGTATACAAACAACACACATGGACACACATGGACACACTTGAAGAAAATCAGAAGACTTCGATCCTGCTTAGTCAGGGGGGCCGATCCGATGGGGGCCGCGGCTTGGGATCGGACCCGACTCCAACCCTGCTTGTTATTGATTCAACTATGGAGTAGACAATGAAGACAAAATTGTTTAGAGTCAAATTGCAAATGCAGTACTCGCTTTGACTCTAAGGACTCGTTGTACCTAGTTTTATCTAGGACACACCAAATTGGTCAAGTGAAAGGCAGTTGTTGGCCAGACTCCGGCTCCAAACTCTCCCGTGCGGATTGCGCAGACCAGCCAACTAACTAACCGTGGGACTATTCCATGCGGGGGAAGGGTTGGCATTTCTCAATCCGGGGAAGACGGCAGCAACGGGCAGCGGGCAGCGGGCAGCGGCTGTCTTTCCGCATCTCCCCGCCTGAAGCCGTTCGCTGCTTTTCTTGACCCGATAAAAGGCGAAGATTCTCCGCTTCTCAACCTCAATTCTCTTCTCTCGTATACCTTTCTTACGTCCTGTTTGACACTCTGATTTTGCTACCTCCTCTCCGTAGGTGACTGCGAGTCAGGTTATCCATCGATTACTACAGAGAGTGTATCCCCTCACGGCGTTCCCCGTTCCCACTTCCCCTCATACTGCCATTATGCCTTCTCAACTAGCTACGGGCTTGCGCTTTGCGCGGAGGCTCGGTACCGACCCCAGCAAGGTAGGTTCTCAGCTTCTTATGTTTGACTCCCCACCATTCACTAAGAATGTTGGTACTCGTCTAGCACCAGCGATTTCTTGCTCGTGCGTTCTCACACAGCATCCGTCGGCCAGAGATCAATAAGGTAGTCTCTTCTGCCGATCTTGCGGTCAAGGATTTGAAGCCCAACTCAACCGTATTGGCCGGAGGCTTCGGTCTCTGTGGTGTACCGGACACTCTGATCAACGCGGTGCGGGAAAACCCGACCATCAGCGGCCTGACCGTCGTCAGCAACAACGCCGGAGTCGACGGATCAGGACTGGGCCTTCTCCTCCAGTCCAAGCAGATCAAAAAGATGATTTCCAGTTACGTTGGGGAGAACAAGACCTTCGAGCGCATGTACCTGACAGGCGAGATTGAGCTGGAATTGACCCCACAAGGCACCTTGGCCGAGCGGTGTCGGGCCGGTGGAGCCGGGATTCCGGCGTTCTACACCCCGGCGGCCTGCGGCACCGTTGTGCAGACAGGAGAGCTTCCTCTGAAGCACAACGCCGACGGCACCGTGGCCCTGTACAGCCATCCGCGGGACGTCAAGGTCTTCGACAAGAAGAGCTATGTGATGGAGGAGGCGATCAAGGGCGACTACGCCTTCGTCAAGGCGTGGAAGGCCGACAAGCTGGGCAACTGTCAGTTCCGCTATGCGGCGGCCAACTTCAACGGCGCCATGGGCCGCAATGCCAAGACGACGATCGTCGAAGCGGAGCACATCGTCGAGGTGGGCGAGATCGAGCCCGCGGCGATCCATCTGCCCGGGATCTACGTCAAGCGTGTGGTCCAGAGCACCACGCCCAAGAACATCGAGAAGTTCACCTTCGCCAAGGAGGAAGGTGCGGAGGAGACCGCCGCGCTGGGGAAGGGCGAGACGGCCGCGAAGCGCGAGCGCATTGTCCGGCGCGCGGCTAAGGAGTTCAAGAACGGCATGTACGCGAACCTGGGGATCGGGATGCCGATGCTGGCTCCGAACTTCGTGGATCCCTCGGTTGAGGTCATGCTGCAGTCCGAGAACGGTATTTTGGGATTGGGCCCCTACCCTAAGAAGGGACAGGAGGACCCGGATCTGATTAATGCTGGTAAGGAGACGGTGACGCTGTTGCCTGGCGCGGCGTGCTTTGGTAGCGATGAGTCCTTCGGCATGATCCGGTCAGGTCGTATCGACTTGACGATATTGGGCGCAATGCAAGTCAGCGCAAGGGGTGATCTGGCTAACTGTAAGTGATTTCGATATATCTGAAGATGTAGATGACGAAGCTAATCACTTCGGGTTCAGGGATGCTTCCAGGCAAGATCAAGGGCTTCGGTGGGGCCATGGACCTCGTCTCGAATCCCTCTGCGACAAAGGTGGTCGTGACCATGGAGCACACCGATAAGAAGGGAAACCCTAAGATTGTCAAGCAGTGCGAGTTCCCCTTGACTGGGAAAACTTGTGTCAGCCGCATTATCACGGAGCTGTGCGTATTTGATGTCGACTTCACTGACGGGTTAACGCTGGTCGAGCTGGCGGATGGAGTCACTGTGGAGGAGGTGCGCAGCAAGACCGAGGCGCCCTTCAAGGTTGCTGACGATGTGAAGCCCATGCTGTGATTTGTTTCTATTGCACCTTTTCTTCGCAGCTGGATTGACAGGGTTGGATATAATGTGTGAAATTGCCTGACAGGTTCAGGTCGGAAGATATGGATTGTACTGTACATAGATGAATAAGATTACGGAATATCGCAATTGCATTATGATTTAAGTTCCATCACTTTTGATTGCTGCGCATCATTAAAGGTCCACATATATATACAAGTTTTGTTGCGCCATAAGCCATAAAAGTACAGTACAGTACAGTAGTTTTTCATCCCCGATTCCCATCCCCTTATTTCGAGTTTTCGAGTTTTCGAACTTCTCTAAAATCGAACTCCAGTTTCTCCAGGATCGATAAAAGCCCGACGCAAGCAAGCATATTCCATCCAACCCAACCCAACCCAACCCATCTACCAAATGCTCCCCCATGTTATTACAACCCCAGAAAGCAAGAGTAAAGTGCCGTGTGCCGTGCGTAATGCCCAAGGCCTTTTCGCCATAATCGCCCCAGCCCCCAGACTACCTCTACCCATCCATCCATACCGGCTCTCTCCCCCCTTGTACCCTATCATACAGCAACCCACTGGAAAAAACATAAACCCCCACAGGGTAAGAAAGGGAATAGGTGAAGTCTACTTCAACCGCAACATCCCCACGACCTTCTTCCGCAACCGGCCCAGCCAATCCCGGTCCGGCGCCTCGTCGAACTCCCGGATCACGTTCTCGTAGTGCTGCGGGTTACTGGCCGGGTGGCGCAGGCGCGGCGGCAGCGGGTACCGCCGGGCGTACTTGTCGTTGAGGAGGGAGGTGAGGGCGTCGAGGTTGGCCTCGGAGAGACCCGGTTTTTGGGCTGTTCGGGCGGAGGAAGATGAGGAAGAGGAGGAGGAGGGCGACGGCGGCGATTGCGGCTGCGGCTGCGGCTGCGGGAGCCGGGATTGCAGATAGGCGTGGATGGAGACGGAGGCCGGGCGGACTTTGTCTTTGGGCCAGTGGGTGAGGAGGTGGGTTATGCGGGCTGTGGTTGACTTTTAGAGGGTGTTAGTTGGGCTTTTGAGAGGCGGAGAATGGGATTGGGGTTGGGGTTGGGGTTGGGGTTGGGGTTGGTATTGGGATTGGGGGGAGACAGGGTGGATGGTGGATTGACGTACTGGTGTTTTGGTGGCCATTGTTTCTGTGTAGGGTTGCCCTTGGGCCAGTGGCTAAGTGGTTGAGGGTAGGACTGGTGGTTGTGAATTGGTGGGGTTGGTGTAGAGATGGTGGAGGTTTTGGATGGCAGTCAATTAATTTGCGGGATGAGGTTCTGGGTGGGTTTGGTTGGATCGCGATATGCAACTTTTGTTGCGGAGCTGCATGTGCTTATGCTCGTTAGTCAGGGATTAGTAAGCTACTTACATATATTCACCAATCTTCTACGAATTTGGGATGATATATGTGTCTGAGTTGGTTGGGAGATAGTTTTCTTTGGGGGATGTTAGATCTTCTTTCTTTCATACTCATTATCAAAGTTTCGGAGCTGATGCTGGTGCAAGTGTTTCCACCATAGTCTGCGTCCGCTCTTGAACAATGCAGCAATTAGGGTAATCTATTCCGAATATGGCAATGTGATTGGACTACCTTGTTGTAAGTACAGGAATCAAAGCATGGCAATCAGAAAGTATATGCATTCCACAGCCCCCAATTAACTCTCAGAGACAGCACTTCTGATCTTCTCCTGGAAGTCCGGAATAACCTCATCGTCGTCAATCTTCAACCCCCTCATCACCCCCGCCAACATCGCATAGATCCCCGTCATGACCAACACCTCCACCACTTCGTCCACGTCCAAGTGCTGCAGAGCTTCCTTCACCGTGTCCGACTCGTTGGTAGCTCCCTTCAACTGCTCATCTACTAGCCGCAAGATCGCCCGCTCCCGCTCACTCCACGGGCCTTTCCCCTCGACCACGTCCTGCGCCGAGCACCCCATGGCCTCGGCCTTCTCCGGGGGAAAGCCGAACGCCTCGGCCACGGGAACGTTGACATCCCACACATACTTCGCATCGAGAGCGCGGGACACTCGAAGCACCACTACCTGCCAGTCAAAGAGCGAGAGCTTCCGCTGCTTGCCGTCGAAACATGCCCCCAGCAGGCCGCTGATGTGGGGGAAGAGGCCTTGGGAGTGAGCGAGGATGAGGAGGATGTTGCGCCGGAAGGGGAGGACTTTAAGGCGCTCCTGGATGACTGAGGGTGCAGTGTCGGGATCCACGTAGGGGATGAGGCAGGTTTTGCGGTGGGGGTCGCTGTTCGGTTCTGAGGCCATGGTGCTTGGGCTGTTGGATCGAGTAGATTGCGGGGTGCTCTCTGGTGTTTGTGGAGCGAACAAAGTCCCGAGAATGTCCAGATTGTGATTCCTGGATAAAGATAAGATTGTATGATGAGATCCTTTAAACGGTCGAGTGAGGCTCGTATCTTCATGTCTTGGAGACCATGGATCTTAAGTAGTTCTACCGTCGACTGGGCGGACATGTTTCGGGAAGCCATATTTCATCATAGTTGATGCTGTGGGAAGTGCAGGCAAGATATCGACTGTCGAGAAATTGAGGTCAATAACAGGGTAACCTCGCATGGAGGCGAGCCATATTTGTCAGTCGGGGGCCATAAATGTCTGTGTGTAGTGGATGCAATTTGTCGACAACTAGGTAAACGCGCCGGCGTCGTACAATTGACCTTCTTTTCCTATTCAGTACACACCTCATGTAGGTATAAGAATAAAAATATACACATTGTCATCATTCATTCCTGCATATGGTCGTTCACAGCATACTCATGATCATAGCAGCAATGCCGAGGAAGTATGTTGTGCAACCAACTCATGCTTACTGATTGGCTTCTGCCTAAGGCCCCCACAGCCTTGCGCCACCCACCCAGCGGTGCCTGAGTGCCTTACGCCCGTCTCCTCGTCATCCCCGATCATCTCCTTCCATTCCACTCCTCGCCATCCCATCTTCTCACCCCCTCCACATCCCCTTTGGGTTGCTCTCTCCCTTTCCTCCCGTCTTCTTTGTCGATCTCTCTATCTTGTCCGGGGTGTTCGTTTTGACTGTGTTCGATTCTTTCCTTTCCCTTCCGATCCGGTTGCTCCGCTCGCTCCGCTCATTATGAGCTCGCAGCGTTATCAAAGGGTATGCAACTCAAATAAAACTTTCCCACCCCTGGGCCTCGATCAGAAGTGGTAGCATTCTTTCTGTGCTCGTTGGGTGTGGTGTGTTTGGTACCATTTCAGATAAACTGACGCGATGGGATCAAATGCAGGTTAACGCCCACGATGAAGACGACCACCTTCAATCTCAATCGTCCATCCCTCTCCGAACCAGCCCGACCCCGAACTCCCCTCCCCCTTCCTTTCGTTCTCGCTCATCCTCTTTCTCTTCCCGACGCCTTCTGCCCAACGATGACCCTCGCCGACACGATGCCGACCAGACCCTAGCCGATGCCTTCGGGGACGGCAGCGACTCAGAACCCGACGACGAGCCTGATGACCGTCAGCGGCTAATGCGGGCCCAGCCAGAACCCTGGGCCATGGCGGACAATCACAGCAGTGCGGCAGCAGCGAATACCGCAGCGGCATCCTCGTCTGGAGGAGCGGGCGCCAGCCCTGAGGCGTCCTCAGGGGAGACTCGCGGTACCGGAGGCATCCAGCGACGACCAACCATCTTGCCGTCCTTCAGCACCCCCAGCTCTGGAGCAAGCCGGGTGGTTACTTCAGCGAACGACGGTGTGTTCGCCAATCTGGCAGCCAAGCCCGAGCGTGGGGAGAAGAACGAGGATTTACCACCGGTATGTGATTTGTAATCCGCGCGCTGGGTTGCCACGGGAGGATATGTGTACTGACTATCTCTGATTAGTCCTACGAAGAAGCGGCAGCTGACGCCACCCCGCCATACTGGGAGACGACGATTTTGGCCCCTGGTATCTCTTCGGACGAGGTTTTCGTGGACGGGCTGCCGGTCGGCTCGATCTTCTCGTTCGTTTGGAATGCTATGATCTCCATGTCTTTCCAGCTGGTCGGCTTCCTCTTGACATATCTACTCCATACCACACATGCAGCCAAAAACGGTAGCCGGGCGGGTCTCGGTCTGACTTTGGTGCAATACGGCTTCTACATGAAAGGCGGCAATGAGTCAAAAGGGTCGGACGAGGGCGGCGCCGACTATGTCACGCCTCCCGATCCAAACAGCCACAGTTTTGACCCTACTAATGTTGATGGCAGCACAGGAGGTGACGGAGGCGGTGGAGGCATGTCCGGCATCACCACGAGCGAATGGATTTCCTATGTGTTGATGATTGTCGGGTGGTTTATCCTGATTCGAGCCATTAGCGACTTCTTGCGAGCGCGACGTCACGAGCAGCTTGTGCTGCAGAGCCCTGAACGTGGGCTTAATGTGCCAATCATTGCGACCGGCGAGCGATCGGAGACGGTTGTTTAAGCCTGTCTTGGATTATATGGTCTTGGAGATGGATCACAGGCATATACATTTGGGAAGGAGCATTGGCGTTCATGCGGCGACTGTCATTTTGTTTCATTTTTCTTTCTTTATTTCTCTCTCTCTCTCCAGACTGTCTGTCTGTCATTCCCTCGACAGTCTTATGACTTGACCTTGGATGGTTTTATCTACCTAGAGTGGTTTGATGGACGAATGGGGAATGATTAATGGGATTCGGGACTGGAGGACTGTAGGTTCAAGGGCCTTTTTTTTGTTTTCTTTCTTTCTTATGAAGATATATTGTTAGCGAGATACCAATCACTCATCTGCCATCATCTCAATGGATGATCATTGTGTTGACTGTGTCGTAAGTTGTGAATTATTGTAGGTTTTTCTGTATTGTTGCCCGTCAACTGGACAAATGGATGAAGGGGGGCTGCCAGGCAACCAAACAACCCGCCGAGTCCAAGCTCGTGTGTCTGCTCTCCCTCTCCCTCTTCCTCCTCTTCTGCTTCTTCAGCCACAACTCGACTGACTTTCTTCTGTGTAACCCAACTATCTTTCTTTTCTCCAGACTATGTCCTTTCATTGTTATCCACTCCGAGATCTCTCTGACCTCTCTTTATTCTGATCCTCCCCATCCCCGTCTCTCGTATGGCTGCCCGATGACGATCGACACATCTTCTTGGCGTTTTCTCCGGCTTCTCCGCGCCTCTTATTTGTTTCTCTCCCAGCCTCTTTCTTCTTCCTCTTGTTCTTTGCCTTCTGGTGGTCCAACTCGATAGCTGCTCGGCCTCTCCTGGCTTGGGTCTCTGAGCGCAATTGTTTGCGCAGTCCATTCCACTTCAGGACTTCGCCTCCACATCCCATGCCGAAGATTGACGCTGCGGGGGAGGGGGAGGCTGTTTCAGGGCTGCCTCGAGCCCCCGTCGAGGCCCGCTCGCTATCTTCAATCACTGCCATCGCCTCGAATCCTCCCGCTTATCCCCGCAATCCGGCGCAGAAGAAGTTGGACCCCCTAGTCCTGTACATCGTGCGTGTACCTGGCAGTAGAGGTGGGTAAACAATGTGAACCATACAGACCCTTACTGCATGATATCGGCAAATACCCCGCACTACACTACCACTATCGACCGCCTGCCGTCGAGGCTAGTCGTGCGACCCAGCCACCTACCTTTCAGTCTTGGATTCGCTTTTTTTACATGGATGAACAACTGCTGACTGTCCTGTCTGTTTTGCGCCAATATAGATGTCTTCCTCACTCCCTTGAAACCCCCAACGAAATCGAGCGTATCGGCGGAGGCAATCAATGCCTCCCTCTATTACCTGCACGTCGCAACCCCCGAAGATGAAGCTCTTCTCCAGGAATACGAACAAGAGCGCGAAGAGGAGGCCCGGAAGCGCAAGGAAGCTCTCGGAGATGATGCGGACACCCCTCTTGCAGGCCAACCACATCTGGCGCGATTGAACAACGTCCGGCGCAAGCCTGTACCGGGCGGCGCGAATGCGGCTGCCTCGCCCAAGGCAGAAGCCAATATCGCATTTCCGCTTCCAGCCCATCCGCGCCCAACTTCATGGCAACCGCAGGAGCCTCAGTCCCCGCCACCGGTGCTGGATACCTTACAGCGTCCGTATCTCCCTTATCGTCCTAGCTTCCAAGGCACCGTGCCCAGTGAAACCTCGCCCGTTACCCCTCCGCCACATCTGCCACTGGATGATCGCGACAGCGTTCTGCAGCTCGCTACGGGAGACCTTACAAATCTGGAAAATGCGCGTCCGCATAAGCAGCTACCTGCAGCCCCGCTGGAAGATCCTGCAGGTAGTGACGCTGTCTCGATGAAGAGACCCAACCGGTGGAGCGCGGCGCTGTCGGGGTACATCTCCCGCGGTCAGGAAAGCTGGAAGGAGAAATACGAGGCATTGTCGTCCAGTCGCAATAGCTTAGACACTAGGCGGCCTCGAATTCGGCCTGAAATCCGGCCGCACTCGGCTCATGGGAGCCCCGCGCGCTCTTATCGAGGATCGCCTGCGCGTAGCCCAGGCCAGTCTCCAAGCCGGAGACCGCAGGAGCGTCAACCCCGCGATGCCCCCGGATTTCATATCACTCTCATTCGCCGCGATCCCACCCATGGCAGTCAGTGGAATGTCGCGACGATTTCCACTCCCCGCTTGGACGGTAGCGCCTTTGATATCGAGATCTCTACCCCAGGTTACAATCGATTTCTGGCGCAGGATGAGCCTTTCTCCCTTGCTAGTCTGGGGTTGAATCTTCCCAATACCGACGGACGCCCACCGTCACTGGCATCATTCAAGCTTCCGGCTTCTATTCCGCCTGGCTTCCTAGACTCCACTCCAAGTCCCAAGCCGACTTCCACCCCGAACAACCCTTCCCAACCTCGACGCTTCCGCCGCAAGCTCTGCGTCTCACGGCCATATATCCAAGACGAGCCTCGAGGGGGCTCCTTGGACATGAACCGCGCGGCGCTCGACCATGGAGGCAGCGGTAGTCCGCCTAAGCCACTTCCGCCGGGCATGTCCAAACTTAAGAGCGGCTACTACACATTCACGTCGCCCTGGAACGGCATCTGTACCTTCTCCACCAGCGTCAACGGCCGCAGCTTGAAATGCAAACATATGATACCCACGCCGGGCGGCCCTCATCACTCTCACAGCAGAAGCAACGACAGCAGCCATCATCACCCTTTCCCCTCCGCTGCCTCGACTGCGGCGCCGCCCCCCGAGACCCCCGCCGTAACCGTGGCTGAGATCCGCTTCAACACGCCCTTCCAAGCCGGTCACCTCCACCAACCCCCCGGCCCATCCCACGTCTCCCCCTTCGCCCTCAGCCAAACCACTCCCTTCCGGGACCTCTCCAATCCCCAACAATTCACCACCCCTCCCGGCGAATCCAGCCACCCCACTAACACCGCCATCTCCTCCCCGCAAACACCAACCTCCGCCGCCTCGACAACGTCCAAACGCAACTCCCTCGCCCAATTCCTCAACCCAAACACCTACACCCGTCCCCGCGCCCGCTCTGGTGCCAGCACCTCGAGCCTTGGAGGTGGTGGTGGCGGTAGCCCGCACAGACATCAACACCATACCCGCCACCCATCCAACAGCAGCACCAGCAGCGGCGGCGGCGATTTCGACGATCCTCACCACCACCATCACCACCACCATCACGCCAAGCAAAAAGAAGAGAAAGCCTTCCTCCTGCGCCGCCGCGCCAGCGAAGACGAACGCCTCGACTTTTCCCTGGCCCGCGAGCGCGCCGGCGGCGGCATGCGCGGCAAATCCGCTAAGCTCGGCAAGCTGATCATCGAGGACGAAGGCATCAAGATGTTGGATCTGGTGGTCGCCGCTTGTATGGCGGTCTGGTGGCGCGGGTATTACTACTGAAGCTTGAGCTAATTCCGTTCAGTGGGACATATCTAATGAATTGGATGCTCTTTTTGAGGATCATTTCATATACTTTTGACTCTTATTTGGCCCTTGTCTATATAGCTCTGGCTTTCAGGGAAGGCGCGGGAGGTTTCTGGTTTGACTTTGTCTTATCTTCTTGCTACCTACTGTTTTGGAAGGAGAATTATCATATTCTCTAGTAGTGTGAGAAAAGGGGGGGGGGGGGGGGGTGCAGCATCTGAATGGTGAATTCTTGAGGGCTATGCTTGGGGTTTGAGATTCCTTTGGATTTTGCTTGTTTCTTCTACGTGGAGCTTTTCAGGTTTGGGATGAAGAAAGGATGCAAAATCCTGGGTTTTTTTCGATGACGTTACGTGGGGATTGATGTGTATAGTATAGTGGAATATCAATGGTATTTATGACTGATGAAGACGGATTCGATAGTGGCTCGTCTTACAACTAATGTATCTGTCAAAGAACACTTCCTTTCTCGGACGAAGCAGGAATAAGAAGTGGTTGATTACTGGGAATAAGACCTCGGAGATCGAGTCACCTAGATGAAGCACTCTCATCTATGATAAAACCGTACAGAGGAAAAAAGTCCTCTGAGAGGGAACATACACGAAGAAAGTTGAATTTTGGTTTATTTGCATCTCGGAAGAATAGATTTGACAGTGAACCGCGAAGGTTTTACATTGTTGGAGGGTAATAGACATAGCATATTCGGGCAGATGACAGTCCCGGAAACGCCCGCGAGTTCCAGAACGACAACGGGCAAGTCGACGAATTTGGTTGATAAAGGGGGTTTGAATCGACAAATATTACGTGGGGAGCAATCGTGCCCCGTACTAGATCTCTTCTTTTTCATCTTCCATCTTTCATTGGTCATCCCTTGGTAGTGCAGTCATTGATGGTTCATGGATGATACCGGCAGCTCAGCGCAGGCAGCAACCGCACACACTCATTGCACATCCATGCCACGCTGCAGAGACGATTCCAGATCGTTCTGGTGGCCACCGCCCGCGGCGAGCGCTTCCTGGGGCTTGGGTTCCTCCTGCTTCCATCCGCCCTGCTGGTTTTCGGGAATGGGCACGTTCGTCTGCTGGGCAGCCTGCTGTTGTTGGGCCGCGGCGGCCTGCGCCTGCGACTGCTGCCGGACGGTGGAGCGGAAACGCACGACCTCGTCGTAGATCATGTGGCGCATCTCACCCACATCGTCGACAACTTCGAAGTGGAAGTCGAAAGTGGTGGGGCACGTGGGCTCGTCCGAAGCGTCGTGCCAGATGTGCAGGTACGGGTGCTCCAGCGCCTCTTCGACCGAGATGCGCGACGTGGGGTCGAAAGCAAGCATGCGGTCCAATAGGTCGAGGGCATCGGGGTTGGCGTTTGGGAACAAGCGCTGGAAGGGGATCTTCGGCATGAAGGGAAGGTTGCGCACATATTCCTGGGCCCGGGGGGAGCCAATGCGGCTAAGGGTTTCCTCGTTGGGTGTTCCCAGGTAGTGCAGGATCTGGTTGAGCTGGTCGACATAGTCGCGACCCTTGAAGAATGGACGGCCTCCGAGCAGCTCAGCAAGGATACAACCGACAGACCAGACATCGACTGCGTCCTGATATCAGCATCTCGCACGACATGGAAAGAACAGGACATCACTTACTAGCTTTGGTGTAGCTCTGGAAGCTCAGCATGATCTCCGGGGCGCGGTACCAGCGCGTGGCGACGTATTCCGTCATGTATCCTGCATTCTCCTCCGGATCGATCGAGAAGCCGCGGGCCAATCCAAAATCACAGATCTTCAGCTCGCAGTCGGCATTGACCAGCAAGTTACCGGGTTTCAGGTCACGGTGCAGCACGTTCGCCGAGTGGATGTACTTGAGACCGCAGAGAATCTGGTAGATGAAGGATTGGAAGTGGGCATCGGTGAGGGGCTGTCCGGAGCGGATAATAGCGGCCAAGTCGCACTCCATCAACTCTATAGGAGTGATCCATTGTGTGAGCAACCCCTTCAAATGAAATAATCGGGGTGGGGGAGCTTACCTTCGTATAGGTAGGTCTCGTTGAAGTTGTCCGGGCGGGGAATATCCATATCGTACAAGCAAGTGATCTGCAACAAGCTCGAGTCAGCGATTTCCCAGGGGTCAAGATAGCTAGATAGCGTGAGAGCGTACATTACGGTGGCCTCGGAAGTGCTGAAGCAGCTTGATTTCTCTCAGAGCGCGCTTGGCCAAGATCTTCTTGCTGAAGACATTGGTGACCTTCTTGATGGCAACACCTTCACCCGTCTGCACGTTGGTAGCAGCACTGTCCGTTCTTAGTCTTCATTGCCCTTCCCGTTTGAAACCAGTTGAATAGCATCACAACATACCAGACGATACCGTATGCGCCCTGACCTAGCTCCTTGGTGACATTGTAGCGCTCATCGACAATGAAGTCCTGGTTGAAGACCTTGAAGATCTTGCGGCCCTGCAGGTCGGACATGTTGAACTAGCGGCAGAGCAAGATGAGAGCAAATAATGAGGACAAAAAGCCAACGGAAGGAGGAGAGGATAGCAAGAGAAAGGGGAGAGAAGGGAGAAAGAGAAAGACGGGAGGAGGAGACGAAGAGCGAGTGAGAGTTGAGGATGGCGCGAGAGAGCGAGAGAGCGAGAGACAAGGAGGCTCAAAGGGGAAAGAGGGGGAGGGCGAGTTGTTCCGACCCGGTGGGGTACAAAGCAAATAGTTTGGAGGAAAAGGCAATGAGGGGATGAGGGGGAACTAAGTTGCTGGTCACAAGTTCCTTTTTACTCTTTTCTTTCTATCTGTCGCTCTAACCTTGTCCTGTCTTTCTTATAAAGCCCCCTTCCAGAGAAATCTACATCCCATCCCGGACACCCTCAATTATACGAGAGGCTCGCCTTACGCACACGAGAGAGCAACAGTGATACAGTAATAATAAATGCAGACAAGAACCAAGGATTGGGTGACTGACTGACCGTCAACCCGTCCGGAACGCCCCGCCAAGGAAGGGTACACTAAGACAACTAAGGCTGGCAATTGGCAAAACACAAAAAAAAAGCCCAGGCCGACCGAGAAGGCCACGATATGCTCCTTTGACTCGCTAGCCTCGATCGCTGGATGGACCCAGTCTCGAGTCCTGAAACCCACCGGAGACCCAACCGCTTGCAGCAGACAGATAACCGCCTGTCTGCTTTGCTGCAAATGATGGAAGAGAGGGGCCGATGGAGACCAGCTGAAATGTGACAGCTCCACTGATTGGGTCGACGAAGCGCGCACCGTGCTGCATGAGTAGTGAGAAGCAAGCAGCAGCAGCAATAATACTCGTGATAATAAATGCATGCAGCCTGACTGCATCTGTGATATGGCCCCAGCTTCATACGGAAAAGAATTCTGCCTATCACGGCGGCCTAATTTCTTTATGAGGTCGAAAATGCATTACTACTGAACAGCCACTTCCCACAGACACAAGGATTTTTCCTACCTAGTATGGCAGAAGATAAGCATTTCTGGGCCTAGCCGAAGGCAAGCTCCTAGCAACAATCGGAGGATGGCATGACTGCATTGGCGAGTCGCTGCATGCACCAGCGATTCACCCGCTCTATGTAAGATCTAGTGTGTGCAGCCCAGAACCACCACCTGATTTCCAATCAGCTTGAGAGCTCATAATTGGTATTCATTTGGTCTATTTGCGCTAAACTAAAATTGTAATCTAAGAAGTAAAAATCATTGATTGTCTGCTGAAGCAACAACCCAAACTACTTCCAACACTTCTAGCCTCTCCGGCTCTACCTGTCGCGTGTAAATCTGTCGCACCCGCTCGCGCTCTGCCACTGCAGTCTGCAGGCGGTACGAGATCTTGTTCTCATCCTTCCGCCGGAGCGGTCCCAGGCTAAACGTAAACGGATCCGGCCCCGTATATTTGCTGTCATCCCATGTCTGCTCCATGGGCAGCGGATCATCCGAGATTGTAGCATACTGGATCACCGAAAAGCCGTTCACGAGGTACCAGTCTCTCGGTAGAAGCCACCTATGGAGTAACGCTTCGTCGCCAGCGATGCTGGCTACCTTACTCAGAGCCACCATGTCCGCTTGGAACCAGGACTTCCAGTGGTGCACCGAGAGCGGTTGTTCCCGACCCGCCTCGTAGAACCCGGACGCATCGCCGCGGAGATCCACCTGAAAGAGGCCCTTCTCCCAGGTAAGCTTCGTGTTCGTATGCGCGTAGATGCACTGCGAGAGCATCCGATCGCCGCCACTCTTGAAGACGTAGCACTCGTCGAAGAAAGGCTGCAGCTGCTGAACCAGAGGCAGCGAGAGGAAAATCCCCGCACCGCCGTATGCCATCAAACCCCCACTATACAACTGATGCAGGTCCTCCGTCATGCTCCCGACGTAATGCGGCTGCGTCGGGTCATATGTGGCCAGTCGGTCGACCAGCCTCTCCATCGAGGGGAAGAAGGTGTCATCATCGATCAGGACCGTCCATTGGGTGTTATCGTCCCGCAGTTCGTACAGGTACCGAACCAGATAGAACCACCGATCCAAGCGTTCTTCCACTGCCTTCTCCCGGATCACCAAACGGATCCCCAATGCCTCCGCCCGTGCCAGTGCCCCCTTCTTGGCGGCGCCGGCACTGTCCACCACGGCCAGAATCCGCGCGTTTGTTCCACCGGCCCAATGCGCAAAGGCATCCAAAGAATCAAGCAGGCGCTCCATCGAGGTCGCAACGCCGAAGACCAGGTGCGATGCATCGGGACGAGGACGCGGCCGGGGGCCCTGAATAGTCACGGCGGGCGCGCATCGCTCGGCGGAGAGGTCCTGCCGCTGCGCATCACCCTCCAGGGACACCGTCCGGAATTTGGGAAACTTGGCATCGAGGGTATCTGTGTACCCGGTGAAATTGTCGGACTGGTCCACGGCGATCTCTAATCGTGCGTACTCGATTGAGGAAAACGTGGGAGAATATTGCCGCAGGAGGTCGAGATCCACGTAGCACGGGTTCGTGTAATCATTGGGAGACGACGACGGCTGGTTCAATTCATTGTGAGACAGGGGTTCAGTAGTGGCGGTCCGGCGGGACGAGGAGAGGAGAAAGATCAGGCATGCGGCGAGAAACGCGGCCGCGATAAGCAGGGAGGGGTGACGGTTGATTCGAGACATCATCAGGGATCAGACATGACGATGATCACCTCACTTTCTGTGTTCTGGGGTGTGGAGAAAGACACTTTAGCACGGCAGAATTGTGTTTGAATGGGATTGTTGCAGAAAATTCGGAACAATTGCCCCGGGGGGGGAGGAAGGAAGGGAGAGAGGAAGTGCCCTCTAAAGCTTACGTTGACATAGGTGGAGAGAGGGGCTCGGGTGGATCTTTAACACTCATAGAGGAATATGATGGATCAAGCAGTGCGCCAATGTTCAGGAGAAAGCAAAGACAATTATCGATATGAAGTACGGAGTACTCCGTAAACCGTACGAATATACCAGCTCAGTCAGGAGTCCTGGCATTGCTAAACTACCAGCATTCCGTCGCGTAAATTTAGCCTCCCTCATACAAGCATTTGCTAAGTAGTTTAGCCGGGAAGGACCCGACAAGATAAACGCCAACAATCGAGCCATTGATAACTTCAGAGCTTCTCACAAACCGCACTTTTCCCAGGCTGCGTACGCTTCAAGCAAAACATCATCGTCAAAACTCCAGCTCAATAGCAAGTCCAACATCCCCTCTTTAAGTCTAGAAGCACAACCTCTTTCATCTTAGTCTGTCTTTCTTTCCTGCCTTGCATTGGCTCTTTATGCGAGCTAGGATCTAAAACTATGGTATATCGACACGTAAATCTTGAGTATTCTTAAGCAACTCACTCTACCAGCGAGCAGAATGGCAGAATTCTCCCTTTACAGGGAGTTGACCAGTCTGCGCTCCTTCCGCAGACTGCGGAGCTTCTCACGGGCCTCTTCCAGAGGAACCATGATGCCCTTGTTCTGGGTGGCGGGGTCATCACGGTTACGGATGTTGACCGAGCGGTTCTCCTTCTCTTGGGCACCAACAACTAGAATAACGGAATTAGCATAAGTGAAGGAGAGAAGCATAACAAGACAGAGAACATACCGAAAATGAAGTTGTACTGCTGCAATTGTCCAGTACGGATCTTCTTCTGCATGGTGTTACCGCTGATATCAATGTCAACGTTCAGCTTGTCAGCGCGCAAGATTTGCTGCAACTCCTCGACGTAGTCGTTGACAGCGGGCATGACCGGGACGATTAGGATTTGACGGGGACTGATCCAGAAAGGCCACTTGCCACCGAAGTGCTCAATCAAGATACCAAGGAAACGCTCAAAGCTGCCGATGATGGCACGGTGGATAACAACGGGACGAGCGCGACCAGGACCAGGCTCCGTGGACTTGGCCTCGCCCTCCTTAGGCTCCTCCTGGGTCATCTGGGCCGTCTGCGTCTTCTCGTTGGTCATATATTCAAGCTTGAAGTTGATAGGAGCCTGGTAGTCAAGCTGGATGGTGGCACACTGGAACTCTCGCTTGAGGGCATCGGCAATGGTGATGTCGATCTTGGGGCCGTAGAAGGCTCCATCGCCCTCGTCAATGTACCAGTCACTGCCCTTGAACTTGGTCATGGCAGCCTTCAGCTGCTCTTCGGCATAGTTCCAGGTGGCAAGCTCACCCAGGTACTTCTCCGGGCGGGTAGAGAGCTTGAGCTTGAAGGTGAAGCCAAAGAGGCCGTAGATGGACTGCAGGAAGTCGAACAGACCCTCGATCTCGGACATGATCTACGCTGGATTAGTTCCATTGTGAAATGACGGGAAAGCTCGTGCCAAATCCTTACCTGGTCCTGAGTACAGAAAATGTGGGTATCATCCTGCTGGAACTTGCGGACACGGGTAAGTCCGCTGAGAGCGCCGGAGGCCTCGTTACGGTGCAGGACACCGAAATCCGCGATTCTCAGAGGAAGCTCACGATAACTACGGTCACGGTGACCAAAGAGCACGAAGTGACCAGGGCAGTTCATGGGCTTCAGCGCCCACTCTCTCTTCTCGACGTCCAACTTGAACATGTCGTCCTTGTAGTGCGCCCAGTGGCCGGAAGTCTTCCAGATACCAACATCATACATGTTGGGGGTCTGGACCTCCTGGTAGCCACGCTTGCGATACTCTGAGCGCAGAAGGGACTGGAGAGCGTTGAAAATCTTAGTACCGTTGGGCAAAAGGAAAGCGCATCCAGGAGAGACTTCGTCGAAGAAGAAAAGCTCCTGCTCCTTTCCGATCTTGAGGTGATTGCGCTTCTCTGCCTCCTCGAGGAACTTAAGGTGTTCGGACATCAGCTTCTTGTCGGGAAAGGCAACACCACGGATGCGCTGCAGTGAGTCGTTGGTCTGGTCGCCAAGGAAGTACGCCGAAGAGTTCTTTGAGATATTAGCAATAGGCCACTATGAGATAGAAATACTATGACCGCGACATACCTGCATGATCTTGAAAGTCTTGATCTTGCCAGTGCTCTGGATGTGGGGACCCCTGCACAAATCGACAAGAGTACCGCACCGGTAGACGGTGCTCTTTTCGCCGGTCACCAACTTGTCAATGTAGTGAAGCTTGTACTTGCTGTATGCGAACATCTTCTTGAGGTTCTCCTTGGTGACCTCCAACCGGTCGAAGCTCTGCTTCTCCTTGAAGATACGAGAGGCTTTGTTGTCCAAGGCCGACCAATCAGTCTCCCTGACGACACGACTGTTTCGCAGTTAGCGTGGAAACTCCTGAAGGCAAGGACTAGATGAACGTACCCATCGGGCATGGCCATATCATAGAAGAAACCCTGGGGGGTGGGGGGACCGTGAGAAAGAAGACATCCGAACTCGCACTCACATGCCTCTCCCAGGGTGTGCGCGCTGGAGTGCCAGAAAACCTCTTTTCCCTCGGGGTGCTCAAATGGCACATAAGAGACGGTACAATCACCCTCAAGCGGGCGACCAAGATCCCAGAGTTCCTTGTCCACCTTCGCGATAACGATGCTAGCGCTCAATTCCTTGGGGACGTTCTTCAGAAGCTGAGCGGGGGTGGTCTCGAAGGCCTTCGCGGTGACATTGGCGGTGTTGCCGTCACCAAGTTCGATAGTGACATTGATGTCGTTGTGGGGCTTGTTCTTGAGCTCTTCCAGATATTGCTGCCACAGTTCCTCGAAGAGGTTGTTACGTTCGATGATAAAATCGGGAAGACCGTTGCCTGGCTCGTTTACTGATTAGGAGGGCTTCCGATAACATGTGGCGGGACAAAAATGGTAAACTCACCAGCAGGTTTGGCGTCGGCAGCAGGCCTGACAGGCAGATCGTTGGAGCCCTCGGAAGCCATGACTGTAGCCCGCAACGTCAGAAGGTCAATCTGAGAAGAGGTGTACCGACTATTGAAGAGGGGTAAACCAGCAGCGGGATGGCTCTTCCGCATCGAAATCGGACGATCATGACTCAAAAACCGAGACGGGGGAGGGGGGCGGTGAGTCACGTGAGTTAAAACTGCCCTTGCGGCTAGCGACACTTGCCGCTTCGAGGCTTCCCACCATTTGAAAACTTCTCCGGACTCCGGATTCAGGTCGATCAGAACACCCAGCAATACAACATGTCTTTCCGGGGCCGTGGTACGGGCGCCAATCGTGGCGGTAGCTTTGGTGGTCGTGGTGGTGAGTTTTCAGCCAGAAGAGCATGGGAGAATTGATTGTCGCGTTGAGGATAGGCTGACGAAATTTTCTTTGGGTAGGTCGCGGAGGCTTTCAGCAGCCTGTCGGACCCCCGGCGCAGGTTTTGGGTAAATATGCCGCCACAAAGCAACCAAACACTAGTCACTGATGGATTTGCTACAGAGATGGGAACTGTCATGCATTCTTGCGAAGGCGAGATGGTTTGCGAATCGATCAACCCCAAGATTCCCTACTTCAACGCCCCCATCTACCTCGAGAACAAAGTACGATCCACTCCGATTATCGCTCCCGAAACGACACCATTGCTAACGAGACTTGCCCTTAGACCCCTATCGGTAAGGTCGATGAGGTTCTTGGCCCCATCAACCAGGTCTACTTCACCGTGAAGCCTCAGGAAGGCATTGTCGCGACTTCGTTCAAGGCTGGTGACAAGGTCTACATCGGCGGCGACAAGCTTCTTCCTTTGGAGAAGTATGTTACGATATCCATTTGGTACCATGCGAACGATGCTAACCTCGTGGCTTTAGGTTCCTTCCCAAGCCCAAGCCCCCACCGGGTATGATTCCGAACATATATGTGCATGAACAGATCATTGATACTAATACCCTTCACAGGAGCTGCCAAGCCCAAGAGAGCCGGCGGTGCTGGTCGTGGTGGTGCTGGTGGACGCGGTGGCCGTGGTGGCTTCGCTCCCAGAGGCCGTGGTGGTCCTCGTGGTGGTGGTCGCGGTGGCTTCTCCAGAGGTGGCGGTGGTGGTGGTTTCGGTGGTGGTCGCGGTGGTGGCCGTGGTGGTTTCTCCAGAGGCGGCGGTGGCGGTGGTTTCGGCGGTGGTCGTGGTGGTTTCTCTCGGGGAGGTGGCAGCGGTGGGTTCCGACGATAGACAGTGTCTGTCTGACCTAAAGTACTGTCTTATTACGGCGTTATGGGAAAACGGGAGCTTCTTGCAGGAATTTATTTGTCTCGATATTCTTGTGCATTCTCGGAAAATTGCTGCTTCTCGAAGTGCAGAGGCTGTGAGCACAATGCAGCCATTAGACCCATGTATTGCAATGATTATACCTGTTAATTCTACCTTTGTTTCCCTTGAATTGCCGCGAGCCCAGTATAAGAGAGAGATGCGATGTCTTCGCAGAATATGGCGAGATCGAAAGTTAGTCCATGGGAATCTTAGAATGGAGTCAGCATGACTAATCTGGGGTTATAGCTCAGTGGTAGAGCGCTCGCTTTGCATGCGAGAGGTCTGGGGTTCGATCCCCCATGACTCCATTTTTTGCACAACCTGCAGCTGGTCATAACCATGTCCGGTCGGTGTTTTTGTGGCATGGATTTCAGATGAATACTAATCATCTTTGGTTCGCCGGGTGCCAGGTAAAGATTGGGGACGGTATCGAGTCAAGATGTATAAGATTTATCAGGCTGTGCGGATAACTACATTGTTTCATACTATGCCTTCCAGACTTGTTTTTGCATGAGGAATGTGCTTGGCAAGGAAGGACACACATATGCGGCGAGGTCTGAGCATAGGGCAAAATCTGGAGTCACGATGATGATTCTGTTTTGCTCATTACAAATGAATCAAAGGACTATGACTAAGCTGGGGTTATAGCTCAGTGGTAGAGCGCTCGCTTTGCATGCGAGAGGTCTGGGGTTCGATCCCCCATGACTCCAATGCTTTTTTGCTTCTGATCTATGTGCTTTATTCAATTGATCTTTGTTTTTGCTTCTCTAGTCTTGGATAATTATTTGGTCAAGCCCAGCGTAGGTTGTGGTAGGTATTTCGCCGATATCCAGGTTTCAACCAACTACAGATTGGTGCACGTATGACAAGGTCAGATTGCCAAAAAAAAAAAAATATGAATGTCGCAATTCTGGTTCGTGGTAGCAATTCGACAATCAAACTTGAATGATATTTTATTGGTAGTAGCCCTTTAAGATCCAAGAAGGGCGGGCAGCTAGGTACAAATCTGGCAAAAACAATGGAGTCATGGGGGATCGAACCCCAGACCTCTCGCATGCAAAGCGAGCGCTCTACCACTGAGCTATAACCCCAGCTGTATTGCTGTAAGTCTATTAGCTATCAACCACATTCACCTTTTGCAGCATCTGTCCAAGGATCGTTTGTGGCGCAAATTCTGCAACGTATTCCGATAGTTGGTAACAGAGGCTGTGTGTGGCGCAGGCCAATACCGCCTTGCAATGACGTCTAGCCACGCCTAAGCGGTCAAAGAATTAATCTGTGCGCCTGTCAACACTCCTTCATCGATAACTGGTTTCCCATTGCATCATTCCCCTTCCATTCCCCACGGACAACCTCCGCATATAACCAAGCTTCTCCCGTTCGATATCTCGCCCTCGCCTCAGTCTTTTTATCAATCGAATATTTGCAATTTGAGCATGTCTCGGAGGACATCCACCATGCCGTCGAATACGTCTCAGAATAGCGGTGTCCCACCTGCGGGTGATGGAGGTATGCTTAAATCCTGGTGCCAGTCTGTCTGCGACAAAGGATGCTCATGTTGTGTTAAAGGACAAGAAAAGCAAAAGATGCTCCTTTCAGCAGAAACGGGTCATTTTAGCATGGTCAGGTTAGCATCCCCGACCTTGAAGCTGGTTTCTTCGACCTTGTACTCATCTGCCATCCTTTACAAGAGCTTTACATCTCGCCGATCTTGTGACTGAACTGAATGGTAAGGAATCTGGTGTCATTGGAAAGTGATCCTTGAGAATTCTGCTAAAATGTATTCAATTATAGGATTCTGCGGAGGCAAGCTACACCCCAGCCCGAGCGAGAACCTGCGACCTCATACTGACTGTTTTAAACAGTGATGTCTGTCTTTTCGTCAATGCGCTACTGTCTCGGGGATCCCACCGATTATTCCTCTCTCTGGGCTGCTCTTACGTTTATGCCTTTTGGACTCTTCTTTGATTTCATGGATGGCAAGATCGCTAGATGGAGGAAGAAGTCTTCTCTGATGGGACAAGAGCTCGACTCCTTGGCGGATCTGGTACGTTTGTGGTCTTTTCTGATATGGGAGGGGGCTTGCTGCTGATCTTTTACTCTTGTGCTCTCCCAGATCTCCTTCGGAATGGCACCCGCCGCTGCAGCGTTCGCCATCGGCATCCGCACCCCTGTCGACCACTTCTTCCTGACGTTCTTCGTTCTCTGCGGACTGACCAGATTGGCGCGTTTCAACGTGACCGTTGCTGTTCTTCCCAAGGACAAGACCGGCAAGTCCAAGTATTTCGAGGGCACGCCCATCCCAACCACCCTATCCATCGCAGCATTTATGGCCTACTGTGTCTCTCAGGACTGGGTCCAGGACAATCTACCATTGGGCCTCGCGGGCGAAGGAACCGCGTTCGAGTTCCACCCCCTTGTGCTTCTTTTTGTGCTACATGGCTGTCTAATGGTCAGCAAGACGCTGCACATCCCCAAGCCTTAGAGGAGATTCGACTTATGAAAATGAAAGGCTCAACAGACGCGCGTCCAATCTGTCTGAGCCGAGGTTTCCATTTCTTGATAGAGATGTCTTAAATGAGCATATATACTGAGGGAAAACCTACGTCAAAAGTGGACATCGAAGTATTTTTGGAGATACCGTTGTTGTTGAGACAAGTCACATTCTACTGTCGCATTTCGCATTTGTCTGGTGTTGTTGATAGTAAAATCAGATTCGAGGCCTAGTGCAGCCATAACCTTCTTTTCTTTCTTGGGCTCAGACTGCCTCTGCCTGATACTGAAATTACAGTAGAATGGGGCCAAGGTATACCAAGTTCTCTATCGCCCCTGCTAATGCGGGATCCGCGAATGAACATACTACCAAGGCCAGCAACTGTTCCATCTCCTCTGCTGGACACACCTTTGATTGCAGTTTCTGAAAAAAATAATCCACCGCTGGCTCCCCGCGGACAATGATCCAGCAATATCCTATCATGTTTCCCCCTGTAGATACTTCAAGAATATGCGGCCCGCTCGTCGCTTATATATCTCCGCCCGACCATGTACCGGCAACATAAAATAGCCCGCCGGTACAAATTCACACTACCACCAAAGCATCATTCATATTTTTTCTCTCTCTTCACCAAGTAAGACATATTGACACGATAACCCAATAGATCCAACCGCCGCAAGGACACATGAGATCACCAGGCAGATAATTACACCTAAATTTTACCCTCAGTGCTGCCGATAGCTAGAATGCTGGCAGGTTCTGTGATTGCCTGTCTAAGTTAGCGGTAACTGCCTCGCATCATCGCTAAGGTAGATGGGAAGCCTTCTCTGGTCCCACAGTCTAGAATGGTCCACGGCCTGTTTCACTCTGGCCGTCGTCGATGTTGCTTTTTTTTTTCTTCGCACGAGGGACTATCATTATGTGGGGGGATGTTCTATGGTTTCGATTATCCCTTGCGACCATAGCACGACTCACGCGACTTTATTCTTATGATCAATGCCGGTGATTCTTGAGGTCGAGACGAGGCCTGAAGTAGGTCTTATCTTTGTTCCAAACTGCGCACAAATACACAATGGATCTCTCCTACCTAGTCCGCTTCTACACTCCAATTTAGCTGACCCATGTTACTGAGACATGAACGCTCCGCCCCCGTCATTCGAGAATCGCAAGTTCTATTCAGCCGTTGCAGACCGTCACAAGCCCGCCCGACCGTCGTCTGTCCGGGTCATGTGCCAAGTCGCCTGCTGATGTCAATCCAAACGAGCAAGGTTGATTTCTCAGCAAGTGATGAACAATCATCAGTCAATCAAGCGACTTAGATACTACATTGAGGACATATCGTTCGTCGTTCCCGCCCGGAGTTGCCCTGCAAAGTCAATCTTCTTGCCTGGGCGGGGGGGCTTTGTTTGCTAAAGATAAACAATGCTAACCGTGATCCACTACCTCGGGCCACGGGTGTTCATGCCGGCATAGAAACTCCCCAGGTTCGTGCTGGTGTAGACGTGCGAGGAAAGTCGAGTTAGATTAGGAAGCTGGTCTGGCTTCAGTTTCTCATCGCAGGGCTACTCAAACTGACAGGTTCAATGCAGTGAGCAGATCACAGAAGCCCTCGAAGGTGTTTGCTTCACGGCGTATATCGCATGTTACATGCCAACTCCGCAATCCGGACACGCGTCATACCATTGAGAAACTGTCTGGTCCAAATTCAGCCCACGACGTGCGTGGCTTGAACCGCCCGCAAAGAGAGAGTTCTTTCGTGCAATTTACACTGTCAATACGCACACCGGACAAGCCGGATACAGGGGGTTCATTTCAACGCGCCGGGGTCAGATTTGTTGCTCGACCAATATTCCTATGAAAGATGGCATAGCATGTAACTTACGGGCTATTGCGGTAGTGGAGAACAATCTTGATCTCACTGAACGCAGAGGGCCCAGACCTCACATCTCTTGTCTCCAATCTTACTTCTAATCTTTTGGCACTTTGCAAGAACAATGCTTTCAATTTGGAAAGGCGTGTTGCGGGTTTTGGTTGACACTTGACAGCCTGACGATGGCAAAATTTCGGAGCGGCGAACATCTAGGGTTGGGGGTTTTGGGGCTAGAAGAGAATTCTCCACTTCGTCCACTCTCTCCCCTCCTTTCCTGCACTTAGCCGGAAGGACTCAAGGGCCTTTAGGAGTCAGGGACTATTTTACCTCAGCCCGTCATTCCATTGGTGGCTCACAGGCATCTAGGATCAAAGAGGCCAAGTGAGAGAACTGTTTACGGATTCTAGTCTACCTTAGTTCGTGAGTCCCTGAGCAGTTTTTTTTTCTTCGGCCAGTGGTGTTGTTCTCCCCTTGCCGGTGGTGGCCTCGCCCTTCGTTCTCGCATCCGACTCACTGGCACGATCTGAACATCATTCCTCGGGAGCACGGAGTGGAATGTCGGGCGTGGCTGAGAAGAATGGAACTGTCAGGCAGGCAGACTTCGACTTACACAGTATTTGACAGGGAATGTGGTGGGAATAGCATTCGAGAGAAAGGTGATTGATTGCTTGCTTGCTGCTTTGGATTGCCCCGGGAGTTCGAGGCGAGCGGGAGAAAGTGTCTCGCAAAAACGGCCACCACGTACTCGGCATAATTTGGCCACAAGCAAGGAAGACAGCGGGAAATCATCGATTCTTCGTCACGAACGACTGTCAAGTGGACGGATTCGAGCAGCAGCAGCAGCAGCAGCAGCAGCAGCAGTAGAGGTAGCAGGCCACTCAAAGTATGACGGATCGACGTATAACTGTGCCCGAATTTTTTTCTCCTCACGACGTACTATAAATATCCTCGAGGGTAGTGGTCGAGGTTGGACGATAATCGGAGTAAGACATGGGCGGAGTCATTACAATACACCGGGTCTGAGAGAGGTGTGTGTTTGTTCTTTGTAGATGCCTCTGTAGTTGAATGGTGTAGAGTAGTGTAGATTATCGGATACTGTGCATCATGGACAAACTGACTACAGTTCACACATTCAGTCAGTCGTGCGAAACTTTAGAAGAGTGAGATGGAAGAACATCATCATCAATGGTTAAGTCAGTTAAGTTATTTGGTGTACCATGGGAGGGATGTTCATCCCGTTTCAGAGCAGCTCATGACCAAACTGCAAGCCTGGAGTGGATTCGCACATGCCAGTCTCCGCCCGTGTTAGACCCAAAGGAGGAAAAAGTGGGAGTTGCCCCTGGACCCTCCCTTCGATCATTCGTCACACCCGCGGGATCATTTCCAATGTGCTCCGTACCTGGTACCTGCCTGGTACTGTATCTGGTAAGCTATCCGGTATTGACTCAGTAGTGAAATAGATTACCACCCTGCCGTGGTGCCCTTTTCTATGTACTGTATGTATTGTAGGAGCACGGCTGCACGGCTGCACGGCTGCACATCCTTTGATCCAGGGTTGGTCTCCCTCCCGTTCCCAGAGCCTTACCGTACCTGGTACCAAGTACCAAGTACCAAGTACCAACTCATTGTATCTGTAACTCGCATGTTTTGTTGTTTGTTTCCCTCCCCCCTAGAGGATCCTCTTACTAGCCTGTCAGTGCGTCGCTTAAGGGCCTTTTCCACCCTCGACCGACCCTCTTTCCCTAGTCTAACCACACCCCCATTTCCATCTTGCCGCCCAGCAAGCAAGCAGCAATTCTATTCCTATCCACCTAATCTCACTAATTATTAGACTAGTCCGGTCAATCACACTCGTTTCCTTCCTCGAGAGGAGTCCTTGAACTGCCTCGTCACTTTCCTTCATCCCCTTCTGCTGCTATTGACCCTAGACACTCGTTTGCTCTTTTGGGCCTCCACTACTATCATTACCATTTCATCCCATTCACTTGTCTCTCTCTTCTACTTTTCACACTTCTCTCTATTTTCTCCACCGGCTGCCTGTCACGCGTTGCTTCCCTAGAGCAACTCAGACCTCGACGCCTTCGTATAGCCGTTATTCCGCCAATTTCCGTTTCCCCAAAATCTCCGCCCCCCCCCCGAATTGCCCACCCCTCAATACTATCAAGGACCAATCCGTTCATTTATTGATTTGGGGCACTTTCGACCCTGACTGATTCCCCTGCCTAAGCTACCCGTTCAGTCGCCCACTAAACTCTGTCCGACAGAAAGGGGTGCTTGAAACAACCCGCTCCTCAAGGCCCTTTTCTTCCCCGCCAAGGCGAACATCACACACTCTTTCCATCGCTTGCATCACTCTAGCCCTTCTTTCTGCGCCCATCGGGGTTCAACTCTCGACAGTTCGAAAGCATCTCACATTGTACTCTTCCGCCGCAGATCGCAGTGACAAGTACCCAAGATCTTGCGCAAGACGGGAAGCCGAGACTCCCCCGACCTTCGAAACATCCACCCCAGCGCTCCGCAAAAGGGTTACGCAGGTCGTCCCTTTCCCTTCGTTTGCATCAACAAGCACCTTGACTGTTGTGTCTGGAGCAGGTGTCCAGTCACCTCTATCGGCCGCGCCATCGTTATTCCATTCATCATGTCTTCCTTCACGAAACTCTTGACCATGCGGTCGGCTCTTGTGGCCTCGGTCCTCTTTTTGGCTGCCCATGTTCCCACGACCGCTGCCTATGACGAAGTTTACAACGGATGCTACTCGAGCTCAACGCCCTTGGAAGATCAAGGATCGTACACATACCAAAGTAACGGATACTGCCAGAAGTTATGCTTGAAGGACAACTACGCCGTCTTTGCGCTCCACAACAAACAAGACTGTCTCTGCGGAAATGAACTACCGGCGTCTTCGGACAAAGTATCGGATGACGAATGCAATCTGTCGTGTGCTGGCTGGCCCTCGGTCATGTGTATGTTGCCTTCACCTAGGTGAAGTTTCTATGTGTATCCAATGCTGACCGATTGTCTAGGTGGCGGTGCAAACACATACTCGGTCTATCTAACAGGCATTGAGGATGACGTGGATAACTACTCTTCCTCGAGCAGTACTTCCAGCAAAAGCACCGAAGGGACGTCGACTTCGACAACACAGACACCCACAGTTCATGCCGTCACGAGCGGCGGGCAGACAGTCTATGTTACCGAAGCTCCTGCCACCCACGCCGCCGATGCAAGCGCTACCCCAACCGAGAAGTCAAAAAGCTCAAGTGCCAACACTGCTGCGATTGCGGCAGGTGTGGTCATCGGAGTGGTCGGCCTCTGTGCGCTCATCGGTGCTGGGTTCTTTCTCTGGCGTTTCAAGAACCGTAAGTCGGTGGAAGCGCAATATCGTCGCAGTGTTGGCGTGGACGGTTACGGACAGCCCATGGCACAGGGCAGTGACTCCCGATTCGATGGTGATTTCATGGCTCAAAAACGGCAAAGCAACGGCAGTATCGACGACGATCAAGACTTCTCCCGTCGCATTCTGCAGGTAGGTTTTACCCTTCCCATCATATTTGATTTGAGGCTCAATTAGTTCTCAGGTAACCAACCCCGACCGTCGCTGAGAGTCTCCAATCATCCTGGCAAGTCGTCGCGTACTTGCGCCATCCGAGTCACGTTCTTTCTTTCCTCCTGCAACCCGACAGTCCTCTCGCCTTTGATATTGCCTCTTCTATGAAAGACCCTATTCTTCTCGATATTCCCCTTTCTTGCCGGGCTATTTAGCGACCTTGCGATCTCAATATCAGAGTATGTTATCGGACAGAATCCCACATCTTCATCAAGCCTCGACCACGATGATCCCATTAGCTACGTCGTCGGTGGTGACACAGCATCGATCCGAGTGCGCTTCAGCACTCAGAGCGTTGTCTCATGGTCGAGACAAAGGCCTCTACTCCCGAATCACCGCTGTGATGTATTCTTGGAAGGGAATGGGCTCAGTCACCCAAGTTCAACGCTCCCTTGGGTTGACACATCCGACATGCCCATCAAGGTTACTTGTTGTGTTCTTGCTTTTAACCAGGGCGTTTGGCATGGATTGTATCTTACGTTAGTCATCTCTCTTTCTGGGCGGATCTTGAGTTCCCGCTTTCTCTTTTCATCTCTTGAGACATCGAGCTTCTGTTTTTGTGATGCTTGAAAACTGCTGCGATGCTTTTGCAATGCGTTATCGTTGATATAATTAACGGTAGCTCCTGTTTCGTTAAGAAACGGACAGGACAGGACAGGACAGGCTAGGTCTCTGTAACTAATGTGAGGATGAATGGATATCATGCACTCGTTGATAAGTATAGGGACGTAGTCTTTGGTCAGTTTGACGGATGGGTTATGTACAGCACCGTGAGCGCCAGTCAGATCTCTCAGTCCCACTCACCACTCTAGCCGATACTGCTGACAACCCGACTCCATCTGCGTTCAAGCAAGACTCGCCCAAGGCGTCCACTGACCGCGGACCATTACTCGACCCAGCGTCAATAGGTCAACAGTACCTACCCCAAATCCACCACCTCCCACCATCATGTGCATGCATAACCGGAGCTCATCGACGAACACACCTTGAATCCACCCGTACACAAAAGCAGCCTTACTACTGCGGAGCTTAGAACAAGAACAAGCGCCAGAAACTAGACGACTATATGTACAATCAGGATTCACCAACCGTATCCCATACATCTCGCACCCACTCCCCCCTCCAAGCAGAAATCAGCGGCATGCATATTTTTGTTTTTTGTTGTAGATCCGAAATGGGGTTGCCGTAGTCTAACTCCTCCCCGATCTCACCCTTTGTCTCTCTCGCGGATCATCATTGCATCGCGGGGTGGTACACTACAGGACTTTCCACGGCCGAAGATAGTTTCTTCGTGGGAGGTGTCGCTGCCACGCGCGCTTGCCTCGAGATCTGGATATATATCTTCCTACAGGAGGATATCTCCCCACCTGTCCTGCCTACCCCCTCGACATCTTGGAGCTTGAGAGGGGAATCTGAGTACCAGTACCTAGTATACATTGAATACGGGGTTCCTGTTCCTGTTCTTCCAAGTCCGCCTTCGCCGTGCCGTGCCGTGCCGGGCTTTGCCGTGCCGGGCTTTACCTTGCGGGTATGTGTGTACTGTACATATAACCATTCGACAAAGTCCTGATCAAATCTAAGCAAGGTATGTATATCGTGATAGTGGAAAAGAGCCCCCGGGTTGGTAAGCTGGTTGCAAAGGATCGTACTGTCTACCTCAAAATAAAGTCTCGAATAGTCTTCTGGGGCTGTGGACCAGCCCATAACCACTGCAGTAAAAGCATAGGCTCGAACTAAACACACCTCTTATTAGGGTCGTTCCCAGCACCCGCATGTACTGTACTACATACACAGAAAAGTCGAAGGTATAGACTCCATATATTTTTTCGGTGAGGTTTCTGGTACCAATATGCTGGAAGGCGGGGGCAAACTGTCTAAGGTAGGTCCTGGTTGTACATGATACACAGTATGGATGTGAACTCCATTGCCAGATGGCGGAAAGACCTGTCATAGTAGTTTCTTGCCCCGCGAGGTTCGCAGCCCTGACTCTCTTCCCTGATACACTGGTAGCTTTGCCAATCGTGTGGATCTAGAGGGGGTACCCACTGAGAAACCTTGGAAGATACTACTACACATACGCAAACGCAAAGAAAGATAGAGAGAAAGAGAGTGAAGACTATACTCGACACTTCGGACCTCCCTCCTTGCCGGTGATACAGGCCCTTCTGAGGGTTTACATTCCAATATTATAGTATTTTGTAAGGGAAACATGCTTGGAGTCAAGTTGGAGTACAGCATTTCACTACGAAGCTAGTTCAGTTGGCTCAATTGTGCTTGTGATGGACGTCTTAGGGCTATATGTATATATATACAATGGGTTCATGTGCGGGTCACTTCAGGGTCTCTTCATTTTTGACTTCGACCGAAAGAGAACAAGGAGGACATATACCACATACAGGAAGAGAATGAAGTACTGAGCTGGACTGGTATCTGCGTTGCATATGTTGAGGTAGATGGGATAGGGGACAATGTTGGAGAATCGCGCGGAAGGATGAATAACATACAACCGAATGAATCTTTCTTCAGCTAGAGATGTACAGTACTCAGGCGATCTGATACACAAAGAGTGACCTGGACTTTGGGATATACACAGTCCTAAGGAATGTCACGCTGAAGATCGTCATTGAGCAATTGGTCATTGTTTACAGTTCAACATCTTTCTGTATACATGGAAGATTATGCTGAAGGGAAGGGGATACAGTGTTCCCTTCGAGCACTTCAAAACCACACTTTGTCGTGCTTGTCTATACATTTAGCAGCTGTCTGCACAAGACAGAAATATTCTCTTTGTATGCACACTCGTAGAATTATGGCGAAAAGAAATGGAGGTCACGGGACCCCGGCGAGTATGCGGGGAAGACGTCACTCCAGAAATGCCGTTCTTTGTTCTTTCGCAGTGACGCGTCCACAACTCCCATTTCCTGCACGCGATTCAAGTCAGGTCACCCCTCCTTGTCATGCACATATGCTCTCCTAGGCAGCAATTCTCGACTGAAGTCTAGGTCTACAAGCTTACAAAAGTTACATCTACACCCTTTCCAACACCTTGGCCTAAATGCCTCCCAAGCGAGTATCAGACGACAAACGAAGTGCAGGGAAAAGGGAGCCAACCAGACCACTAGGTCTGAGCCCACGCCGTTCCAGCAAGAGGCCTCGATGGCATCAGAAGCAGAAGAGCCGGGAGATTCAGGATCAGGCACAGGAGCAGGAGCAGGCAAAGGATCATTTCAATGATCGGTGCCGATTCCTCTCCTATCCCACGCATAAAGTCAATCGCCTCCTCGAGCCTGGGCCTGTGGTACTCGTTACCACCGGGTCTCTAGCCGATCGGACGCACAATATCATGACAATGGGCTTTCACATGATGATCCAACACGAGGAACCAACACTGGTCGGCGCATGTATTGGACCGTGGGACAAAAGCTTTGACAACCTGAAAAGAACCGGCCAATGCGTGCTTGCAGTACCGGCTGCGGAGCTGCTGGAGCAAGTGGTTGATATTGGCAATTGCAGTGGCGAAACGGTGGATAAGTGGGATGCATTCGAAATGATCCCTGTGGAGCCACCGGAATCGCCGTTACCGCCAGAGACCGATCCAGAACTAGAAGATGGAGAAGAAAAGGGGCAGAGTTACATGGAGCTGGAAAGGACTGCCCGTGCGCCACTGGTTGGTGGGAAGGATATCATGGCCAACATCCAATGTGTGGTTCATGATCGAGCGTTGGTGGCAACGTACAACTTGTGGATACTGCGGGTTGTCCGCGCATGGGTGAACAGAGACCTCGACTTGAACTATGGGCAGAGCAATCAGCAACTAGAGGAGCCCAGCGGTGCTGTTGGTGGCGGGAAGAGGCAGATGAGGATGGTGCACCATCGTGGGGACGGGAGGTTTGTGGTGGATGGTGAGGAGCTCGACTTGAGGGATAGGATGATCAAATGGGAGGAGTTTCAGGATTAAGTCTGTCAGAAACACTAGGTTTCATCCGCCCATTGTTTGATCATGGTACCTGTCTCAGATATCCTTCTGCAGCCAGGGTGAAGGCGCGTTCCCGGACCCAACAGTGGGAGCCACCTGTGGCTGGTCAGCAGATCGCAGGAATCATGCAGGTGAGAGGCACTATCACAATTCAAGCACCTCATACGCTTAAGCAGGATGCGCGAAACGTCTAGAACAATACCTCTCTTGGTATAGTCGTGCCTGAAATTGCGCTCGTAGCAGGTCCGCACAGTTGAGCGGCGAATGCCGCACCAACACGTTGGTTTGCGGAAGTCCGCGTTGGTGGCTATCGTCTTATTGTCGCTTGCCTTATATGCATTTCTGATTGGAAACATTTCTGATATCACTATGCCTGAGTTAGAAGATGTCTCATATTAGACAGTGGCATGGTTGGCCTTACTGGCGCTAGGAGCAACTTCGCTGACAATCTCGTGTAAATATTCGATCTAAACCGTGTGGCATGTTACCTCGCGAATATCTCTGAGCTGTGTAGATGAGAACGAGAAAGCCTGGTGGTGGCAGAGCTCCGCAGCCGTCATGGCTGAGGTATCCACATCTCAGAGTTTAGAAGCATTGTAGGATCGCCCCCAGAATCCGAGAAGTGCCCTGTACACGCGCGGGCAGGATGAAACTCTCTTCATACTCCCGGCAGCATGCGGACGGCAAGGTACGAGAGGGAGGGTCGGCGAATCAGCTCGCCAGCCTCCAGCTTATTCTATAATTGGTAGTAGTTCGACTTTAGGGCTTTTGACCGGGACAATCATGCTAGGACCAATGTAACCGTCAGAGGGGCGGAATTGTCCCTGGTAGCAAGCAATAATTGCAATCATGGCGGTGCAGAAGTATGGCAGAAGCGGGATGGTTCCTCATCCGACGGGGCCACTGCCTGCTAGCAGCGTGGCTTGGAGACAGCTTAATGGAGAACCAGACGACATGCTTAGTGCAAACCGATCGTTGAACACGCCGTTGATGTCAGAGCACCAGCCGGTTAAGAACAAACGACCAAGGTGGGACCGGACCGATACCGATTGTTGTCAGAAACAGAGACCGCAGCAAGAGTCAAGGCCATGTGGCCGTGCTGAAGCGCATGGCACCCCTGCCATGGGGGCGAAAATAGTAGGCCTCGTGGGCCTAAGGCATTTGATATGTATAGTACATAGTAGATGCGAGCGGTGCAGTAGCTCATAAGCTACCAGCTGCAGGAGGACGTACTTGGTGCCGAGCAGTGCCCCGTGTAATATGCAGATTTGCTTGTAGAATGTTCGAAGCAGTATGGAATCTCATTCCCTGACCAATGACACGAACAAGAACCAAGCTCGTCCAGCCGATCGTCTTATCCCGGCAACCGGGCAATGTTATCACAAAATATCCCCCTCGTGTTGGAAGAGGGTTGCTGACAGGGGCAGGAACATTTTCCGAATTGGGGCTCATAGTAAGCCTCGAGAGATCGTTCCTACAGAATTAGTGGTGGACAAAGCACAACGTGATTTGGCGAGATATACTATACTGAGGACACAGAAAGCCATGAAAAGACGATGTACGGCCGGCCCCTAAGGAAACCGAGCCCTATACGAGAAGATGATTTACTCACGAAGTATACCAGCTTAATGGTGTTAAGCTTGTCACTGGAGTAGATACAACCGCCAGCGGGGAAGACCGCCCGTCAAAATGGGGTAGGTCTACCGTGCAGAGCGGCCTGAAAGTGGAAGAAGATGTGTCTGAGCGAGCGCCTGGACATTCGAGGTGTCGATCACAGACGGGCTCGGGTGTGACCGACTATTACCGTGCCTGGTTCGTAGTCGACCTTTCTTACCATCGCAATGCCAAAGCATGATTTGTCTGCTCGTATAACGTTGACATGGCTACCTAGCTATTCTTATCCAACAATCAGTCGAGTGGACCCTCACTACTCTGTAGTATGGGTTTCGTTCAGACGTAAGAGGCTCGTCAAAGTTGCGGACCCGCGGGACGGTCAATCATGCAGGCCAAACTGGACGAACTCAACTGGATGGCTTGGCAGTGGGGTAGTCTAAATTGCTAGGACTTGAGGAGGTTGGTACCAACTGTCGCTTATTAGACTACCATGCAGTCGAGGGGGCCTGACAGTGAGGTCTGAACTTGACTAGCACGTAAGTTAGCTGAAGGTAGGGGGAGTTTAGGACTGCCTCCCCGTCCCGAAATTGCTATTCGGCAGTAGCGCTTAGCTACCCTCAGCATACGCTTGGTGTTCCATCGACCTAGTCACTAGTGTGAGTGACTTAGAGTGTTAGCTGCAGCCCTGGTCCTTAGTGGGTGTGTCGAACTCACTTCGCAATAGCATGCCTAGCGGGTCAATTCCGTCCTCATGTCCAGACAGTGCGGCATTGGCGGTGGGGATCCACATTCCCAAAGGGCAGCAGCAAGACTCGGCATGCTCACGCCTTAGAACCCCCCCACTGTAGATAGACGAAGAAGAAATGTGAATGAAGACAAGAAATCAACGGGGATAGAGATCGACGATGCTCACTCTCGATCGGACCGTCTCTTAGGGGGGGGCTCTGGGATTCTGAGCCTCTTTTTCCGCCGCCATCCAAGTTGGAAAACCTCGAGAACTGTATTGCGGCGTAATGAAGAAAGCCACCTTTGCTAATTAGCCGACAAGGTAGCCCGAGTAATCCGTGTTTCTCTTGCATGAAGCTAAGTGAAGAGATGTACGGTAAGAGTGAAGAGTAAAAAGAATACATGGGGTCTGACGCTCTATGACGACAGAGAGACAGACTGTACGGAGTAGACAGAGAAGCAAACAAACAAACAAACAGGAACCTAAGGGGCTGGGGGGGTTAGGATTACCTAAGAAGACAAGAGACAGCCTGAGGCAAGGCAGACTCGCTTGATCTGTCTGGTCTGTCCGATAAGCCTTTTTGCGATCTCCCGGAACCAGAGTCGATGACCCCCAAGGGTGTGTTTCAGGATTGCAGATTGCCCTCGAAGGGTGACATGAGGTCAGAACTGAAGAGAGAAAAGGCCCAGGTCGTTCGTCCGTTCGCTTGTCATGCCACCTGAAGGTCAGGCACCTGCAGGATCAGCCCCCGAGATTGCTGCTGATCACCACGTTTTTGTTCTCACCCTACGTCAATAACCATATTTCCAAAGAAGAGTTCCTTTTGACACTGAATCCCCGTTTAGATCCTTCGAGGCAGGTACACATGTACTGTATATACAGTTTCAAAATCCTTCCCTCCTGCGGATCCAGCCGTACCTGAAGAAGTAGGTCAACAATGGAACAGGATCATTTTGCAGTCGGCTAAGGGCTCCAAACTGTAAATCCTCCAGGAGCCTCCTTAGACAGTCCCATCTTTTTGTGGACTTCCATGGACTCTGTCGTCTGAACAACATGGCGATGCTAAGAAAGTTAACAGACAACAAGGCCACGGGCATGGCGGATACCGGGGCAGTTTCTGGCTCCGGCGGTACGAGGACCCCCGCCGCTGACGGAGCCCACTGCCCTGCCGAGCCTCCGATCCATTTTCCTATTTTCCTTATTCTCCAGGCCCCAGTAGGCTCCAGGCTGTAGCTACTAACTAACTTAGTAGCTAGTAACTAACTGAGCAACTCAAGTCCACCACTGCAGGTCCACGGTCCACGGTCCAAGGTGCTCGAGAAGTGTTCCTGATTAGGCAGAAATATATCGAGATGCCCTGAGTAGTAAGTTGTAAGTTAGTCCAACAATGGCTTGCAGGTTGCACGTGTGCAAGGGAGTTCCAGTTGTCTTACAGTCTCACGGTTTCAGTGTCTGCAACGATTGGCCAGTCAATGTTCTCGCTAGGACTTCTGCAAAAGGAATGACTCGCGAAAGGGGGTTAGACTGTCAGTGTTGGTGTTAGTGAACAAAGTGAGGTGTTGCCCGCGGCGTTTGGATTACACCACAACGTTCCGGGCCGGTTTAGCCTGGGACTAGGGCCGTGAGCAACCAATCTATTGCCTGGTTGAGTGTAGTCAACAGAAAGGCACATGACAGTGCCATGACTGCCCGCCCATGACAGGGCCTCGATCAATCGGTGGAAGGGGGGAAGGAGATTACCGCTTAGTACGTGGAGTTCTAAGGACAGAATGTGGTTAGTCCGGTAACACCCACTGACGTCCAGCTCGGCCGTGGCCTCCGAGTCAATAATACGTACCCGTCTGCACCATTATTCTTACCACCTACGGAGTAAGCTAATCAATCAATCCAATCCATGAAATTAGCAAACGATGTATCGCCAAATTACGAGGCAGGTCTTTATTGAGGAATGAAGCATTAAAGGCTAGGAGAAACTCGGCCGTAATACTGACCCTCTGCAGTCAAGTTAATTAGGTGGGTTCTGAGACCTTTTAATCATACTTTGATTACCTTTGAATTCCGATGCAACCCTCCTCTACACCTAGGCCAGTCGTTCTTGTCCCTCCTTGTTTCCCCACAGGAAGGCCACGTTGTTGCTGACCACCGCTACCTTTTTGTGCCGCACAGGACCGGGATGTGCCGCCCAGTGAGCACGATGCCCTATGCCTATGGTTATAATTAGTGTCAAGCCTGCTTCGACTTCTTGGCACCTTCGCTGCATGGACAGCACAAGACATACTCTACCGTCAACCATCTTACTTTGCAG
The DNA here is from genome assembly GCF_003184695.1 of Aspergillus brunneoviolaceus CBS 621.78. NCBI lineage: Eukaryota > Fungi > Ascomycota > Eurotiomycetes > Eurotiales > Aspergillaceae > Aspergillus > Aspergillus brunneoviolaceus. The sequence continues at coordinate 108,984 of NW_020290761.1, read as the reverse complement.
CTGTGGTGTAGGAACCCGGGCTGCGCAGCCCCAAAGTCAGACTTCTAAACACGGGATGCATTAGTTGGAAACCCGGGAGAAGGCGACAAGAAGAGAAGTAGAAAAGGAGGGCATACCTATGACTACATCCAGACAGACACAATAATACCTAGCGTCTTTTAACTCCTCCTCACTGGTGTAATTCCCCTCTCCTGGGCCCCATTGCCACGCCTTGAAGGATCGTGATCCCGGCATGGGGTCCCCGCCACGTGAAGAAGACTTTCTAGCGCGGACAGAAAGATTACCTATTATCTCTTGGAGCAGTGATGAAATGGCTGGATGATGGTGTCATACCCATGCACTCGGTTCCCCCAATTTCCGGGGCCTGAGGCACTCTCCCATTGAATCAGGTTTCTACTAGGTGCTAGGTAGCTAAGCCGCTTCCTTGATCGGTTAGCTACATTCTCCGTTTTCATGCGACGTATTTGTCAACCACGTACCGAGTACTCTCTCTACCCAGGGTGATTTTTCTTCCCAATTCCGAACTAATGCAGTCTACTGTAAGATCGAGTCAATCTCGGAAACAACAGCGGCTCTCATTGAGCAGCAGCAGCAGCAGCAGCAGCACCACCACCATTGAATCCCGTCTTTGCTGGGACATGACATTCCCGCCGCCAATTATGGATAACTTGGTAAGTTGGTTGGCCGACTGGTGCTTACTATGGAGCAATGTAGTGTGGCAGCCGCATAGCAACGACGGAGTACTATCGTACCATTGACGGGTCCTTACCAACACGGTCGCCAGGAACATAGGGATCCGTATTTTTCGATAATTCCTTAGTGATTCTCATGCCTTCCCCGCTTCCCGGAAGATCGATCCCCGTCGTTTCAGGTCTAGTACCGAATCTCTGGTGTCACCGCTGATAATCATTGTTTCAATCATTCGTTCGTGGTGCTTTGTGCTTGTTATCTGACCCGGATTGTCGTTGGTCAGGGAAGAAAATGCACCTTGTCGTCGACTAATCATTTAGCCTGAGGCGTACAGCAACCAAGAGTAAGCACATTGTTCTGGAAGCACAAGGCTCAATCGGGCGGTACGAGGTGCGTGCAGTCGATTTTCACTATGAAACAAGCTAGAAGGTCAGTTGGATTCACAAAGACCAGAGGGTGGCAGGGGTTGCTGTCTATGCTCACGTTGAGCGCATCATTTCCTTGAGGGGAAAAGGAAAGGGATGGTGATGAGCCTACAAGCATGCCCCACTGGCTACAGGGCTGGACGCCCTTGTCGCCACGCTAGATGTCATTGTATACTTCGACGCTACTAAGCCACCTACCTCCGGTGTAACTGTGCATGAATGTGCCTGCCACATTGTTATGAAGTGCTTGCCGTGGTAGTCTCCAAGTATCGAAGCGTCGAACGATTGACATTCCGAATTCTCACATACCCTGACCCCCTAGAAACAGAATCAGACTAAGATGGGGCTGCTGACTTTTATACGATTTCCTGTATCGAGTCATTACCACCCAGGGTCTCTGCTGCGTGATGATATTGAAACTGAATCAGTTCACACAGACCACCTTGGTCGATTTGCAGTACTTCCAGACCGAATATCCTATTTATTTTCAGGGAGCAGTCTAAGGAACTCTATTCTTCGTCAGGCGTCCAGCTTGTATGGTAATTATCGCCGCCGTAACAATGATTCTTCAGACTCCAGTTGCTAAGTCTTCCTCCCGTTGTCTGCAGGCCCCGATAAGGGCTCTGACCACAGGTTTCATCAAATCACAGGACGTGACGAAGGCGTGTGTGGTCGTGCCCCCCTCCCCCTTAACAGAGACCAGGAAATCTTGCTTGGCAGATAATACTTTCATAACGGGCAGCAATATAAGGTAACCGACAGAAACACGCCGATCGTCCTACACGTGGTTGTGTGACCTCAGCTGGTCTTTCTCCCTTGCCTGATCCCTCTATAATGAATGTTTCTATATGCCCGAACGGGTGGTTCTCCATCGCTCCTTCGCAGCCCTTGCAATCATGACACATTCAACGGTGCCAAGTGTCGTCAAGGATTTTTCTTTTACTTGATATGGTCTTATGGCGGACAAATCCATTAACCTCATTAACCCAGAAGAGGACATCTTGACTCAAGCCAACGACCGCCTATGCTATGACAGCGGTAAACCCTGAGTTTTGCTTGGACGACTAGCGGGCTAATCCGACCCTACGCCAGTAAGAAGCAATCAAGAGGGACCCGCAGGCCGCCACTGGCAGTCTGGAGGCTCTTCTGGTACTGTAAATAACCATGGTCAACCTGTTTCTTTAACACGATGCCGCAATTTCTATGGTCAGCAATGGGATTGCTTGAAAGAACCAGAGTATTCTACAGTGCGTAGTTGATTCATGTAGCCATGCAAGCCCTTTACCCAGGCCTTCTCGGCCAATCGCAGTCTGAATGGAAAGCAGGCCAGTGGGCGAATGCTAGAGCCGCTTAATTGCAGTGACTGGATATAAACTCCCAAAAGAGGTGAGTGGATATTCAGGTAGTGGCTCCACTTGGTTCAATTGGTTCCAGTTGGCTCGGGATGGGGGGATCCATCTTGGCTGGAGTGGTCCGTGGAGCTTCTGTTTACCTACGTTTCTAGGCCTTTTGAGTCTTGACCTTAGCTCTACTATGGAGTCGTCTAGTCTAATCGACCATCCTGGCACCCTCAGTCATTTAGCCTAGGGCGGATAGCAATCTCCATTCTCCAGTCTTCATGGTGGAGCCCCTGAGGCTTGGACGGAAAGCCTGAACCTGATTGCTACGGGGAGGGCCGGACAATGAGCGAGAGCCTCCATGAGTCGTTTCCCATTCAGCACGCTAAGCAGAGGGGGGGTAAAAGTGGAGATATCTCTTCTCACCCCCTCCCCAACCTCAGCCATGACAGTAAAAGTACTGTACCTAAGAGGCGCTTAACACTAGTTCACGCGAGCACACCAATGAGAAGACTCAAATCCCCAACATTCTTCCTAACTGTTGATTCGATTTCTGTGACTGTCTCTTCTTCAACTCCCACTCTCCTAACAACCACCACCTAACGCCCCTCCCCCCCCTCCTCCTCCATTGATCTTGCAAGAATTTTGCTCCTTATCGTCGATATCCTGACCTCTCCTAGCCGCTAAGATCAGTTTGATCCGCTGAAAACCCCTGTCACGCGCGAGACATTCACATGGTCGTAAGCCCTAAACCACCCATTATTCAGCATTGCAGTTCTCTGCATAGAATTAGTACTGTACTTAGTACTTACTGTATTGTACCTTTCGATCTAGAGGTAGACACACAGGCGCAGAGCCGCGTGGGTTGGCAGCAAAGACATGAGGCCCGGTTAATCAATCCGAAGTCCTGTATGGCATGAGGGGTGGGTGGATAGATGGCTTGAAGTTCATATTGATTGATGTTTAATATGTCTTTTATTATCCTATTGCCCGCATTCTGCGAGTAGGAATATTATTCTGTGAACTATATCCTTCCTCTTCCGGGAGATAGATTGGCCCATCCATCCATGATCCATCCAGACAATTCTCGATCGGAAGGTCTGTTTTTCCCTGGATCCTCACCTCCCCCCCACTTTCCCCCCTCCCCTCTCTCCTCCCCGTCGCCTCGTGGCGGCGGGAGACGATGAGGATGGTGATGACAATGGAGGGAGATGGGGACGAGCCAACAGGTGCAACTTCCACCAAGTGATTGATTGACTGAAGCGCTGTGAACCGGGCGGTGGTGGGTGTGTGGTACGAGCTGCATACCGGCATCGTAATCTATCTCATGATGGCATGGTCTATTTGTTCCCCCTTTCCTTTTTTCCTCCCTATCCTCGTCTTCTCTTCTCTCCCAATCCCTGCAGTGCGCCTCAGCCGCAGACTTGGAAGGTGTTGGTCTGTTACCGGCTGCAATTTGCTGCTGTTGTTGTCATGACTAACTAACGGCAGATGAGACAATACATATTATTTGTCAACTATTCAGTAGTTCCTTTTTTTTTTTTCTTAACTCTCTGCAGTGATGTTGATTATTCTCCGTATTGTCCAGTACATTGCCTTTCTCCCCCAGTCCCATTATTCTGTCTCTCCTTTTCTCTTGGAGTTGATATCTCCATTTCAATTTATGTACTACTTGTCGTATCGAGTCCACTTTCTTATCGCCCGTCGCCCGTTTCAATCCTTCCTTCCCCGTCTCCCGCACCGTTAATCATGTGTATTTCGATTGAAATTAGGGAATTGATCTGATCCTTTTGACTTTGGAAAATGAGGATGGGTCGATCCCGCCGAAAGTGGTTACCCACTCGTGCTGTCCCCAGCAAGCCAACATAGCCATGGTGGCTAACCCAGTATGATCACCCTGCAGAGAATGATCATCAAGAACTGCTTTTCTGCTCGCTTACCTCTGACTACTCGGGACTAGCCATTGATGCTGGTTACATTGGTCAAATATTCTCGTGAAAATCCGCATTTTCGTATTATTCTCGATCGTTTTGGGTCTGGATTTTTGGGATGTATACACATATTACTTTGATTTTTTTTATTAATTCTGATTCTTTTTTTATTCCCATCAAATATCTTATTTTTTTTTTTTTTTTTCTAAATTTGAATTATTCTTTTATTTTCCGAACTGTCTTTCCCTCCCCTCTCCCCCAAGTTACCCGGCGATCTTTCGGTACCGTATGTGGTAGGTGAGAGGTAGACTTAGCCGCATTGGGAGAATCTTCTATATCTCCATCATCTCTCTGCATGTAACTATTCTCACTACCCTTCTCCCGGCCCTCTTCTAAGCCTTCCTTCTCCTCGTTCTCCATACCAGTTCGTTTCAGATCTTCACTTTTCTTTTTCTAATTCCGCATCTCACTGCCTCCCTCTTGATTTGCAGATGCGAGGCATTTTCCCGTCATCATCATCATCATCATAATCATCTACATCAAATCAATCAGCTCCTGATCTCACTCACCCATGCTTCTGGCCCGTTCCCCAATTTTGCTAGTATAGCTGCATCACAGCCCACCTTGCTCACGACCCCCAATCTCCACACCCATAGCTCACCTCCCGTTCCTGACAAGTCTGGGTCTGTTACAGAATGACCAGGGGATCATCTCCTTCAGGAACCAGAACTATATCTTCGACCCAGTCGCCGGCAGATTTCCTGTCTATCCTCACCTCTCCACACGACTCTATAAAGTCAATTACTCCTACACATCTCAAACACCAACAGCAACAGGAACAACCACTTCCTACCAACTCTTCTTCTATCACTCATACTACAACATCAATTGCTGGCCAGCAACATACAGTCACCATGCGCCGAAGCACTGCCCAATCGGAGATTCCTCTCCCCATCACATACACCCCAACGACGCATCGCATTAGCAAAGCGAAGAAGGGCAAACGCGTTCACGCCTGCGAGTATCCAGGGTGCAACAAAGTCAGTAGACATGAATTTTCAGTCAATATAGAATTCTCGACTAACATTCAAATTCAAGGTTTTCACCAGAGCAGAGCATAGAAGGTACTTGATGGCAATGTACCCGGTTCGACTCTTTCACGTGCTAATTTGCTTTGTGTAGACGGCATGAGTTGAACCACAACCCCGAGGCACTGTTTCGATGCGCCCACCTCAACTGCAAGAAAGCATTCCACCGTCCCGACTTGCTTTCCCGCCACATGGAAAGACAGTGAGTGACCTTCCATGCTAAATGTCACTGCCTGGCCGCTAATGCAAAACCCCCAGTGAGCTCGAGGCCCAGATGGACCACACCGCACAATGGCAGCGTCAGAACCGCACCTCTGTAATGCCCGAGGCCTATGTGCCCAAGTGTGCACCCGTCAACGCCCACCCGACTCCCTATCTCACCGTCTCCCAGCCCCAGAATGCCATGTCCGTAGGATCGCTCGTCGGGCCGGCTATCCACCCCAATTTCGCCAGCGATTGCAACTTGATGTGGAATGGAGTTGATTTGCAGTCGGCACCCCACACCCCGTTGTACCAGGGCCCTCACATTCACGAGTCGATCGAGGACAGTCGCTTCTACGCTACCCCGGACACATGCCCCTCTCCCGTCTCGGATGGCTCGCTCTCAGTTCACTCTTACGCTCGATCTTCCGTGGTGTCCACGCCTATGACCACAGTCGAACCCTACCCCGAGAGCATTATTGAGCACGACTTGACATCATCGCCTATTTCCATGCAATCGCGGATGGGCTGCTGGGACCAGCAGGACATCAGCCTGCCATCCATGAGCATGATGCCCATGCCCCTCACCGAAGGTCTTCTTCAACCAGTACGTTGTATCAAGCTTTACTTCGAAACCTTTCCGACTAACACCGGCCTGACAGTCCCTTCAATGCGCCTACTCCTCGCCGAGCTGGTCAACACATAGCCTGGGTTATGACGAGCATGTGCTACCACCCGCCGCCTTTCCCGCCAACATGGGCTGGAAGTCATGGACGATGTGAAAGCGCGCACGAGAAGCACGAAGTAACGACCACGATCCATTAGACCTCATCCTCGCCGGATCCTCAATAAGTAGGGGCTTATCAGCCATGCTTTGGAGGGGAAGATCGATTCAGCTTATAATCGAAATGTCTAATACGCAATCGACGCAGCGGACGCGGCTAATCTTACAATTCGAATTGGGAAAACAGAACGCGCAAAACAGAAAACCACCTCAAAATAAAGAGGGAACAGGAAAAAGCAACATCCACCCCATCAATTTCGAAACATCCATCCTGCAAAGGCTTCCAAAAGTTTCTTTCGTCGGAGAGAGGATTACACAAAATACTACACCCCACCCTCCGAACTCGGGAAGGAGCTACCCTGTCTCCTTCTCCACCCACCTACCATCAGAGCTGCCTTTATTAGACTCGCGTCGGCTTATAAAGTTACTGCACAGCATCTCCTTTGTCTCAATTTCCATTTTCTCATGCATGGTTTTTTTTTCTCTTCTTCTTATTTACCACTTCTCTATATACCCATTTTTGTGCAAGGAACTTGATTTTTTACTTTGTGACCCGCAATCTGTTTCCCGATCTATTTCCTATGTCGATCAATGTTTTTCTCTGACGCCTTATTGAGTTATGCTATATCAAGTCTACATGCGCGGCGGTGTTCGATGTTCTTCTCTCTCGGAAATTTGTTTGGGTCTCTCTGGTCTAGGGGCCTGACCAGGCATTTCTTTTTTTTGGTACATGCATTGTTTTGTCTGCTTTGATTCTGCTTCGCTGTTGTTCATCGACAACTGTTTCTCTCCGGTCTGTACAAATACTCTGTATATCTAGCTATAGACTTTCCTATCTGGAATCGTACATATATCTCTCATTGCTTTTCTTCACATTGCTTTGCTTAGAGTATAATCGAGATTCTTGGTAAGCAGTGTTTGCCGAGTTTGATCACTGTTCGTCGATGCGAGTAAGCTGATAGACTGTATGGTCACTTCTGGGGAGGGGGTTTGTGACTGTAGCGATATGTCCTGGCTGGGCTCAAACTTGCAGCAGACGGTGTGCTTGGCTGTGCAGGCTTAGTAGAATAGTCACCATATTCTTGTTCGTAAAGTAGTGGATTTCTCTAAGATATGGCGATTAAGAACCATTCCTCAGTCTATCTTTGACTCAGGCTTCATTGGTGTAGAGATTCAGTGGGGGGAGATCTAGACTTGTAAAACGAGGACGCGGTAGCTTTGCATGAAGCATGTAGCAAAACGTGGTTCGGGCTCTGCTCACCGAATGAAGGCTAAGCGGCAGACACGTGTGTGCTACATCTGGGAAGTGGAATTCCAACTCGATCTACCTACTGATATACTTGTGCCAACAATTCCCCCCCCCCCCCCTCAGCTACTCCAGATCTTAGGACTAATGAATCTCCCCTTTCGCAAGGATGACTCTCCAACACCAGCCGCACCAACTACGATGTTCTCCCTTCTCCTCCCTAGTGAGATACTCTCCTGTTTCCCTCTCATCTTCATGCTCCGCCACACAAGCTCCTACTATAATTCTCTTCTTCGCCTTCTGCTTCACCCTCCCTCCGATCCCGATAATCTCCTGCCGGAAATACCCGGGTTCGTCCCCCTCGCGGTGGTCCCAGCTTTCGATGGTGGTGTGTCTGGGAGGACTATGCGCATGATTCCGATGCTCATAGTAATGACTGTAATCCGGCGAGCTACCCCCGGACGCCTCGTCCGCTTCGCATTCAACCTCGAGCTCAATCTCTTTGGCTGCAAGGCATTGTTCCCCTCGGCCGCACTTGACACCCTGACAGCCCTCGCCGATCCCTGTGCCTAGACCACCAAGATAGGTGCTGTAACGTGTACGCCAGGTCCAGACGCGACGGTAGGTGGTGTCATTGCTGCGGACACGGTGACCACATTGATGGCAGAGCCAGATCGCTTCATAACAATTGCATGGAGTCCGTTGAAACGCAATGGACGTTGGCGTTGGGTTTAGTGCTGATGATTCGTGAGCCATGGCAGACTGAGACGAAGGAGACAATGGATCAATCAAGTCAGTTAACGGGGCTGTCTGGCAGGTTGTGCAGAGACGGCGAATGCGGTTCTTATACATGCTGCTCGAGGGAGGCTTAATGGTGCAATTCTGCAGCGAGCTAACGTTAGTCCGTCAATGTTCAACTTGGAGACGGGAAGGCCTGAGCATACCCGGCACACCACTTTAGAGCATCGACGACACTCAGCAACCATATCTCGAGCGCATTTGGCAACCTTGCCAGTGGTTATTCGGCCCGATGCTCTTGCGTTCTGACTCAATATTTGCAGCACAGACTTGACGCTATCGGGAATTGCTGCTCCGCTGTCGAGCATGTCCGATACGGTCTCGATGTACTCATTCTCGCAGCGTAAAGTCTGTTTGATCAACAGCGAGCGGTATGGGGCCAGATTTGCGTGGAACTGGCGGCAGGTCTGGGAGAGGGCATGCAAGGTGTTCAGGTCGACTGCTCGAGCAATTTCCTTTATGATCCTGGATGGTGAGTCAGCACAACATCAGGAACCAGACACTTCAGTAGCCTGGCCCAAGAGTATTCCATACGGATAGCAGCTAAGAGCGGCCGAAAAAGCGTTCCGGTTGAGAGCATGCTGTTGATCTTCATGGTTGACTGTATGATACTGTGACGGAGCGGCGGACTGATCATGAGCCGCAGGCACGTTCGTCGATGGATCCGGACCGACTGCCAGCAACTTGGACAAGGTGGGCTTTTGAGGTTCTAAGGAAGGATGCAGGAGTGTATCGGGGACGCCAGGGAAAGTATGCCTGTTGAACGCGTCGTGATCGTAGTCAACGAAGACCACCATTGTGACAATGACGGCAGAGGAACGGATGGTTAAGGAGGCGGGGGATCCACACGGCTCAAGCTCTATTATTCACCGGACAAGAATTCGCACAGTGAGCAGCCGGTTAGCTAAGTATACGTAGACTCTTTGCTTCTGGCAAAGATAGAGCGATCTAGTTATAGCTAAAAAGGGATTTTCTGAGATCCATAAATGTTGGGAGTGGAATGACACGGCTGGGAAAGATCCAGCTCCGTTCTTCGGCGCGGGGCCAGCACGAGCTGGGCAATAGTTGAATAGTAGAAGTGGTTCGTCTCGGCGATCCAGAAGCCGTGGCGGTTCTTTTCTTTTCTTTTTTCCTGGGTCTGATGGGGATGCCAACCGCAAAGAGAGTGAGTGTTTTTATGAAACGTCTAAGGAAAAGAAAGAGGAGAGAAGAGGGTCAGGGTAGAGCAACGGAGATGAAATTGGATGCGATCATATCAGATCCTCCTCGCGCTTTCCATCTTATCATCGCTGCCTCCCCGACCGACTGACAACCCATTCGGGAAGGTCATGCGGCATCACGTGAGACTACAGTTGTTTGCAGACAAGACAAATAATCTCTCTGTGATGCTCATCCATGATAACTCCACCTTTGCACCACTGCACCACTGCACCACTGCATCTGTACTACAAACTGTCGGAGTATTAAAGAGTCATGGCTGTTGCAAGCCACTCACCACACTCCCAGCTAAGTTACACTCCAACTCCAACTCTAACCAGCAGGATGTCCTCCGATAAGATAACGCCATCGCCCTCCGGCAACAGTTGGAGATTCCCCCTCACTCAGTAGTGGGGTAACTTTAGTTATCGTCGTCGTCGCGCTTTCTTCTTATCCTCGGCCGGGCCTATCTACCAATAGCCCTTCAACCAATATTGGAGTCATATCGCTTCCGCTAGCTTCTCCATTCTTCCTTTCCTCCGTATAACTTCGCTTGTTTTCCTCGCCTGCCTCTCCAAAGCCGACTGCCGCCCTTCCTCACCCCGCTCTCTCAATTGAATCAACGATCCCCCGCCTCCACAATGCCACTCAATTCTAAAGCCATCTATTCTCGTCTCAACGCCGACTTTGCCCCTTTTGCCAGTCGACGAAGTACTGTACATAGTACCAAAGGCATTGTGACTTGCACGCAACCTCTAGCTGCAGCTGCAGGTCAGAAAATCCTCAGCAATGGCGGCAACGCTGCTGTATGTCCTCGTCATCGCAAACTCTAACAGACATGCCCCTGCTAATCCTCTAGACAGGACGCCGCAATTGCCGTAGGTCAGTCATTGAATGTCGACGACTTCGTTCTCAAGCGAATACTAACATAGTCAACTGGTCACAGCCGCTGCATTGAACATAACTGAACCCTCTTCCACGGGCATTGGAGGGGACATGTTCTGCCTCTACTACGATGCCAAGACAAAGAAGGTCCATTCTATCAACGGCTCCGGCAGATACCCTGGCAGCGCGACGTTGGAAAAGGTGCGGGAGGATCTCAAATTAGGTCCCGGCGAGTCGGGGAAAATTCCCATGGATAGTGTCCTTGCAGCCACAACCCCTGGAGCTGCTGCAGGGTGGGTGGACACATTCGAGAAGTTCGGGAGTGGGAAGTTGACTTTGGAGGATGTTTTGCGTCCCGCAATTGAACTGGGCGAAGAGGGATTCCCTGTGTCTGAATTGGCCTCTTATTTCGTAAGTCACTCCATATTTGGCAATTTCGGCTTCGAGAGACGTTCTGAGATACGCTCAACCCGCTGTCTGGTCTAGCACCGATGGGACTAACCGTTTTAAATAGTGGCATGAAAGCGAGCACTTAATTCGCGCTGCCTCTCCCAACTTTAGAGAGATGCTCAAATCCGACCCCACGGCTAAAGACGGCTGCCGTAGCCCTCTGCCCGGTGAGATCTTGCGCAACCCAACCCTCGCACAAACATTCCGCTCCCTAGCTGCTCACGGCAAGAAGGGCTTCTACGAGGGTCGCATTGCCGCAGAGATCGTCAAAGTCGTCCAGGACCTGGGAGGCTACATGACACTAGACGACCTGAAGTACCACGCCGAGGTTGGAAGCCAAGAGACGGAGGCCATCTCCCTCAAATTCACGGGACAGGGTATCGTCTCCAAGCAGACTGACGGCACCACCGACGAAACCAATGAGGGCGTCGAGATCTGGGAGCACCCACCGAACGGCCAGGGCATAGTCGCTCTCATGGCCCTGGGCATCCTCGAGGAGCTCGAACGTACCGGCAAGATCCCCATCTTCAGTGAAGCCCAACACAACTCGGCCGAGTACCTTCATGCGCTCATCGAATCCCTCCGGATCGCCTTTGCCGACGCCTCCTGGTGGGTCACCGACCCGGACACCAACAAGATCCCCTCGCAGGACCTCATCTCCAAGGCCTATCTCGCCGAGCGGGCCAAATTGTTCAATCCGGACCGGGCCTCCGACATCATCGACCACGGCAGCCCGGCCCACAACCACTGCGACACGGTCTACTTCTCCGTCACCGACAGCGAGGGCAACGGCATCTCCTTCATCAACAGCAACTACGGCGGCTTCGGCACCTGCATCATCCCCCAGGGCTGCGGGTTCACGCTCCAGAACCGCGGGGCCAACTTCTCGCTCAACCCCGACCACCCGAACGTCCTGGCCCCGCGCAAGCGGTCCTACCACACCATCATCCCGGCCATGGTCACGAACGTCTCGGACGGATCGCTGCATTCCGTGTACGGCGTGATGGGCGGGTTTATGCAACCGCAGGGCCACGTGCAGGTGCTGCTCAACATGCTCGCCTTCGGCTATCACCCCCAGGCGGCGCTGGATTCCCCGCGCATCTGTATCGCGGCGGGCGAGCACATTCCCGGAAAGAGCGTCGACCGCGCGGTCTACGTGGAGGAGGGCATCTCCGAGGCGGCGATCGAGGGCCTGAGGTGTCTGGGCCACGAGGTGAAGGTCTTGGCCGGCTGGAAGAGGGGCATGTTTGGTCGGGGCCAGATCATCCGGTGCCACTATGATGAAGGAAAGCTGATCTACAGTGGTGGAAGTGATCTCAGGGGAGATGGGCTGGCGATTCCGATCTTGTAGTCGCGTATGTACAACCAGGGGCTTCAATGTGTATCACTGTACATCTATAACTACAGTCCGTTACGAGTCTCAACCTCAGTGTAAATTGAAACGATCTCAAAGGATAAATGTTGCTTTTTTGGTAGAAAAAAGAAAACACATTTACAAGGTAACGTGTCTTAACAAAAAGACGAGGAACTGAAAGTAGAAAGTAGAAGTATCGAGATACAATCGGAGTGGATGAAACCCGAAAAGGGGGGAGCTCGCTCATACAAGAGACATGAAGATGAAAAACAATTAACCACAAAAAGTCACGATGCCCCGTTCCCAAATGCTGTACCTATAAATGCAGGCTCAAAATATATGAATCCCAAAAGAAAACAATCAAAGATGGGGGGGAAAGTTACAAGAAAGTAATGTATAGATGCATGGGTTGAACATATGAGACGGTCGGTGATCATCGTGGAATATGAACTCGATGGAGGAAGGGGAGGAGGGAGGGGGAAGGGGAAGAGAGCAATGCACTCAGTGTGCAGCGATGGCGGCTTTGAAGAAGCCTTTCATCTTCGAAGCCCCGCTCGGAGGAGGCGTGGGGTCCCGGCGGTGTCTGTGATGGCGATGGCGAGACGACTCGGTGCTATCGCGCTGCTCGCCGCGATGATGACGCCGCTCGGTTTCTTCTTTCGCTGGCGGTGCCGCCGCCGCCGCCGCCGCCTCGGTCTGTTCGGCCAGCTTGCGAGCCCGGCGAGCCTCGCGGCGAGCACGATCCTCTTCGTCTTCGCGGCGGGAGGACTCGGTGGAGCGCTCACTCGTGCTCTTGCCTTCCTGCGAGGATCGATGACTGTGGGAATGAGTGGTTGAGGGGCGTCGCGAGCGGTCGTAAACATTGGCGGTCGCTTTGGCAGCGTTGACCATCAGAGGCGGTCGGTTGTCGGAGCCATCGGCCATGTATTTGAGGAAGAAGCGAGGCTTCGTGGTCGTGGATTCTGGGATGACGCGAGAGGAGGAGGAGCTGCTCTTGCGATCGCCCTCGTAGCTCTCAGAGTGGTTTGAGCTGCGGTGTCGCGGTCGGCTTGAGCTGCTGTCTTGCTCGCTTATACGACGCTCCATTCTTTCCGATCGCTCAGACCGCTCGTGACGCTCGACTCTCTCAGCCCTCAAAGCCCGTTCGCGCTCCGCTTGCTCCTGTCGCTGTGCTCGTTCCGCTCTCTCGCGCCTTTCAGCTCGCTCAGGCTGCTCAGTACGTAAAGTCCGCTCATGTCGTTCATGTCGTTCAACGCGCTCAGATCTCTCAGGCCGTTCAGCCCGTTCTCGTTCAGCGCGTCTTGCACGCTCGCGTTCATGGGCACGGCGCTCTTTTTCGGCCCTCTCGGCCCTCTCGGCCAAGGCTGCCTTCTGTTTGGCCTTTTCTTCATGCTGTCGTCGGGCTTCCTTCATGGATTCCGCCCATCGACCAGTAAGACCGCTACCGCGTTGACTGTTCTGCCGCTGCATTGATCGATGTCCTTCGGATGAGCTCTTGGAGCGGTCTCGGTCTCGATCCCGCTCCAAGTCGGGAGACCTCTTCTTCTTCCTTCGTGAACTGTGGGCGGCCGCTGCTGCTAACCCTGCCCCTGCCGCTGCCGCACCGGCTGCAGCCAAGGCTTCGCCATCGTGGTCGGCAGAGTCAATATCCTCCGACACATCCGTAGCCAGGGCCTCTTCGGGGACCCCTCTGTCGACACTTGGCTCTTCTGGGGTAGGCTCATATGCAGCAGGCTCCTCAGCAGGAGTAGGTACTTCGGCTGGAGAACGCTCAAGAAGCTCAGGCTCAGAGGGAGAACGTTCGACCAAATCGGGTTCCGCAGGAGCACGTTCTTCGATAAATGCAGATTCTTCAGCGGGCGCAAGTGCAGGCTCTTCGACAGGCGCAACTTCTTCCGCCGCCGGCTCTTCGGCAGGAGCAGGTTCCTCAGCAGCAGGTTCCTCAGCAGCAGGTTCCTCAGGAGCAGAATCTTCTGTAGGCGCTGGCTCCTCAGATACATGTTCTGCAGGACTGACCTCGACAATGACAGGCTCCTCAACAGGTGCGGGCTCCTCTACGGCGGTAGGCTCTTCGACATGCTCTTCAACGGGAGTAGCATCTTCGAGAGCAGGCTCCTCGGGAGTGGCGGGCTCGTCGGCGGGAATAGATCTCTCTAGAGCGGGCTCTTCACTAGCCGCAGGTTCCTCAGTGACGGTTTCTGCTGCAGGCTCTTCAGCAGCTTCCTCGATAACGGCCTCCTCGACAACTTCCTCAACCACGACCTCTTCAGCCTCGACCTCTTCAGCTTCGACCTCTTCAGCCTCGACCTCTTCAGCCTCGACTTCTTCAGCGACAGCTTCCTCAACGACGATCGGTTCATCCGCAGATGCAGGTTCTTCCGGTGCGGGCTCCTCGGCAGCAGGGGTTTCTTCGGCGGCGGGGGCTTCTTCAACGGCGGGAGCTTCCTCAGCGACAATCTCCTTAGCGACAGCTTCAGCAGCAGCTGGTTCCTCAGCGGCGGGAGCTTCCTCAGCAGCGGGGGCTTCCTCAGCAGCGGGGGCTTCCTCAGCAGCGGGGGCTTCCTCAGCAGCGGGGGCTTCCTCAGCAGCGGGGGCTTCCTCAGCAGCGGGGGCTTCCTCAGCAGCGGGGGCTTCCTCAGCAGCAGGGGCTTCCTCAGCAGCAGGGGCTTCCTCAGCAGCAGGGGCTTCCTCAGCAGCAGGGGCTTCCTCAGCAGCAAGGGCTTTCTCGGCGGCTGGTTCTTCAGCGACAACCTCCTTAGCAACAGCTTCTTCGGCAGGAGTTTCTTCTGGAGCAGCAGTCGGTTCTTCAGCCGCAGCCGGTTCCTCAGCAGTGGGAGCTTCTTCAGCAGCAGGAGTCTCAGCAGCGGGCTCTTCAGCTGGAGCAGATTCTTCTACAATAGCCTTATCTTCGGCAGGCGCCGTTTCTTCGGCAGCCACGTCATCGGCTGTTGCAGGCTCCTCAACAGCAGGCTCCTCTTTCGACGCAGCTTCACCTGCAGGGTCTTCCGCAGGTGCAGCTTCGGCCGCCGCCTCTGCCTCCGCGGGTGTTTCCTCGGCCGGCTTTTCGTCCGTGGATTCTTCGACTGCCGCTTCCGTCACTTCTGTAGACTCTTCTGGCGTAGCTGGTGCTTCATCCTGAGCATCTTTTGTTGCATCAGCAGCAGGTTCATCGGCCGCGGTCTCTGCGGCAGGTGCCTCGGCCTCGGCAATGTCTTCGCCTGTACCCTTTTCCTCAACAACTTCTCCTGAAGTAGCTTCTTCGGGCGCATCAGTGGGAGCTGGGGGGCTGGGGTCTGCCTCTGCCTCTGCCTCTGCCACGGGTTCTTGGGTTGCTGCAGGTGACTCAGTCTCTTCTGGAGTGGGACCTGCTTCTTCGGGCGCTTCAACTGGTGCAGATTCTTCTGCCTTTGTAGCGTCCCCCTCAGGTTCGGCGGCAGCTGCATCTGCTGTGACCTCCTCTTTTGTCTCTGCTGGCGCTCCCTCCCCTGCCTGCTCTGCGGCCTCTAGCGCTTCTTCCTTGACGGGCTCGGCCTTTGCCTCCTCCGCAGCCTCCCCTACAACGGCCTCAGTGGTTGAAGGCTCGGCACCGTCAGCAGGAGCTTCTGACTGAGCCTCGGCCACCTTCGGTTCCTCCTCCGGTTTGGCTTCTGTAGCTGAGGTGTCATTAATTGCATCACTATTGTCATTCGCACCTGCATTGTCGTCACCGGGAATATCAGCATTCGTATCGGGCGGGACCTCTTCTGTCGATGGGCCGTCTATATAGGGGTCAGTTGTCGCGTCGAAGTCAACAATGTCAATGTTCAGATCTATGAGGTGTTCTGTACCGACTGCTGGTGTCTCTTCTTCCGCTGTGGTAGCTTCAACCGCCTGCTTTTCGGCTTCGACTTTGTCTTCTTCGGCGGAGGGGTCGCAGGCCGGAAAGTCTTCCTCTAGGTGTAATGTTAGCTGACTTAGTGAACTGATCTTCTTTGTAGGCATACCAGTGCTTGGGGGAGGCTCAGTAGTCTCCTCCGCTGGTGCCGGTGGACTGTCGGCTGCGTCGGGGGCGGCGGGCTCTGGCTCTACGTCTTCGGGTGCGTCCTCTTTGGGTGCGTCATCGGCTGGTGTGGCGTCTTCACCTGCTGGTGTGCTATCGTCCGCGTCCGTTGCGGGTGCATCTGGCGCGGGAGCAGGTGTCTTACTGTCCTCTTTGGGTGCCGCATCGGTGTCGTCGACAGCATCAGCAGCGATTTCGGCGGGCTCGGAAGGTGGTGTGCTTGTCTCAGACGTTTCTGTATGGATACTTAGTAAAACAAGAAAGCAATTGATGGGACATGATAGAGAGGGTGAGGCAAAGGTAGGCCAATACATACCTCCAGAATCGGGCGACGATGAACCATCAGTTGAGGTGCTATCAGATCCTTCTTCCTGGGCAGCACTGTCGGAAGGTTGGCCATCGACGGGTTTGTTGTTCTCCTGGTCCTTAGCCGGGGTCAGACCATCATCGGACGAGGTAGCAGCAACAGAATAATAATGAAATTGCATGGTTTGACGGTCGAAGGTCTGGTAATGACGCTCGAGTGTCTGATGGTACTCAAACTTGGGAAGCTCAGCATACTGGATCGATGGTTGCTCCATTCCCAATCACTTCGGCCACCGTCTCCGGGGCGGGTTCAGCTAGGGAAGAAGCTTGCTCGTTGGAATTTGGATTGTCGTTTATCGGTAGTCGGTTCTTGTTGTTGTTGTTGTTGTTGTTGTTGTTGTTGTTGTTGTTGTTGTTGTTCTTCTTTTTGTTGTTGGTATTCTTCTTCTTACCCATTGCATCGGATCAGTGGCGAGTGTTACTGAGCTATGTTAGACTCCAGCTGACTTTGTGAGGGAGGGAGAGGGGGGTATAAATTTTCATTGAAGAACTATGACATACTCCCGTCGGGTTCTAGATAGGGCGAAAATGGACAAGGGGGGAAGAGACGAATGAACGAAGCACCAAAAATAGGGGCAATGCAAGAAGCACAGGATGTGAAACGGAGGGGGGGACTATGTAAAATGTCAGGTCAAAGGCTCAAAAGCAAACCCTGTTGAATTAGGTTAGAGGGCCTGGAAAGGGCGAGTTGAGTAACCAAAGCGACAAAGGCCCGAATGTACCGATACGCCAACGAGATGAGGGCTTCATTCTGGATTCAATGCGAGGCAACGTATCGTAGCGAATCCACTTCCCGGTGGTATAGAACATTGTTGAGCAATACTTTTCGGGCTTGGGGCTGGGGACGTCATGAACGAACTGCCCAACGGCATCTCTTCTGATTGGACCACGTCTCACGGGCCCAATGGCCCTGGCGGACGGGGACATCGACAGAGGGTCTTTTTCCGGAACCATCACTGGGGCAGGGGGGGAAGCCGGAGGGCTGCCATCTGCAAAAGTCGCAGTAGTGGTGGCGGGGAGTGGGTGCGCCGTGCAGTCCGGATAGAATGCAAGCTGGACAGTCGGGAGATGGGAGATGGGTGGTGCTTCGTTGAGTCCTTAGCGTGGTGGGGGTGGTGCCACAGCTCCATCGGGACCCTCTGATTGTTGTTGTTCCCGAGCCTGGTTAACTCTTTACCTTTTCGTTTTCCTTGATTCTTTTTGCCTTGTCTTTGCTCTCTCACCCGCTTAGTTGATGATCATTTGAGGTCGATCATCAAAGCAGAACTGCAAGTTGATGCAGTTGGAAGGGAGTTTCTCCGTGCGGAGAAGGGAAAAACAAAGCATAGGGTCAACCCGGCAGCTTTAGTTCAGGATGCAGGGTGAACACGGATCGATGCCAGGTTAAGTGATATGACCAGCCAATGAAGGCGACATAAAGTCGTTGCAGGCAAGCAATCGAGGGCGAAGAATAGCAGAAGACGTGAATGACTCCGGTTACTCGGAAATTGATTGACTGCGACCACTGCCAATATCGACCTTCGTACTGGCATTAGCATTAGTGCCTGTGGAAGCAGTTGTGAATTCCTGCCCAACAACTGCGTGGACGGGGCAATAGATTGGATGCATTTCTTTGTATGGAGAGGGGGTCTTTAGAGACTGGGCCCCATGTCAATTCGAGGCGACATGGGATAGGGAATTTGTGTGTACTGTAACTGGGGGTGGTGAAGTGGGTGCATGCGATAACTCATGGCCAGGCCCATTCCCTGATCAGGGCACTCTGTACGGAGTACTGTACACAGAGTATCTCCCGGTATACTTGGGCCATCTGAAGAGGGCGATCGATCATGAGCAGAACACATCACTGTCATCATCTGAGATCATCATCGAGAATTCAGCTGTGAGGGATCTGTTGGGAGACAATGAGTGAAGGCCACATTGCACTGTGCTCTGGTACCTGATAGAGGCACGGCCAACACCTCAGGGGAGGCGATTGTTGTGGCAGCTGTGAGAGAAGGGGAGAGAAGAGGAAGATCCGTCTGAATGCGAATCCCCACCGGCCAAGTCAGCAGTACTGTACCTACTGTACCTAGGTACGGAGTACCTACTTACGAGTAGTTACTGCACCCGCCCGCAGATCACTGGACTGCCTGACCAGGAATAGCGGGCTTGCCTGTTTAGGCTCAGTGCCTGGCCTCGGCCTCAGGCTGTTTCCACTGCATCTTTCCATCTTTCCATCCTTAAGTTCTTGCTACACAACCACACCACCAGGGCACCGCATCAAATGACACGGACCAGGGGTTCGATATTCCCTTTTCTTTTTCCAGCTGACAATTATTCTCCGAATTCTGCAGCATTCTGGCACCCATTGATCTGAGAAATATCCATCTCACGAGCAGGAACAGAAAAATAATGCTCTAGGACTGCCAGACCGTCGTCGCACCCGCAGCGAAGTGAGGCGCGCCGGTCTGCTGTTTTGGCAGCCTGTGAGTGGCCGCCATAGCATCCACCACCACCACTAATCTTCCCCCTCTCCCCCTCGGGGACCCATTGGAATTATTGAGGAGACAGACAACCTCAAAGATTGATTATCTATGCTGAAGATGGAGAAAAGAGAAAACTCGCTAACTAAGCTAGCCTCAATCCAAGTTCGCTCTCGAAAAGTCCGAAACGAAACCAAATTTTCCCCGTACGTAAATCTGTGGGGACTACAGAGTATCGCTGCAGACTTCGCTGCCCACCTTGCGTTGAGCACTGAGTACTGAGTACTGAGCATTTCGTCCTCTCCATCACCAATTTGACAGCTTCTGCACACAAGTCCCTGCTTAGGGCGCTTGGACGAAGCAGAAAAGAGAGGAGTATCATAGTGCATACCACAACAATCTCCCACTCCCCCTCTTGACACGTCCTCCACGTATATCAATTCCAATCAGACAAGACTATCGGGCCTCCCGATGGGCGATGATGGACAAAGTCTCAGAAGCAACGAGGAAGCGCCCCCCTTCCCCCCCCCTACTATCTAGATCTTTCTATGCATCTCATCGGAGGAGGTAAAGGAAGTCACGATCTCATTCTGCTTGCCAGCAAGCGAGAACGGCCAACAAAAAACAATTCCCTCTCCTCCAGTCGCCAACCAGATTTCTTCCAATTCATTCCCCCTTCTTCTGCTGCAGTTGCGCGTGCGTCACCCAACCCACGGCCCAAAAGACTCCCTGCTGTCACACTATACCACTCATTGTGAAAGGCAAGTGTCTTCCAGATCTAATGAGGAGAATCGGCGGGTGGGAGGGAGTGGGGTGGTCAAACGAGGGAGTCGCTGCACCAAATCGTGTTGCAGGAAACGTAGTATGTATATTGCCCTCTCCGTCCCTTACAAACAAAGTGTATGATTGTCCAGTAAGCCAGCCTATCCATTGAGCCGCACAGTGGTCATCCCACCACCACCACCACCACCAAGGAAGGCAAACAAAGACAAAGCAAGAGGGAGGGAGGTCAAATGCAGCGGGCCGAGGAGCCCGGGTTTTGCCTCTTTCCATAGTTACTGTGTAGTAAATCCCCGGTAATTACTACACTGTACGTACTGTACTCAGCGTGGCCAGGGTTATCGTCACGAGATTTAATCCTTGCCGATTATCATCTGGAATTATGAGTAAGATGGCTTTTTTTTTTCCACTGGGCACCTTATGCAAGTTGCCGCTTGGGACCCGAACAAATGATGAAAAATCAGTTCATGCTTCCAAAAGGCTTCAGTTTACATCTACTTCTCTTTTTCTCTCAAGCTTCTTGTCGACAAATCATTATTTCAACCTCGGATTTTCCGCCGCTGCTTTGTCTTCATACTTGCTGCTGTCCTACCTGAGCTTTTATTTTTTTTATTTTAGGCTCGCAAGGAGCAACGCAGAGCGGCTAGGGCAGACCGATAAATGTCCCTACCATTAACTACAGTATGTTGATGGTAAAAATAGTTTCCGAGACGATAGGAGTACTGGGCAATGTCTGACTGCGCTTACATCTCTACCGGTCGTTCAAGCAAGAAGTGTTAAAATAAGGTATCTTTTGGTCGCTGAGCTCGGAAAGGCTATTAGGCTGCTCACATGAAACATGCACTGCACTGTACATGAGGCTGTTGATGATCACCGCCTACCTCTAGCAGCCACTGGCATCACAATCGGGTTCAGCTGCATGCTTGACACCGATGACATCGACTACTTTATTGACAAGCAGATAATACAGTATACTTACAGTCTGACAGTATATGTATTTGAGTCATCTGTATGCCGTCATCACTAACTCTAAAAATAACATAACCATGCGTCGGGTATCATGAAGCTGTGCAAGCTTCCTGGAATATGCTGTGGTGCTCGGCCAGACTGATACCTTTTCTGTGGCGCCGAGGTTTGGGCCTAGACTCAGCTTCACGCAGGGATTCAAACCGAGAATCGAATGCATGCATTGTGATATTTACCTGGGAAAGCCTCCTCTCGACGTCAGATTCTCATGTCAGTGTGTGACAGAGTGCGCCGACAGAAAACCGAGATCTTGACTTGGATACCCAAAGCGACGCCACAGCCCTCGGTCGAGTATAAAAGATGCTCACAGCCTTCGAATATAAGATTTCATTTTCTGAGCGCGTCCATGGATTTCCTCCATCGGGGTCCGTAGATCCTCATCACAAAGAGGACAGAACTGCTCGCAAAAGCGACTAGTCCAAGGATGGTGAAAAGCCACCCATTGCCGATGGCATCTATGATCGGCGCAGTGACCACAGAGCCCACACACGAGAAGATGTTGCGCATGAAATTGTTGAGTGCAACTCCTGCAGATGACTTCTTGGGCATGAACTCGGTCAACATCGTCGTTGCCATACCGAAGATCAGCATGGAGCCGACACCGAAGAAAAAGTTCGCAATCATCTGCCCGGTACAGTTAGTGAGGCTTCAGAATGTGTAAATACAGGGACAACAAGAATTCTTCGATGGTAGTTGACAGCTTTGAGGGCTTGGAACGTACCGGTGCCGGCCAAAACACGCCCCGATCCGCACACCAGCCATACCATATCAGCCCGGCAGGGTAAAGAAAAGCCCCAAGCCAGGCGTTCTCGCGCATGCGGTCTTCAGGATGGTATATCAGCTTGCCATTTTCGTCGTACCGTTTGGCTTTCTTGGCCTCCCGTTGCATGATGCTGTCCATCCAACGGCCCCCGAAGGTACTGGCCACGACGTAACCCAGTGAGTTTGGAATATATAGCAAGCCGACGATGATTGTAGTGAAATTGTACGGGCTACCTCCGAACGTGTGTTCAACGCTAACGTTGAGTACATATAGAGAGCCGAACGTGATGCTGGCATAGTAGACCGTGAGCAGAACCGGGGGATACCGCAGATAGAGAATAATCTTCAGAGGATCCAAGAGTACCATCTTGAGATACTTGAGCCATTTGGTTGTAACGTGAATGACTTGCCGAGATGAGACACGACTCAATTGACGATCTATCGGTTCCTTTTGTTCTTCCTTGAGTTGTCTTACCTGACCAGAGACGGCCAGGGTTTCAGGAAGTGCAAGAAAGATGAGGATGTCAGTGATAGCTCCCCAAACTGCCAAAAACCACAAAGTACTTCTCCACCCCCATCGCTCAGCTAGAGCCCCACCAACAATGGGAGCTATCAATGGCCCGCACAGTGGCCCCAGATAGAAGATGTTCATGGCACGCCCTCTTTCCCTTGGCTCCCAAAGATCGGCAATAGTTCCCGCGCCGACTGCCTGAACCGAGGCAGAAGCACCTCCACTCAGAAGTCGCAAGACAATTAGCATAGCGATTGAGCTAGAGATGGCACACAATGAGTTGAATATGACGAAAAGAGTGAAAGAGACAAGATATATTGTTCGTCGTCCAAGCCTTTCGCTAAACGAAGACCACCACAGTGGAAAGATAGACATGCTAAGCATGTATAATGAGATTGACAGGTTCGTGACGGTAGTCGAGGTACCTAGTTCTTTTGACACCTGAGACAAGGAGGCTTTGCCCAGTGGAGGCACAGGTTAGGATGTGCTTGGTGTCAGGGGACTTGAATAGACTCACGGAAGAAGATCGAGCTGCCCATGGGAGCTGCAGCCCCGGCCACTGCAACTATGAATGTGATGAACCATTTCGTCTTTCGAGGATAGACTTTGGGGTCTACCACCTCCGCCAGCAGCGTAAGCTGCCCAAAGAGCCCCCTACGCTCCAGTCGGGGTACCACAACTGGCTCCTCTTGCTCTTCGTCAGAAGTGTGAGTCGAAGAAGCACGGTCTTCCTCATCTTTACCTTCTATCACCGGAGAGCTGTCGGCTTTCTGAGGCGCAGGCTTATCGTCAATGTGTGTCTCGATGATATTTTTGGACGATACGACGTCGCGGTGAGTCTCGCTGGTAACCGCAGGGCTTTCGACCTCGTCTTTGTGAATGCTCTTGTCTGCCGCCATTACCCATAGAGACATTTAGAGCGGAAATGGGTGGTTTATTGACATCCGAGCACAACCTCTCAGAGATGCGAGTAGCGATGTACGGCTTAGCGAGCAGCGAAGCTATTTATACTGGCTTGTCTGATTCTTCCCTGGATCTTAATGAAAGGCAGGGCGAGAATTATGTTCTAATGCCAGGATGGAAGATAACAGAGACGAAAAGGCCGAGCAAGCGAAGAGAATCACGCATGCGGCCTTCAGTGGGGATAGTGTGACTAGAACTTGAGTTGAAATGATGCCTGGCTGATATGTTGAAGCTCGCTGGCCATTGTCGAGCTGCGTAAGAGTAGATCTTTGTATTAAATATGCATGGCCGATAAGGGAAGACGAGAAGAAGCAAAAGGAATATTGTACAGAAATAGTTTTGGGAACAACGGGGAAAAACCTGAAAGACTTTAGAGGAGGAGGAGGAGGAGGAGGAGGTGTTGGTCGGTTAGTCTCTTCCAATTGTTGTGCACTCCATATCTCGCATGGGTCCCAAACAGGCAGGCGATGGCCTTCGCCGTCGTCGCCCGCGTGGACCCTCCCTCTTCCCCCCACTTTACTTTCCTTTCTTCTTTCCAAGGGATCCATCGTTATCGATTTGCCGATTGTGTATTCATCACTGGGATTCCGAATGAGTCCAACAAAGTCTACAGTACGAGTATGTAGCAACAGTGAGCTAACCATCCCATTCCGCAAATCAAGTCCTAATCTAGTAGGGCCAGGCAAGCCAAGGGCCGATGCCGTTCCATCCGAGGGCTCCAGTCGGAAGGCTTGATGAGCGGGCATTGCCGCCCTCCATCCAAACAAGAAACTTGCCGAGGTCAATGCTCACTTGACTTGGAGAGTGGGGAGCTGGTTTCTTATCCGGGTCTCTCGGTAGAACTGTGCAATACATACCTAACCAGTTGCCAGTCTCGTGAGTGGTCATCATTGCTGCTCCAGGTCATGGTCGCCGCGTCGCCAGAAGAGATTCATTCCTTCTCCTCATCATTGAGCATACGACGAACGCCATGAGACTCTCAACTGTACTCACTTGAATCTAGGTGCAGCTCACTATAGTAGAAATATCATAGGAGTTGCTTCTCCGATGACGAGAGCAAGCTCTCGAGCAATAACAGTGGTGCATTGGTCAGCCTCTGGAGTCTGAGCTTGACTCCACCACGCTTGCAAGACATTTAAGCTTAAAGTCATTGACAAAAACGTCTGGGGTGAGTATGCCGATTGTTCAGACTGCATTCAGCCGGGTTGACTCTTGTGGATACTGTGACTCGGGTCCGCCGGTCCAAGTTGCCCCACGCCCACCAGCAGTTCGAACCGATGCTTGATCGAACATCCTGCCTGCCTATGCTTTGGAGCACGCATACACGCAACGGGCTGATATCGTCATAAATCTCGAAGTGTGCCATTGAATCTACCACCTCCAATTCTTGAAACGCCCTTTTTGTCTTCGTACAGTCTGCGAAATCACAAGCAAGATGATGGATTCAGACAAGGCCACCATGCAACAGAAAGTCAGGGACACGTTAGCCAAGTATCAAGGGGATAACTATGTTGACGGCTGGGCTGAGCTCTGGGATAAGAACGAAAATTTGCCTTGGGACAAGGGTGTTCCTAATCCCGCATTGGAAGATACCCTCATTCAGCAGCGCGCGACCGTCGGAGGCCCAATTGCCACGGATGCACAGGGAGCAACCTACAGAAAGAAAGCATTGGTTCCCGGCTGTGGCAGAGGAGTGGATGTGCTTCTTCTTGCGAGCTTTGGCTACGATGCCTATGGACTGGAGTATAGCGATGCTGCAGTCAATATTTGTGAGAGCGAGGCGGCTCAGAATGGAGACAAGTACCCTGTCCGAGATGCTGGAATAGGTCGAGGAAAAATCGCTTTCGTGCAAGGCGACTTTTTCAAGAATGACTGGTTGGAGAGTCTACAACTACCGCTTAACTGCTTTGACTTGATATACGATTATACGGTAAGGCCACTCAGCTTGATCCCTGTTTTACGTTTCTCGTGTCTTCGCCCATGATAGCCAGAATCTGGGCTTACACGTATCTACAGTTCTTCTGCGCACTAAATCCAACGATGCGACCAAATTGGGCTTTGCGACACACCCAGCTTCTGGCGCCTTCGCCGCGCGGCAACCTAATCTGCTTAGAGTTTCCAAGGCACAAGGACCCGACGCAGCAGGGACCCCCTTGGGGAGTCTCATCGGAGGCCTACATGGAGCATTTGAGTCACCCGGGTGAACAGATCCCGTATGACGCTCAGGGTCGATGCAAGATGGATCCTCTTCGCGAGCCAAGCGAGCATGGTCTCGAGCGCGTGGCGTACTTTCAGCCAGCCCAGACACATGAGGGTGGCAAGGACAGCAACGGGGTGGTTCAAGATCGAGTCTCCATATGGCGCCATCGGTAGTGCGCTTGTGGCTGGAACTGGAGACGGATACACATAATCATGAATCAGTCAATCCCCTGATGGATCCACCGGTCTGATTCGCTCAAATTGACTCTCGCTTCTGCTGCTTTTCTCTCTCTCTCTCTAGGACTGCTTTGATAGTGCATTGTAGTGCTCCCCAAGCCCATATGTATGCCTGTAGTATGCCAGCCAGATGACCCGTTTACTTCTCGCTTCGTCATCAAGTCCGTCAACATCACGCGGCTCTATCTTCTCGATCCTCCCGTCGCCTTGTATAACATTGATCTCGACGCCGTATGCCCTCGCCAGCGCCTGCAGTTCGAGCTGTCCACCCCACTCGGCAGTCAGCTTGATCTTCCTGGTGTACTGATCCAGCGGCTCCTCCATGAACGCCTCGAAGTCATCCTTATGTTCCGCAATGAAGTCCGCGGCCACCGCCCGGATCGCCCGGTATCCATCGTGCTTCGGGAAAGTGACCGTTTCCACCCGCGACTGGGTGGGAGCCTGGAGAACCATCCTCTTGGGATCCGGTCTGAGCCCCAGACCCATCTCGTCCAATTGACTCGCAATCGCGGAGTACAGACAATGTCCGTCCGGGTTGATCTCGATCTCCTTCAGCTGCAAGCGCTTGAACACGGCATCCATCACCTCCTTCTCGTTGCCCCGGTGGTCGGTCTGGTTCGCAGCCTCCTCCGCTGCGATCGCCGACTGGGCCGCTTGCTCCGCGGCACGACGCGCGAGACGGGCCTTTTGACGGTTTGGTTTCTTGGGGCGCGGGCCGCCGGAGGGCTGCGGGGTGTCCGCCGTGGTGGTGGCGGTGGTGCTACTGCTGTTGCTGCTTGGGGGCGTCGACGTCGTCGTCGTTGTGGTTGTAGAGGCCGAGGGATCATCTGCAGAATTGTTGACGTCGTCTTTGCTCGTCACTTCGTCACCATGATCGTCGGACTTGCTGTCGTTGAGGCTGAGGTCCTCGAGACCACCGTCCACGGGCTCGCCGCTCAACTCCGCAATCTGTGCCTGTTGTCGCTCCGTGAGCTCCCGCTGCAGTCGATCGCATTCATCGTTGATCCCTTTGCGCGTTTTCTTGGTGGCGGACTTTTTCTTCTGGGTGATTTTCGCTTGCAGGTCTTTCTGTTCCTTGCGGTGTCGGGCTTGCAGCTCCTCCATGGCTGCAGGGTTGGCTGTATTGGTTGCTGTGGTATACAAGGAGATATAAGGATGAAAAAAAAACCCCAATTAGATACGTATTGGTTCAGATACTCCAAGGAAAATATGCAAGAAGAACGTGGATAAATGGAGGGTATAGGTCCCAAAGGTGGGCTGCTGGACTTTTGCTGGATAACAAACACGCAGGGTGGAATTGCCCCGCCACTGCAGTGCTCACTTTTTGCGGTCCTCCGTCCTTCCGGTCTAGAGATCGACGCCTCAGGCATGTATATCTCTAGACCGGAACTTACAACCTCAGGTACCAGGCATCACTGTAGGTACAAAGACTACCACGGATTCTTAAAATGATCCTTTGAGAAGTCGGTATACTTCCTCGAGATATTAGGATGTAACCAGAAACCAAAGAAACAGTGCTTCACCCTTCCAACTGTGCCCTTGTTCTTTCTTAGTTCGGATTGCCTCGGCATCTTGTGCCAAGCCGCTCAGTAATCGCTCGGCCGTCGGTTAGTTTACCCCGACATCTTCTCTCCGCATTGTATAAGGAGCTTCATCTGGCACCGCTCGCGAGTTTGACGCTTTAACGTGAACCATTTCTTCAGCAGGTACACTACATCTATAGCTCTATCATCTATAAATAGAGACCCTGAAGACTCGGAAGTGAGCCCATCATGGACGTCCAGAAACTCTTCGATGTGAAGGTTAGTCGCATTGTTGCGCAAAATCTAGCGGCACACACCCCCTTTTTCCGGTTGAGTATCATGAACGCTAAGCAAGCTATCAGGGCAAAGTAGTGCTGGTCACTGGCGGAGCCAAAGGCATTGGCCGCATGATCTCCGAGGGATATGTAGCGAACGGTGCCACCGTCTATATCTCCTCGCGCGATGCGAAGGCCTGCGAGAAGGCCGCCAGCGAGCTCAATGCGCTCGGCAAGGGCAAGGCCTATGCTATTCCCGCCAATTTTTACCAAGAGGAAGATCTCAAGAAATTGGCAGAAGAGCTGACCAAGCGCGAGAGTAGTGAGTGCTGCGTCTTTTCATTCGGTCCCCCTCACGAGAGGGCTGGCAGTTGAAGTGGGTGGCAAGAGTCATGAAGCGCTTACCTGATTGTTACCAGAGCTTCACATTCTCGTCAACAACTCGGGATCGAACTGGGGTGCCCCATATGATGAATACCCATCTTCCGCCTGGACACGGGTCCTCACTCTCAATCTCCACAGGGTGTTCGACCTCACCAAGCTTCTCACGCCCTTGCTCGAGAAGGCTGCTGCGCCGGGCGACCCGGCTCGGGTCATCAACATTGGCAGTATCGACGGGTTGAGGGTCCCGACGCTGGAGACCTTTGCTTACAGCGCTAGTAAAGCTGGTTTGCATCATCTGAGCCGAGTCTTGGCTAATCATCTTGGAAGGAGGAATATCACGTATGTTGTGACCCTCGCTGTCTGGTTGTCGATGAGAGTTGAGCTAATATGGCCGTCTTTTCTGGCAGGTCGAATACCCTGGCTTGTGGTCCTTTCCAGAGTAAAATGATGGCCGCCACCTTGGAGGCGCATCGTGAGACCATCGAGGGAAATATCCCATTGGGTCGTATCGGAAGTCCGGAAGATGTGGCAGGGGCTTGTCTGTTCCTGGGGAGCCGGGCTGGTGCATACGTGAACGGAGCGACTATCACTGTTGACGGTGGT
Source organism: Aspergillus brunneoviolaceus CBS 621.78 (assembly GCF_003184695.1). Taxonomy (NCBI): domain Eukaryota; kingdom Fungi; phylum Ascomycota; class Eurotiomycetes; order Eurotiales; family Aspergillaceae; genus Aspergillus; species Aspergillus brunneoviolaceus. The sequence continues at coordinate 80,468 of NW_020290761.1, read as the reverse complement.
AGCTCTGTTGCTGCTAGGCTATAATCAGAGCTGTCAGCGATTCGAAGCATTCGAGACATTAGCCTATGGTCATTTCAGAGATAATTTAACATGAAGGTTAATCAAGGCTCCGACTTACCGGTGGGACTCACTCTGAGTTCGTAGATTGCGAGCCTGTACCACCTGATGAACTAACATGACCCATACCAGTACGGGGAGATGTGTCATTTTTGAGCATTGTAGGCAATAGTGTGTGTGTTGAGGCGCCACATTGTTGAGGCTAATAACACACTCAACATCAGCTGACCAAAGTTACTGATATGTCACTGCAGAACTTGGAGCCATACGTATCACATTGATTATCTTGATCTTCTGTATGCATGTAATCTACCGGTACTTGGTCGTAAGGCAAAGCATGTTACTCATCGGCAACATATCATATTGCCTGTCATCGGTCGGAATGTTTACAGTCAGATGTACTCCGTACATGCGCACAATGTTTCGAGAATGATTCTAGGGGTTTATCGCGACTTACGGCCGGAAGGGACGATCTCACTCCGCTCAGCTCTGGCTTCATCCTTCCATAAACAGCAATGAGCGAATGTCTCCACGATGACATTGAGTTGTCTGATCCCTGAGAACAGAACCTCACGGATTACAGAATCCTGACAAAGGATAACGTCTTCGTCCAACCTTCACCCAGCTTGAAAAAGTCCTGGGTAAGAGGCAGGTCGGTCCGTGGCCAGTACATAAAGTCATCGACAGCTGATAGTAAGCGCGCCGAGCACGATAGTCTAGACACTAACGACCCGAGACTCTGCAACAGAGTTACTACCATGAATATTGGGTTGGAAACCCGGGCCAGAACAGCTCAACTTCGGCAAGTGATACAATAATTTGTGTCCTTGGCAGATTGTGACTCTGCACGCCGGCATTGCGAATACTTTTGGGCGTTGCCGAGACCGCGCAGTCTTTCTCAACCTTATGCCGGGACCGAAGCCCTGCCATGGCATCCAATGATCCTTAACAATTGTCACTGCATCGTGCATGGCTTTCGGAATTGCGTTAGGTATTCATCAAGGGTTGCCAGCCACTTGCTTAACAACAATGTTTGAGCTACCCAACGACGCTCCCCCCGCAGTTCGAGGACAGCAGGACTCAACCTCCGTGTGTAACAAAACGGAGTGATGATGATTCGACCGTGCTACCAAACCATGGATTGTCTTAGCATCTCGATCATGTCGATCTTACTTCCCCCGTGATCAATTCGATTGAGAAACGCTAAATCCAATGCTAAGTCGGATCTGGTACGACCGCAGCAATGTGCATGGACCAAATCGATAAAACCAATACAGTACATGATGCAGGAGGGGGGAAAAGACAAGATAACAAGCAAGCATCGTACCCAAACGGTAGAATTGGTCTTCAAGCTTGATTCAATTACTTCTTTTGGGCTTCCTTGCTTCTCTGTGGCTCTGTCATGTGCTCTTTTATGGCTCTCTTTTTGTGTACAGGTGGTGGGTGAAACGCGTCCACCTCACCTTACTGTACTGTGCCTCGATTATCAGAGACACATTTGTGGTTCCCCGCCGCCCATTGCTCTCTTATCGCACCGCTATCCAACGCCACGTCAAGGACGCAGAGAGAAAGCATGAGCAGGCACAGCGTCCAGATAGTAACTGAACCATTTCAATCTCGAGGCTTCGGGAGATTTCGCACCGGTCGGTACAGAGCTGGCTTATCATCATTGGAACCGAAGTCAGCGGGCGAAATACCAACAAGAAATGGCTATTGAGTGGAGCAGGCGACATCATCGGTTCGTGGCGTCATAGTCTCCAAGGGAACCTCATTCTCGCCTTTTCACACATCGCCCGTCACACTTCTTTCTTGGGACATCTCATTGAACCCTGTTGTTTAAAAAAGAAGATACGAATTCAAATCAGCCCGAGAAAGTCTTTTGTACCCCTCCCCCTTTTTTCTACTTTTATTTTTCACAACAACATTCTGTTTGAGCTTTGTTGTTCGAGTGCACACCGCTCCTTTTTTCCCCCACGCGATAACCCTCAATTACTCTGAAAGAACCCACCCCCGAGTGTGACGTACCCCGAGATTCCGCGGACGCCAAAACTTCGACTCGTGGCCAAAAATATTATTCCTCTTCTCCCGGGGACATCCTCTTTGTTTAGCTGCACTTCAGCAGACCCTGGAAGTACATCTACCTTTGGCCCTGCTTCTACTTTCCACTTATAGGAATCATTCCTTCTGATCGTGATCCCAGCTGGTATCTTTCAATACGAACCAGCTGTCGTTTGCAACGCCACGAACGAGCCTAGCGTTCTCAATTATTGGCATCCTTGTGCTACCCCCTTTAGCCGGCAAACCAACAACAACCCCTGCTCCGATCCTCTTTTGCCCTAGTATTTTCTTTCGCCTCACCTGTCACTGAGCAACTTTTTCTCCCCTCCATCTTACATCCCCCCCCCTTCGATGATGAGCTCTTCAAGCGCCCAACACCGCCGGAACCAGTCGCTTGACCCTTTTTCAGATCCCGACGTCTACTACGGAGGCGACGATGGCAAAGCGCGCATCAGGGATCGCAAACGAGCATTCTCATCGGTATGTACAACGGACTGAGTCAGATAATCCCACAACAAGCGTGGCTGACCATTTCTCGATTTTTTCAATCACAGACTTTGAAGTCCTTCAACCGGGAAGACATTCAAGAGTTCCTGGGAGGCGGTTTTCCAGCGAGGAGAGCCAGTCACGGTACGTTCGAGAAAGAAGCATTTCTTGGCTGCACCAAGGTACTTTTGACTGACGCATCCTTGCCACAGATGAGACCCCGTCAAACGACCGCAAATTCCTTATCGATGTCGACAAAACACTGCACGATCTCCTGAAACGGGAAGACACGGATCAGAACATGCAGATCACCATCGAAGACGTCGGCCCAAAGGTAGGAGCGGATTCGTTGTGGGCTACGTTCGAACGAAAGCTGACATGGACGAAGGTCTTCTCCGTAGGAACAGCTGCATCATCGGGATACAACAGATTCGACTTGCGAGGCACCTACATGCTATCCAATCTTCTCCAGGAACTCACAATCGCCAAGGACTACGGTCGGAAGACTATTGTTCTGGACGAGGCTCGTCTGAGCGAGAACCCGGTCTCCCGCCTTTCCCGCCTTATCAAGAACTCATTCTGGACCGCCTTGACTCGGCGAATTGACGGCTCGAACATCGCCGAAGCGGGTAAGGACCCCAAGGATTGGACCGATGACCCTAGGCCTCGGATCTACGTTCCTGTGGGGGCTCCTGAGCAGTATGAGTACTACAAGAAGATCGCAGAAGATTACCCCGAGCTTCGCCTGGATGTCCAGATGTTGGACGCCAACATCACACCCGATTACGTGAAGGACCTCAACAGCAAACCTGGAATGCTGGCCTTGGCGATGGACAAGACGGTTGACGAGGCTACCCAGAAGACCGAATACACCGGAGTTCCGTTCGTAGTGCCGGGAGGAAGATTCAACGAACTGTACGGCTGGGATAGTTACATGATCTCGCTCGGTTTACTGGTCAGCGACAGAGTTGACTTGGCCAAGGCCATGGTGATCAACTTCTGTTTCTGCATCAAGCACTACGCCAAGATTCTGAATGCTAACCGCTCCTACTACTTGATGCGCTCTCAGCCGCCATTCTTGACTGATATGGCACTGCGTGTGTACGAGCGGATCAAGTTGGAGCCCGACGCTATGGACTTCCTTCGAAATGCGACACTTGCTGCCATCAAGGAGTATTACAGCGTCTGGACTGCGGAGCCGCGGTTTGACCCGGTGTCGGGTCTTTCGAGGTATCGTCCTCAAGGCAGTGGTGTCCCTCCGGAGACGGAGCCGACTCACTTCTATCATATCCTTACTCCGTATGCTGAAAAGCACGGGATGTCTTTCGACGAGTTTGTCCAGGCCTACAACGAGCGCAAAGTCCTGGAGCCCGAGCTTGACGAGTATTTCTTGCATGATCGAGCCGTGCGGGAGTCTGGACATGATACCAGCTACCGTTTGGAGAAGGTCTGCGCTAACCTAGCCACGGTTGATCTTAACTCGCTCTTGTACAAATATGAAGTGGATATTGCGCGGGTAATTCGCACCTACTTCAAAGATAAGCTGGAGATCCCTCCTGAGTTCCGGACGGAGGCCACCAAGGACATCGCCTTTGAATCCTCGTCTGTGTGGGACCGTCGCGCCCGACGCAGAAAGATGCGCATGGACACCTATCTTTGGGACGAGGAGAAAGGCATGTACTTCGATTATGACACTGCCAAGCAAGAACGAACGAACTACGAGAGTGCCACCACCTACTGGGCGATGTGGGCCGGTCTCGCGACGCCGCAGCAAGCGTCTCAAATGGTCAAGGCTCTCCACCGATTCGAAGCGTATGGTGGCCTGGTGTCAGGAACCGAGGAGTCGCGGGGCGTCGTCGGTTTGGATCGTCCCAACCGGCAGTGGGACTACCCCTATGGCTGGGCGCCTCAGCAGATGCTTGCTTGGACCGGACTGATCCGGTACGGTTACCAAGATGAAGCCGAACGGCTGACCTACAAGTGGCTGTATATGATCACCAAGGCCTTTGTGGATTTCAACGGGGTGGTGGTCGAGAAATACGATGTCACTCGACCCATTGACCCACATCGGGTGGATGCCGAGTACGGCAACCAAGGCGTGGATTTCAAGGGGGCTCCCCGTGAAGGGTAAGAATTCCCGAGTTGCATGGCACGAAGCTATTTTTCCCCTTGCGCGCCGGTCACTAACTTATTTGCATTAGATTTGGTTGGGTGAACGCCAGCTACGTTTACGGATTGGAGATCCTCAACGCCCATCAACGACGTGCTCTTGGAGCCATCACCCCTTACGAGACGTACAACAAGGCTGTCAGCGTGCAGGATGAAATCCTGTAAGCGCATTCACTTGACATGTCTTGGGTGATTTGTCACTGCCTCGTTACGAGATTTTGAAATTCTTTTATATTTCCCGACGATTTTGGGGTCGAACTTTGGAAACGTCCTTTCGTTCTGCGGTCTCGGCTTTTTGGACCTTGAAGACTTTTTAGATGGACTTGAAAAGCGGTGGGGATAGAGTACAATTGGTCTGCTATAGTTCTTTAAATAGTCGTTGTTTCTTGGGTAGTTGTGCGGTCATAGGACGCAGCAGAAGGGAGCTTGTTCAGATTTGGTGGAGGACCTTGAGGGTTTGCTTGGTGCTCTTTTCTTGGTTGTTTGAATGTCGGAGTTGATAGCCAGTCGTACTGAGTACGATGATGAGGGATGAGTTGAATTCAAGCCAGCGTTTTTCTGTTTAATGTCTGCGAGCGATGAAAGGGGGGGGGAGGGAGTAACAAGTGGGCCATGGCTGTGGTTGTCAGGTCCGTGCAACAGAGAGTAGGGCTCCTCTTTTTCCCTTTAAAGTTCTGACTTTCGTATCAGTGTATCTCTTCATTTCCGGACGTGTCTTTTTATAACTTCTCTAATAGTCCATGCAGGAACCAGGCCGATGCAACCCGCCAATGGCCATTGCTGAAGCTGTGCAGGAAAAAAATCAGGAGGGGATGAAGCGTGGTCTCAATCAGTGCACTGTGAACACTGAAAAGTAGGCTAAACATTAGCCTAAACATTAGTGTAGTTAGACTGTGGTAGACTGTTACTTTGTTCGACTTTTGGCCGAAGCTAAGCAGTTGACAGAATCCACCGAGGTGTTCATTTCACAAGGGAACATGATTAGAGACGGGCTGCCGACCAGCCGCGGTCTGTTCAGAAGCGGGGGAGTGGATGGAGTGGAAGGAAAGAGAGGGAGAGGAGGAGCTGGAGGGAAAATGCCCCGAACCCGGCTTGGTTTTGGACCCGCATGTGCTTTCATCAACACTCCATCCATCCTTTCCTGTTCTATGGATCTGGTGAGTCCCGGGCTCTCTAGTCGGCGCAATTCCTCCATCCGGTCTCTTCCATGGTCTGCCACACCATGACGATCATTTTCACTCCTCCTACTCGTAATTTAAGCCCGGGATGATTGCCTGGCTTTGTCGCTCATCTTACCCCCCCTACTTCTACTTCTACTTGGTTCACCTCCGCCGGCCTTTTCTACCCCTCCGTCCCCTCCATCCCTCTCCCCGTCCCTCCTCTCCTCCTCCCAAGCTTTCCTTGGTTTAACCATTCAACAATCGCAACAATGGGCGCAATAGAGATCCCTCCTTTCGAGAATACTCCGATCGAGGAGATTCAGTCCCGTGTCTCGACGGTGCGCCAGACTTTCAATGCACACAAGACCCGCGATGTGGAGTACCGGCTGGTCCAACTCCGCAAGCTATACTGGGCGTGAGTTTTATTCCCTTCATTTTCCCCGGAGCAGAAGCAAAAGAGGTATGGACTATGGAAGCCATAATGCTAATCCTTGCCCGTTGGCAATAGTGTGAAAGATCATCTCGAGGAAATGCGCGAGGCGCTCCGACGGGACCTCAACCGACCGGATTTCGAGACCGAGCTCGGCGACACTAACTGGGTCCTGAACGACATCGTTTTCGTGTGTCGCAATCTGCAGAAATGGGTCAAGGATGAGAAGGCGGAGAATATCGATATCACGTTCAAGTTCGTGAGCCCGAAGATTCGGAAGGATCCTCTGGGCTGTGTTTTGGTTATTGGGTATGTGGGCCTGCTTTGCCTAGCCTTGCCTGCTGCCGCTCACTATCTTGGTTTGCTGGGGGAGAGGAAGTTCGGAATAAGCTAATTGTGGAGGATTATAGTCCGTTCAACTACCCGTTCCAGTTGACTCTGGGTCCGGTGATTGGTGCTATCGCCGCCGGTTGCACAGTGGTGGTCAAGCCTAGTGAAAAGTCCTCCCACAGCGCATCGGTGATCCAGCGGATCATCGAGGCGGCGCTCGATCCGGAGGCTTACACCGTGGTGCAGGGAGGAGTCCCGGAGACTCAGGCGCTCCTTGCGGAGCGGTGGGATAAGATCTTCTTCACCGGGAGTGCGAATGTCGGCCGAATCATCTGCAAGGCAGCTGCGCCCCATATGACCCCCGTCGTGCTGGAGCTGGGCGGTCGCAACCCCGCGATCATTTCTAAGAATGCTGATCCCAAGCTGGTGGCGCGTCGCATGCTGTGGGGGAAGGTCACAAATGCCGGACAGATCTGTACGTCGCAGAATTATATGCTCGTGGAGAAACCCATCCTGCCCGCGGTGGTGGATGAGTTTAAGAAGGCGTACAGCGAGTTCTTCCCGCATGGAGCCAAGACCTCCCCCGACCTCAGTCGCATCATCGATGATGCTTCGTTCCAGCGAATCAAGAGGATGATCGATAACACCAAGGGCAAGATCCTTCTTGGAGGAACGATGGATGAGAAAGAGCGCTTCATCGAGCCCACGCTCATTCAGATCGACTCGGTCGATGACTCCCTGGTCGCCGAGGAGAGCTTCGGTCCCCTGTTGACCATTCTCCCCGTCGATAGCATCGACGAGGCGATCGAGATCGCCAACGGCGTGCAGTCTACGCCTTTGGCTCTCTACCCATTCGGCACCAAGGCCGAAGCCGAGAAGAGTATGTGATCTTCTTCCTTTCTTTCCCGGTGATTACCCAGTCACACAAGTTAACCTCTCTTTCGAATAGTTCTCTCCCAGACCCGCTCCGGAGGTGTCTCCATCAACGACGCCGCGCTGCACATCCCCACTCTCGAATTCGGCGGTGTGGGCGAGAGTGGCAGCGGCTCCTACCGTGGCAAGGCCAGCTTCGACGTCTTCGTACACCGCCGCACCATCACCACCAGCCCGGGCTGGATCGAATCCGCGCTGGCCGTCCGCTACCCACCCTTCGGCAAGAAGCAGGAATTCTTCATAAAGGCTGGTAGCCTGACGCCGGATTTTGATCGCAACGGACAGAAGCTCCGACTCGGCTGGCTCCGCTATCTCTTCACTCTCGGCGGTGGATCTGTCAAGTCCGGCGTTACTCGTGCCACCATTGTCGCTGCGGGTGAGTGATATTCTCCTTACTTTTCTTCCCCACTTGTCAGTGTTGTCATTTTGGATTTGTTGCCCCATGCACCATCCCGGTTCGCACGCAGGCTTCTTACTGTCCGCATCTCCATCGGCAGAATAAGGGTCGACTCGTAAACTCCCGAGTTTGCATCGGAACCGAACCGCTACTATCGGCCTGCGTACATTGACCTGGCATGTTCGATCCTAACCCTCTCGCCCTGGTGGTTTTCCGCATGCCCTTCTTAACCGGTGTCACATGATCTGATGCCTGCCTTAACCCCCTCGTGACATCTATTGTTTAATTTTTAATCCTTTATCCACAACTCTGGACACTCTTGAACCACAAAAGAAAACACAGAAAATCCACCAAGCCATACATACTTACCATATACTATCTCCAGTGGCATACCTCGCACTCCAGCTCCTCGACCGCCGAGGTTCCAAGCTATGAATAAATCCCTCCGATGATTGGCAAAGTAACAATTAGATGTTTGATTTACTGAATAAGTCTTGGTTCGGTGCATTGATTTCTCGGATGACTCTTTTCTGATATTCGAATTTCTCTGGATTTTCCATCTGGCGCGTCTGTGCTTTGGTTTGTGCTTTTAAAGGGTGGGGGGTCCTATGTTTATGATTATGTATATTATAATTTGTACCCGACGGCATTTTGGGGGGCTGGGGGCTGTGTTACTTGCTGAAGGGAGAAGGGGATATATACCATTTAAGTCGGTGGTGGGGGTTACCTACCTATGTAGCTAGCAGGCTAGCTAGCCGGTGAGACAAATTGGAAGTATGATCATGATTATTCCCGGCGTCTTGTTCAGAATGTAGGCGTCTACTCTATGAATCATTTTCTTATGAGTCACGCATCTACTGAAGAATAAGGGCCAAATTCCGGCGTGTTTGGTTTCAGTGGACTTGAATGTCTATTTATCATCATTGCATGCATGTCACGTCACATCTCCCTTCTCGTGTCAAGATAGTCAGTAGTGGTGGTCGTCAAGAGAAGCAAAAACCCGTAGAGTTGCACAAATAAAACCTAGGTATTGAGGCAGATGGTCTATGAGCCAGAAATTGGAAAGAGATGTCGGAAAAGACTTGAGATGTGACAGGGTTAAGCAAAAAGAAGATTGTGAGGGGATAGATGAGCAACCCGACCATATACAGTAACATGGTTGTCACAGGCTAGATATGTTTTGAGATATAGAGAAGGTTATGTTGGGAGATGCCTTGAAGGTGCGTGATGTGTAATGTGCATCCAGGGGGAGACGAGGGAGGAAGGGGGATGATGTCTGGCTCCGGGTCTTCACTAAACCCCGAAGCCTGAGACCCGCTAACACCTCCTCTCCACGCCCTTTTGGCTCACGCAGAGGTACTTCACCCCCTTGTATGGTTTGACGCCTTCGCCGAGCCCGCGGCTTTTCCGCGGGTCGATGTTGAGACTGTCGACTTTGAGACCGGAGGGGAGCCAGCCGCGCACGGAGAAGGAGACCGAGGCGGAGGTGGGCATGAGGATGGTATTGAGTTGGGTTTTGGTCTTGCGGGGGGCGGTGTGGAATATGTTGGCTGGCTGGCGGTCTTTGGAGGGTTTGGGGGAGGAGTTGTGGCGGGGCTTTTCTGGACGGACGTTGTGGGGTTCGGGTTCGGGTTCGGCGCCCGTTTCTGGGGTTGTATGTTGTGTTTCGCCTTCGGCTTCGGGGAGGAGTGTTGATGGTAGTGAGGGAGCTGGAGGGGCTGGAGTTGACGGCTGGGAGGGGTCGGAGGGGGGGTAGGGTTGGGGTTGTTCGGCATCCAGGAGGTTGTTGGGGTCGGCGGCAGGAGAAGCCGATGCTTCGGCGTCTGCTGCAGCCGCCGCGGCTGCGCGAGAGGATTTCTTGACGACCTTCTTCTTCTTCTTTTTCTTGGTCTTCCGTTTTGTGGTGCCCGTTTGCGGGTCCTGGTATGCCGTGGTTGGGTCATAGTAGCCTTGGAGAAGGTTGGCGTCCGCATCTTCCAGCTCGTCTTCGGCATCGTCCTCATCGTAATGACCAACCACGCTACACCGCAGGGTTGCGGTGCCGGAAACCGTACCGGCGTCTTTGGTCGGGACTCGCCATTCGAGCACCTCGCTCCCCGGAGAGTACAAGGCCTCTCCGCGGCTGGCTTGCATCTCTGTGATATTCCGGACTGACTTGGGAATGGGGACTGTAACGACGACCTCTTCCAAGGCAGGCGCCGTGGAGTTCCCGCCACCTCCCAGGAACGAAGGGGTCGATGACCCCGACCCACTGCGCCCAACTCCGGGCCGGTTGGCGGATGTGTAGCCCGGAAAGTTGGTGTTCAGGATCAGGCGCACTTCGAACTCGGCGCCTGTTGGACCGAGAGACTTGCAAACATCCACGATAGCCGGCAGGAAAAGCTTCTCCATGTGGGTGGGAGGTTGGTCGAGGTTGGGGTCAAGCGGTAGGAGATCTACCTCATACCCGGCGAGAATGAAACGTCCGTCCGGTGGAACAAAACTGAGCTCCCCCGGCCGTTCCCGCCATCGCGCTAATCGCACACAGGGGTGGAAAACAGGAAGCTCCAGCTTCTGCCCCAAGGCTTTCTGGCCGCCGGGCGCCGTTAGGGAGAGAAGGAGATCTGGGACACCGGAGACCTTCGCAGTAAAGGCGATGGTGCCGGAGGCCAAAGCTGATAGCAAACGACCGGACGGGGCGATAGTGACCGACAAGGATTCGATTATGTCAACATATATCTCGTTCGAGGTATGACGAACACCGGATTTCCGCCAAGGTATCGCGGGACCTTGTGCTGCGGCGGCGGACGACAAAGATTGCTTCAATGCGTTGGGCTGGCCGAGGATTGGCGTGGATGAACTGTTTTGACAGGACCACAGAAGTTAGTATAATTGACTCAGAGCTGCCCCGTATGCGTAAGTGGCGGGGTCATCGACAAGGTATAGTTACTCACCCAGCCAACCCAACCCCGCCCAAGAGTTTCCCCATCCATCCTGGCATTTCCACCACCTCCTGCAACATATTGGGCTCGGTGTTGCACACGATGCCGCCATCGCACATCTCGTAAAGTAGCTGTGCGACCACATCGTAGTTGGCCTGTAGCTTGGTTGAGAGCAATGGCGCCCCAACAAACTCCTCGAGGACATCGACGACTCGATGTAGAAACTCTAGCACCAGCAGCGCTTCCGAGTCAACCTCGGAGACTGCGAGGAAGGTGAGATTCGACTGGACGATGGAGAAGACGGTCACCGGTGGAACCGCACCGGGCAAGTACAGCACTGAGGGGCGAGGGGCCGCATGGGCGAGAAAGAGAGAGCGAATTACTGGTGCGGAGGGCGGACGGGAGCGGTAGACCTGTTCGACGATCGGATTGCTGGAGGACAGACGTCAGTAGATGGGGGAGAAGAAGTGGAGAGAAACAGACGTGTGCTCATCGTAAATATAAAGCGCATCGACTTGGCCGCTCATGATGGCGACCTAACTCGACGGGGCTGAGGAATGGGAGTGTGCGGTCATGGTCCGTCCGGGCGTGAAGGTCGGGGAAGGGAAATGAGGCCATCCGCCTCCAAATCGCCCGCGTTCTGCCGTCTACCTCCGCCTTATCGATCGGATGAATCCGATTGATAAGTTACCCGTCTCGGTCTCGGGGATTTCCATGCTCGATGGATTGAGCTTGTATACAGCAGTTCAAGTTATCTATTTTCCTCTATTTATTCCCAATTTCTTCCGGACTTCATACTTCCCTCCCCGCCCTCGCTCAACATGCCTTCCTCCTCGAATGAGACTGAGCGCTGGGATGTTCAGCCCAAGGATGCAAAGCGCATGCTCGCCGAAGAATCCTACGATGACTGTCTATCCTGCCGCATTACAGGTTGGTTTTAGTTTTCTCTCCGTCTGCCCCAACTCGCTTGAAAGCCCCGGTGGTTAAGCCTCAAGGAACACAGGATCTGCCGCATTTATCGGCCTCGGTGTCTACAGCTACTGGACGGGCATGAGCAACCTGAGGAAGCAAGAGAAGACAATTATGCAAAGCGCCACCAAGTACAAGATGGGATCTCGACGTCTCGGCATTGCGACTATTTCCGCAACCCTGGTCGGCATGGGCATCTGGAGGGCCTTCAACTAATACTCAAATTTGAAGTTTGTTTGTGATTTGTATTCTACTCAGGGCGTTGTGTATATTAGCTCGAATGATCGAAACTACTCCATGATTGAGAAGGGTCACTTGGGAATGAGTGCATGAAATGTTTATACGATTAGCATTGACACGAGCTGCCTCGCCGGGTATCGCCAAAGCCTGTTAACCTCTATAGATTGGATGATTATGAATCAAAAAGGAAGAGAAATGAGAGGTGGATAAAAGTGGATGTGAAGAAAGGAAACACAGTGAGGATAGGATGAGCGTGAAAACGGAAAGAAAGATAAATGACCGTGGCCTGAAGACCGCATGCAATACTCCCACAAATGCACCAGGATAAACAAAAAAAAAATGGATCAATGTACTAATAACCGCTGCGTAACCATAGGAATATGAACTTCGTCTAATCGTCGATACAATATTCTTTCAGGTGAAGCGGCCTCGCTTGCCGCCGCCAAACAGGTCTCGATTCCCAAGGCCGGACAAGTCGAAGAAATCCGGTACTGCGAGCTTGCGTTTCGAGCCAAGTCCGACGGAGGACTCGCGAGTGGATGATCGAGGGTTAGGTCGTGAGAAGTTGTTATGACGGGTTTGCTGCCGGGCATTTCGAGGCAGTACTGAGACGCTGACGGGCGCGCCGTCTTGAGACAAGGGTGTTGAACTATCCGAGGCTTGCATGTCCATATCTTGCTCTGGTGGGAAGGCTGGTCCGGCAGTGAAAGTAAAGATTGTAGGTCTGTCGAAGGTGCTAGGTTCGGACGACGGTGGGGAGGACGGGGGTGATGAAGCCTGGGGTGGCGGGGCGCTCGGCTCGTCGACCGCTGGAGATGCTGACTTGGATGCTTGTCGTGTCGATTCGGATTCGGGCTGTGCCTTGCGAGTTGCAGCAGAAGTTGTGCCTCTGGTTTGTTTCTCAACCTCGTCGTCGTCGCTATGGGCACCGATGCCGTCGCTCCGTTCCGTGGCCCACTGTCGAACCTTCCAGCCCTCTCCATCACCCAACCCGAGGTTTTCCCGATCTAGAAAGTGCAATAGGTCCTCAATTGCTTCTTGATAGCCTGCTTGCTTGGCCTGGGCTTGTTCGTAAACGGCATTCTTGTAGAGGTTGGTGACTGAGAGGGCAGCCGCCTTGAACGATTGAAGAAGCTGCTCAGGGGGCTGCGGGCGGGGTGTCGATTTCGGCAACGAAGTGTTCAAAGATCTCATCGAGTCCATAATGAAGTGGACTGCAGCAGAAGAAGTAGCGTTGCAGGAAACTTGAGACAAAGTCTTAGAGACGGCGACGTCGTCACAACCGCCACTAGGAGGGGTGACTTGGAACCGTGCGTTGGCTGCCAACAGGGGAGCGGACAATTACTCGAAAGGGTCAGGAGGCGCGGGCAATATCAAGATATTCCAGAGATATGGTTCACAAAGGGTGACAGTACAAGTGAGGACGATGTAGATAAGGGGGAAAGAAAGGGAGTGGGAGAGTGAAGTAGACACACGATGTTGACTCAAGGATGATTCGATCGGGAGAATGTTGGCGCAGCTGATCCTTCTTTGCTTCTGACCGGGTAACGTGACCCACAGCGGGGAAACTTGTTTTCCGCTCTGCTCTTCTGGGCAAGCGCCTTATCCTGAGTGTACAGTAAGTTACTGCCAGCGTGCCCTGCAGTACGGGCTACGGAGGGACCTCCTCCTCCTCCCGAGTCCCGAGTTTTCCCCTCTTTTCCTCCCCTGCTGACTCATTTATTACTCACCTTAAGCTTGCGCGTCTCCCCGGCCAATCAGCGCGTCAAGGGGCCGCGCTTCGCCGGCGAATTTCCATTCGCCATCCCGGCGCGACTGCGAGGCGGTACTTCTTTCCAAGGTTCGTCCTTTGATCATCCTCCGTCACTACTATTGTTTTTCACCCTACCTTTGTCCTCCATCTCGAAGAGAATCGTGTGACCAGGCTTGTCCTCAATCATATCACACTCAGAGGAGTGTCAATCTTCTCTCATCAGTCTTTCTCACTCGCTCCATACTGGTCCGATTGTATACTATCAAATCGCGTTTCTCCCGATATAGTTGAACTTGCCTGCGCAAGGTGCGCTTTGGAAAGTCATGGCTCCTTCACACATTCCGACTTCCGACCCGCCGTCACAGGCAGACACCCCAATGTCAGATGCAACTGCAGAGCCCATCACGTCGGTGCCAGTTGATAGACCAGACGCGCAAATGACGGTAAGCGCGCGCATTCATGCCATGAATAATACCTGTTAAATCATGTCATTTATCCTCTAAGGATGCTTTCGCTAACCATCAGGGCGTTTTCGAACTTTTAGGACACTCCCGACTACACGGTACTAATGCTCCGATGTTGATCACTGCTATCACGCATAGATGGGCTAACGGGCGCGCAATAGGATACTGATACGAACCCCAACACCACGGCGAGCAGTGTTGCAGGCGACGCACCGCCTCTGGATGGGCGCAGACGACGATCCGAAGCTTTTCACATGAGAAAAAGTATCCTGGGTAAAAAGCACGGTCGCTTGGACGAGTCAATGGTAGGTGGATATGCTACATATCCATGCGCTAGCGGCCACTCATTGTGTGTTACTGTAGGAAGATGATTCCATCCGTCGTTTTCGCTACCTCCTCGGCCTCACCGATCTATTCCGTCATTTCATCGAAACAAATCCCAACCCGCGAATTAAAGAGATCATGGCGGAGATCGACCGGCAAAATGAAGAGGAGGAAGCAAAAGCTAAGAAAAAGGGATCGGCTCGCTCTGGTGGTGCGAGTGCCGACAGACGCCGCAGAACAGAACAAGAAGAAGATGCCGAGCTTCTCAAAGACGAAAGGAGTGGCGGCGAAACGGGCACCGTTTTCCGGGAATCCCCGCCCTTCATCAAGGGAGAGATGCGCGACTATCAGATTGCCGGCCTGAACTGGCTTGTTTCCCTCCATGAAAACGGTATCTCTGGTATTCTGGCGGATGAGATGGGTTTGGGCAAAACGTTGCAGACTATTTCTTTCCTTGGCTACCTCCGACACGTTTGCGGAATCACTGGACCACACCTTGTCGCAGTCCCGAAATCAACACTTGACAATTGGAGGCGAGAGTTTGAAAAGTGGACTCCTGAGGTGAATGTCCTGGTATTGCAGGGTGACAAGGAAGAGCGGCATCGCTTGATCAACGAGCGCCTTCTGGATGAGAACTTCGACGTTTGTATCACCAGTTATGAAATGGTTCTGCGCGAGAAGAGTCACTTGAAGAAGTTTGCTTGGGAGTACATCATCATCGATGAGGCTCATCGTATCAAGAACGAAGAGTCATCACTGGCACAGATCATTCGTGTCTTCCATTCAAGGAATCGTCTGTTGATCACTGGTACTCCTCTGCAGAACAACCTGCACGAACTCTGGGCTCTCTTGAACTTCTTGCTACCGGATGTCTTTGGTGATTCGGAGGCTTTTGATCAATGGTTCTCCAGTCAGGATGCTGACCAGGACACTGTGGTGCAACAACTTCACCGCGTTTTGCGGCCTTTCCTGCTGCGCCGTGTCAAGAACGACGTGGAGAAGAGCCTGCTTCCTAAGAAGGAAATTAACCTATACGTACCCATGTCAGAGATGCAAGTCAAATGGTACCAGAAAATCTTAGAGAAGGACATCGACGCGGTCAATGGTGCTGCCGGCAAGCGCGAATCGAAGACCCGTTTGCTAAATATTGTCATGCAATTGCGCAAGTGTTGCAATCATCCATACCTTTTCGAAGGCGCTGAGCCAGGTCCTCCATACACAACGGATGAGCATCTTGTGGACAATGCGGGAAAGATGGTAATCCTTGATAAGGTTCTGGCGCGCATGAAGAAGCAGGGCAGTCGCGTGCTCATTTTCTCCCAGATGAGTCGTGTTCTCGACATTCTGGAAGATTACTGCGTGTTCCGAGAGTACAAGTATTGCCGCATTGACGGTACGACCGCTCATGAGGATCGAATTGCCGCCATCGATGAGTACAACAAGCCTGACTCTGACAAATTCATCTTCCTTCTTACAACCAGAGCAGGTGGATTGGGAATCAACCTGACGACCGCCGACATTGTGGTTCTGTACGACAGTGATTGGAATCCCCAGGCGGATCTGCAGGCCATGGATCGTGCTCATCGTATCGGTCAGACCAAGCAGGTTGTTGTATTCCGATTCATTACAGAAAATGCCATTGAGGAAAAGGTTCTAGAGCGTGCTGCGCAGAAATTGCGGTTGGATCAACTCGTCATTCAACAAGGGCGTGCCCAGCAGCAAACCAAGAATGCTGCATCGAAAGACGAGCTCCTTGGCATGATTCAGCATGGAGCTGCCAACGTCTTCACCCAGAAAGGCGCAACGGGGTCTTTGTCTACGGAGAACAAATTGTCGGAAGATGACATCGATGCTATCCTGCGCAAGGGTGAAGAAAGAACCGCGGAGCTCAACAAGAAGTACGAAAAGCTTGGAATCGATGACCTCCAGAAGTTTAGTTCGGAAAGTGCATACGAGTGGAATGGTCAAGATTTCGCCGATCGCAAGAAAGACATTGGAATTAACTGGATCAACCCAGCCAAGCGCGAGCGAAAGGAGCAGTTCTACTCTATCGACAAGTACTATCGTCAGGCTTTGGCCACCGGTGGCAGAACAGCTGATCCTAAACCGAAGGTTCCGCGCGCACCCAAGCAAATCGCCGTCCATGATTGGCAATTCTTCCCCCCGGGGCTTCAAGAGCTTCAGGAGAAGGAAACGGCGTACTTCCACAAAGAGATTGGCTATAAGGTTCCTCTAGCGGACGGTCCTGATGAAGAGCTCAGTGAGCGTGAAGCCGAGCGTGATCTGGAGCAACAAGAGATAGACAACGCCGTGCCGTTGACGGAAGAGGAGCAGGCACAAAAGGCAAAGATGTCCGAAGAGGGCTTCTCTACCTGGAACCGCCGTGATTTCCAGCAGTTTGTCAATGGCTCAGCTAAATTCGGTCGCACTGATTATGCCGGCATCGCCACCGAGGTGGATAGCAAGGAGCCGGACGAAATCGAGGAGTACGCTCAAGTATTCTGGGAACGATACACCGAAATCCAAGACTATCCTAAGTATCTTCGCGTCATCGATCAAGGGGAGGAAAAGCTTCGCAAGATGAACCATCAGCGCAAGATGTTGCGCAAGAAGATGGAGATGTACCGCGTGCCCCTTCAGCAGCTCAAAATCAACTACACGGTGTCGACTACTAATAAGAAGGTCTACACGGAAGAAGAAGATCGATTCTTGCTGGTCATGCTGGACAAGTATGGGGTTGATGGCGAAGGTCTTTATGAGAAAATCCGCGACGAGATTCGCGAGTCTCCCCTCTTCCGCTTCGACTGGTTCTTTCTCAGCCGGACACCTGTTGAAATCGGGCGTCGGTGCACCACACTATTGAATACTGTCGCTAAGGAGTTCGAGACTACTGAAGATGGAAAGGCGAATGGTGAAGGTGGCAAAGGTCGCGGCCGTGATCGGGACGAAGAGGAGGTTGAGAATGAAGAAGAGGCCCCTGCAAAGAAGAAAACCAAGGGTGGTGCAGTTGTAAGTCATAACCTCTTATTGATAGCTTCTGCATAGTTCTTACTGACGCCCCTCGCAGAACAAGCAGGTGAAGGCTGTCAAGGGTGGCAGCAAAGCAAACTCAGCCTCCACGTCGCGAGCTGCTAGTGTTTCGTCCAACGCCGCCTCGAAATCGAAGAGCCGGAAGAAGTGATGTCTCTTAGCTTGTGCGCGGTCTCGGTCTCAAATGACTAAGGTTTTTATGACTTTTCTGTAGACTGTTTGGGAAGTCTTGACAGTGGATGGGGGTGGGATTTGTTGGTTCATCATGTTTCATATATGCTGGGTTGGGCGTTGGCAAATAGATGCCACTGTAGTCTATAATGTTACTTTTCCATACTTCCCACCTCGAGTCTGTGGCATGTGGATCAAGGCGGGGGTCAGTGTGGATTCTTCAATCCCCTGCAGTCTTCTTCCCTTATTTATCATTCACTTAAAACTGATCATCATCCAAGACGAGCAGCAGTAGATAGAGCCCCACAGGAGAGAGTCCCAGCCGTTTACTCCGTACCGCAGAAAGCAATCAAACTCACCGCCCGCCACTTACCGTGACCAAAACCAAGTCCCTGATAAGATAGGCGCATTATCTTTATTCCTTTCCAAATCGCGTCGATAGAACGCGTCCGCATGAATTAATTAATATCACCGTCTCAGGAAGAGACGCAGCTGCTATACAGTTTCTCGACGATGAAGCGGCACATTTCTCTTTCTTTCTTTGTGCACAAAAGTCAACCGTCTCGACTCGCTTTCTAGAGCCTTCAACCTCAGCGTCACCTTACCCCGGTGTCAACTCATCTTCAATATTTGATTTCAACGAATACCACGACCTACCTCTCTTCTTCCGATTATACAGGCCCACATAGGACTTCCGTTGCCATTGTCAGCTCATGCTTCAATCCTGAAATATCATATCCTTGACGGAACGGGAATTCAGAACCAAAGACCAAACCAGCATATGTCGGACAACTCTGATAGCGAAGGCGGCCTTGTTGGGGAGCTTCTTGCCAAGTTCAAGAGCGGCCCTGCTGCTCGCACTTCGGAAGCGCCTCAAGATGGAAGAGCCTTGAAAGAGTCTGGAATGCCAGAGATCAAGGCATCTGAAGATGATTTCCCACCTCAGCAAGATTCACCAGAACGCGATTTGATCCAAGAAAGTCCTTCAGAGCTTCAGCTACCGCGGCCTGTCGTTGAGGTTCCACTTGCCCCCAGCAGTGTTATCGAGGACTGCGACTTCCTACCTGGACACTTTGAAGCTCTCTACATCATCAGTGAGGAGGTTTCTGAGACAGAGGGCGGGCTTCTGTATCGTGTTAGGCTGAAAAGTGGCGAGATCCAAAAGGTATGTTGCACTTGCAACCTTTTTGCCCGCGTATCGTGTAACTAACCGTCCGATCTCTCAGGCCTCATCCGAGCAGCTTGAAACTCTCAAAAATGGACGGCAAGCCCTATCGAATTTCTTCCAATACGGCCCCAATGAATCAGCCTCATCTCAATTCCACGAAACATCGGAAGAAGACTCGGACTTGTCCGACGCAAGAAAGCGGACCAGGAGAAGTATTCAGCGATCCACCCGGGCTAGAAATACTGGGTTCACAGCATTCTTCGGAGATTTGAGTAGCGATGAAGAGATAGGTCACCCACGACGAGGAAGTTATTCTTCCAGTGAAAATATTATCGCATCATCTGGTACAAGAACAAGGGGGCGTCGCATGTTACGAGCTCGAAAGAGTAAGTCGCGCTCGGAGATCCTGCTATCGGACGAAGAAGACAGCCGCCGTAGTACCCCAGTAGGCACGCGTCAGTCGACAAGGACTCGAAAGGTTTTACGGAAGAATCTGCGTGAACGGAATGAGGACGAAATTTCCGAGAATGAGGGCACACCGAAACATCATGAAAAGTACTTCGGTGCCAAAGAAAAGTTTCAGAAGATGCCGGAAAATGATCCTTTCCGAGAAAGACATCGCGGCGCGTGCAAGAGTTGCCATGTCATTGGAGATGATTATGCGAAAGGGCCTCTCGTATTCTGCCAGGGATGTACCAGCAGTTTCCACCATTCATGCTTGGGTCCTCGGGCTGCCCGAGACCATCTTGTTACTAAAGTCACCGAAGACTTGTTTGTCCTTCAATGCCGCAATTGCCTGGGAGTCGCTCATTCGAAAGACCCAATTGTTCCTCATCAGGGCTATTGTGCTATCTGCAATCGCGAAGGGAACATGTCAAGGCCACTGCGGGATCGTCTAACGCCGAAGCAGGAGCAACAGTCTCGGCAGCAGAACGGTGGGAAGGATCCTATAACTTTCATCGATATGTCGCGGGTCAATAATGTGGCTAATCTACTATTCCGTTGCACTACTTGTCATAGAGCCTTCCACTTCGAGCATCTATCTGACGTCGCTCATCTTACGTGGCATTGCCAGGACTGTGCTTCAGTACCGGGAGAAGTCGGTGCTATAGTTGCCTGGCGACCAGTCGATCCAAAGGCGAAAACCGCGAAAGAAGCGGAGCGGGAGTATCTTATCAAATGGAAGAATCAGTCCTACGGCAACGCGACCTGGATGCCTGGAAGTTGGGTCTGGGGCTTTGTGAACCATATCATGCGTCGGGCCTTTCTTAAGAGGAACCTCGCACCGCAAAGGACTATTGAAGAAGCTGTCCCGGAGGACTACTTGCGCATCGATATCATCTTCGACGTCCGTTATTCTAGCTCATCGCCGCCTGGAGAAAGCAAGCAGCGGTCCTATGAAACAGACCTGGAGCGAATTGACAATGTGTCTCAGGTATATGTCAAATTCAAAGGCCTTCCGTATGAGGATGTAGTCTGGGATACGCCTCCTGATCGGAGTGATGCAGAGAGATGGGAGGACTTCAAAGCTGCTTTTGCGGACTGGGTCAAACGGGAATATGTCCGTCAGCCGAACCAAGAAACTTTAAGGAGACATCTGGCCAAGAAGAGAAAGAAGAACTTCCAAATTGATCTGGTCAAAGACCATCAGCCCACCATTATGACGGGTGGTGAGATGATGGACTACCAACATGATGGTGTCAATTGGCTCTACTACATGTGGTTCAAACAGCAAAACGCTATTCTTGCCGACGAGATGGGTCTTGGAAAGACAATACAAGTCATTGGCTTCATGGCTACCCTGATTCAGTACCATAGATGCTGGCCTTTCCTAGTGGTGGTGCCTAATTCCACCTGTCCCAACTGGCGCAAGGAAATCAAGTCATGGGTTCCTTCAATGCGGGTGGTGACATACTACGGGTCTGCATTTTCTCGCAATCTTGCCAAAGAGTATGAGATGTATGCTGATGACGATCCTACTCTCCGGTGCCACGTCGTCGTGACTTCGTATGAGACGATGGTTGATGATGCATCCCGCAGATTCCTGGCAAAGATTCCCTGGGCCGGCTTGATTGTTGACGAAGGCCAACGGCTCAAGAATGACAAGAGCCAGCTTTATGAAGCACTGTCGCAAATCAGATTTCCGTTCAAGTTGCTTTTGACCGGAACTCCGCTCCAGAATAACATCCGAGAACTATTCAACTTGCTTCAGTTTTGCGACCCGTCAAAGAAGGCCTTTGACCTCGAACAAGAGTACGGCACGCTTTCACAGGAGAATATTACAAAGCTGCATGAAATGCTACGGCCTTTTTTCCTGCGACGGACAAAAGCGCAAGTGCTCACGTTTCTTCCCCCAGTTGCCCAGATTATTGTTCCGGTCTCGATGTCTGTGGTACAGAAGAAACTATACAAATCTATCCTTGCCAAAAAC
The DNA here is from genome assembly GCF_003184695.1 of Aspergillus brunneoviolaceus CBS 621.78. NCBI lineage: Eukaryota > Fungi > Ascomycota > Eurotiomycetes > Eurotiales > Aspergillaceae > Aspergillus > Aspergillus brunneoviolaceus. The sequence continues at coordinate 58,977 of NW_020290761.1, read as the reverse complement.
CCTCAATTGATCAAGGCTATCTTTCAGCGCAATGGGGCAAAGGCTTTGAAGCAGGCCGAAAGACATAACCTGAACAATATTCTCATGCAATTGCGCAAATGTCTGTGTCATCCATTCGTCTATAGCAGAGCCATCGAGGAGAGAACTGCTGATAGGATGAAATCTCATCGGCACTTGGTGGATGCAGCTGGTAAACTTCAATTGTTGGAATTGATGCTCCCGAAACTCAAGGATCGTGGCCATAGGGTCCTCATTTTTAGTCAGTTCCTCGAAAACCTCGACATAATCGAGGATTTCCTCGACGGAATGGGTTTACCACATCTTCGCCTCGATGGTAGAATGACTTCGCTCGAGAAGCAGAAGACGATCGACGATTACAACGCACAAGATTCGCCCTACTTCGCCTTTCTTCTCTCGACTCGGTCTGGTGGAGTGGGGATCAACCTGGCTACTGCAGATACTGTGATCATTATGGACCCGGATTTCAACCCCCATCAAGACATGCAGGCGTTGTCGCGTGCTCATCGGATAGGGCAAACGAACAAGGTTCTTGTCTTCCAGCTTATGACCCGGAGCAGTGCCGAAGAGAAGATCATGCAAATAGGCAAGAAGAAGATGGTCCTAGACCACGTTCTTATTGACCGCATGGTGGCGGAAGAAGATGACGGGCAAGATCTTGAGTCTGTGCTCCGTCATGGAGCTCAAGCCTTGTTTGATGACGATGACTCTGGCGATGTACGATATGACTCTGAGTCTGTCGATAAGCTCCTTGATCGCAGTCAAGCCGAACAAGCTAAGGCGCCCGTTGAAGGTGACCCGGAGTCCCAATTCAGCTTTGCTCGGGTGTGGGCAAACGATAACCAGAATCTGGAGGATCGCCTCCAGGAGATGACTGAGCAGACTGAGCAGACTGTACCCAATGCTGACATCTGGGACAACATTCTGCGCGAGCGAGAACAAGCTGCAGCCGAGGAAGCCAGGCGAAAAGCGGAGACATTTGGTCGTGGAAAGAGGAAGCGTACCAATGTTGATTACGGCAAAACTGCCAGGGAATCGTCCCCCGTCGATGATCATATAATGCGACTAGCAGACAGCGACGGAGAGTACCAGGTCGAAGACGCCGTTGACTCCGAGTCTGACTTGGCCCCTGAGCTAGACCGTGATGAACTGGCCATCATCCCCAAAAAGACTAAAAGTAAGTGCCCGATTCTCCTTCAATTGGGGTTATTCGCATTTCGCTAATGCAAGCCACAGCTCGAGAATTCGAAAGAATTGCTCCCATCAACTTGCCGCTCGCCATGGATGGCAGTGCGGAACCTAACCAAACTCAGCAACCCACTTGTATTGCATGCAAGCAGGCTCACCCAGTTGGTTCCTGTCGCTTGAGGTTGGCTGGTGTTGAGCATTGTCCCCTCTGTGGTCTTGCCCACTATGGTTATTCGCGCACATGTCCTCATCTGAAGTCTGACGCACAAGTCGCCAGGATGCTGGATGCTATAAAGCATAGTACTGAGGACAGGGAGCTCGTTCTCCTAGCGAAAAAGTATCTGACTGGTATTCGTGGCAACCTTGCACTGCGCAAGAGAAAAGAGGCCAGTAAGGCTGCAGCAGGCGGTGCGAGTCTTCCTGCCTCCACCCCTGTTGCAACCAGCTCCCCCGTCGTTAACCTCACTACTGAAAATCGCATGGGGCCAGCTGGTCAAGCATTGATGAATCCCGGACATTCTTTCCCTTCATCTACTCATGCATCTCAACACCATCCTACCAACGGGGTGTAAATTTAACAGTTCATCGAGAGGGTCAGGATGCAGCAGGAAGCAGCAGGAAGCAGCACATGGCGGTGGTGGTTTTGTGATTTTGTTCTCTTTCCATAGGGATTGATTCAGCGTTAGTTGCCTCCGGGGTCTCGGAGTTCGTGATATCATAGCATTGGCAGGAGTTGCATGAAAAAGCTATGTAATTACATTTTGTTTAGAGAAAGCAACTGGAATGGACCTGAGGCAGACAAATCGGGGGTCACATGTTCCTTCCTGTTTGGCTCCGGTTGGTTCAAACCAGAACATCCCGCTGACTGCATCTCGTTTGTGGATATCAAATTCAGGACGGAACTCGAAGTAGACTTCATTCCGTTTGTTGCATCCTCCTCCTTTTTCCGCGCATCGCGTACTGCGCATTTGCAGAGATTTTTCGCAATACCGTTTGTGGATAATGCTGATTTGCTCATTCGTTGGATCGTTCGTGTCACCAACGTCACCCGCCGATATAATCGTTACTTACTCCCTCCACGTTGCCAGCAGACCGCATCGAGGCTTATCAGACACATTGTGTCAATCTCAGGACTGGAAACGAAGTATGGGTCGCTCCTATTAGGTGACACTCTGTCAGGGACAGCACGGGCAAGCAAAGAATGCCTGTGTATCAACATTGATCCTTGACCATTGACCATTGAATTCGTTCCGGATTCAATTGATGCAGAGAGAAAGCATGGTTTAAGTCAAGAGGTATGAGGATGGAGGGAATCAGTCCGGTACGAGATATCACCCAGAGGCTGAATTTATCGAAGAGACAGCAATTGCACCTTTTCCACAAGAGCGGACCAAACCCCCCATAACATGCGACCAGCGAGGAGGCTGCAGCCATCCGGGACGGTTGTACTGGCGAGCATCATCGGACAAACACTGACGGCATTTAGTCATGGCTGGATCTGGACCCTGCGACTGCTCTTATCCTCTGCGGAATCTTCGCGCTGGTATTTCTTTTTCTTTTTTCTGGTCTTTTGCCAATATTCGGCCGGTTGAGAATCTTTTGATTTGCATTGGATTCTCTGGGCGGCGAACATTAGATGTGTTCTCAGACTGGCTTTTTATACTCCTGTTCCTGTCGCTTCTTTTTTGCGTGACTGTTTCTGCAGGGCTGTTAGTGGATGACACCAATCTCTGCAAGCTCACACGCCTAGGTTGCTCTTGTTCCTGGAGTGAATGGTGTATCGTTCTCTGTGTGGTGTTATCAACCCCTGTTACCAACGCCTGTCTCAGTGAATGTTAACTCATTTTTTGCTGGCCAGTGATTCACCGATCTTTAACACGGTCTTCCTTTCTGTTTATTTCTTTGGATCCTCTGCTCTCTTCTTTTCTTTCTTAATCTCTTCGCTGTGGTTGTGTTCTCTTTACTTCCATCCCTCTACTTCTAGCTCTCCACCATTCATCCTTACACTCTTTCCTTTCCCATCTCTCATGGCGATATACTTCATCTTCTAGCATAGGTTATATCGCTTCCTGACGCTCAGCTTCTCATCCGTCTATCCCTGCCGAAGACTGAGTTGCAAGTTGGCGCTGCCAAGCAGCCATGTCTTCGCCGATTCGCCCTCAGTTTTTCTGTACTCGCCCAAATGGCACCCTCACTCCCCTGGTTGCTGTCGACGAGCTGCCCTCACATATCTCAATCCGCGGTGCTCCCCGTACCCTCTCGCCAAGCGAAACTCAAGGCATGACTAGTCTGGGTACTGTGAGCTCTAGATTGCAATTCTATGTCCTCGAGGGCGCTCTCCCACACACAACTCGCGCGTCGCCCGGTACCGCACCTGGACATCGTTCCCGCGACAATGACGTGCAGGCGACGCTTATGAATCTTGCTTCCGATGAAAATATACCTGTTAGCCAGAGAGTTGCTATCAGTACGCTACTGCAACATGGTGTATCTCAGAACTGGTTTGCGACACCTTCCTCGTCCAGCGGCTGGCTGGTCCCAAGCAGCAATGTGAATCCCCAAGGAAACGGTATTGCTAGACAGGTACGTGTTACTCTACATGCGATGCACTGGAAAGAAGCCGAGTTCCAAGGTAACGAGTTTGATTAACCCTCTTGCAGAGCCCCCACTACAACTCGAAGAAAGAGTACTGCTCCTATTGGATCCGTCATGGCGAATGCGACTATCAGCAACAAGGTGAGGGGCTCATGTTACATTTGGTCAGCATAAATCTAACACTCGCCATAGGATGCCTCTATAAGCATGAAATGCCTCACGATTTGTCCATGCTAGAGAAGCTTGGTCTGCGCGACATCCCTCGCTGGTACCGCGATAAGTTCAATATTCCCAGCCTACTTCCCAATGGGCATGGACATCCTCGTACCCCCCTAAGCCATACACTCCCTGCACCCGATGCTGGTTCCTACAGCAGATCGCTTCCCTATCACCCGCGCATGGGTATGAATGAAGTGCTTGACGCGCCTGAGATAAAAAAGGAGCCTGAACAGGAATTTGCTGCAAACCAGCTCTCCATCCAGCAATCTTCATTGGGATTTCCTGGTGCCTCGCGACTCGCTTTGCCGGCTACGGACGCAGCGAAAGCTTCTAAGACTCAGAGGATAGAGCAAAAGCACACTCCCAGTTCCAAGAGTGTGGCTCTTAGGAAGCTCGATCTTCTGTCTTTTGATCCGCTCCCGGAATTCAAGGAATATTCATCCTTGAGGCCTGCCAACGGAAACAACTCGCCTGCTTGTGACTATTCACGCCCGCATGAGAGTACTGCTTACAAGAACGTTGTTACCGATCCTTTTGAAGGCACTTGCAGAGATTCGCGTGGAAGTTTTGGCCGTATCCCACCTTTCCTACCTGCCTCTCTTGGTATGAATCCGTGCCAGGGTTCAAGTATCTTACGGGATGCTGTACCTCAGGGACGTTCCAAGAAGACCCATAGGTCCCGTCGTTTGTATCAGCCTCGATCACAATTCCCATCGGATGATCCAAACTCTGAAATGGAGGAGCGAGTCGCTGGGGCGAGCTATTCTAGCCAGGCCACTCTTCCGTCAAATTGTGCATCGCCTGCCTCGAAGGTCACATTTGGGACTTTCGGATCTCTCCAGACGCATGCTAACCCGAGTCTCATGCATGGATGTGCCGCATCCGAGCCGCCTACTCGAGATGCCTCCCCTTCTACACACTCCAGTACTGCGTCGTCGGAGTCCAGCCCTGGAAAGCGTCGCAATCGCGTCAAAGGCAAGAGCCACAAGCCCAATTCCGGGACCATTGGTCAGAAGATTTATCGCCAGCGCTCTGTCGGATCTTCCGAAGATGAATTTTTCGGCGGATTGTCCATGGAAGAGGAGAAGTAAATAGAGACTCTACTAGGTGAGACCGGAAGGTGCCCACACGTCTATGGTCTGAGGCTTTCTTCTACTTGATCGGAAACCAGCTGTTTGTTGTTCCCCCATCACACATAAATATGCGACTTTGCGGCTTTTCCAGGTGCTACGATGCGAATTACTATGATATGCTACACGGGATCTCCTTTGCGAAATAAATATACCTTTTCTGTCTCAAAAGGAACGGAGGACTCCCCCACTTGACTTGACGTTGACGTTGGAATGAGAGAAAATGGAGGTTCTGTTCGCCTACTACTACTACTACTAATCTAGCCTTGAAGGCGAAACTTGTATCTGAACACACACAGTGCTTCTATCCCGGCGCCGTTCGCACATCATATGTATGCTGTCAATACTATGTTGGCTTTGTTTTTCTCATTTTCTGATTTCCAAGTTTCCTCTTTTCCAGTTTTCATTTTCGTTGCCTCTACCCCCCTCTCTTGTTCGGAGAAGACACGGTCTCGTGTGCGAAATGTAATATAGCAGAGGTCATGTCTATATTTGGATGGGAGTTGGGCGGAGGCGATGGATTTCGAACATGTGAAATATGGAGCACAGGCATGCCCTGATGCAATGAAACAGCCCTTGAGCTTTGCAGATGCACATCACTCATGGAAGATCTCGAACATAATAACTCTTTGGAGATGCCGTAAGCACACACACCTTTGTACTCTTGTAATTCGCGAGGTCGCTCGACGGAAACACAACCAAGCCCCGCTCTCTGTGCCATACCTGTGGAGTTTGAATGAACCCTCCTGTGCTATATCTGTGAAGATGGAATGAAGTATAATACATTGATATGATGAATCTAGTACAACCGTGCAGAAAAGAGCAAATTGCGCCACCCTGTTTTGATCTGAGCTTACAGAGAAGTTCCGGGAAATTAAGACAAGAAGACAGGACCGGAAGAAAGAAAGGAAACCAGAAGAAGAAAAGAGCTCCATGACAAGACACATCATACACACATATACACCCCGCAAATGATTCCTGATCCTCACACCCGCAGGCGCGCGTGCGCGCATTAATCATCAGAATCTTATGTGTACGCCGGGGGGATTGATTCCCTGAGCACGTCCACCACCGCCACTATCACCACCTCCTCCTCAGCGCATTCTACGCTGCGGAGGTCTAGCACCGACCCTCACACCGACCTTCGCGCCCTTCTGGTCCTCCTTGCCCGAGAGCCTGGGCATGGCGGAGGTCAGCGCGGGCAGGGACTTGATGGCCTCGGAGATGATCTGGTTCCCGTCGACGACGGTGTCGGGGAGTTGCTCCAGCTGCTTGCGGGCCTTCTGGGCGGCGCGCCTGGCGTCGAGCTCGCGGCGGCGCTCGGGGGTGATGGCCCACTCGTCGGGGAAGCGGAGACGGGTCTTGGGCTTGTGGTGGCGGAGGTCGAGCGGGACGTCGGCGAAGCTGTCGCCTTCCTTGGCCTCCTTGAGCAGGGACTGGATCAGGTCGCCCAGGTAGCGCTTGTTCTGGGCGCGGTGCTGGAACTTCTCGCACGACATGCGCACGATGTCGGTGTCCGGGTTGTAGCGCACGCCGACCAGCTTGAGGAAGGTCTGGCGCTGGGCCTCGGTCAGGTGCTTGGGGGTCAGATCCTTGGAGGCCAGCTCGACCACGACCTTGTGCTGGGCCGGGTGCTCTTCGCCCATGTAGGTCGTGTACCGGAAGCGGAGGATGTGGGTTTCGGGGGGCAGGGTGAAGGGTTTGGCGAGTTCTGCGAAGGGGGATCTGGGGTTAGCGCTTTTTCTTGTGGGGGGTGCTTCGTTTCTCAAGCTGGGAGGTGGGGGATCAAAGTTGAAGTAGAAGAATGGCAGCCCCCCCCCCCGCCTCCTCCCAGGAGTCAACGAAAGACAAAAGGGAAGAAGAGTTAAGTCATACTGCTCAATGACGGCATATCCCAGGCGGCGATCCGCGCGTATTCTCTGATCTCACGGTGTTCTTCCAGCTCGGCATAGGCCATGGTCGTCATGTCGTCGTCGTTGAATTCGTCGTCCATATCCTGCACCAGACCGAACTCGTCGGGCTCCTCCTCCGACCAGAATCCGTGCGTGTATGCTGCTTCCGCAAAGCGCCAGGGCTGTACTTGCTTGTCAATCGCGGCGATTCTCTGGTCGATCTGGGCCATCCGGGCCTTGCGTTTTTCCGGGTCGTTGAATTCAGCGATCATGCTCGTGTTCGCCTTGTCGAAGGCCGCGCGGTCTTCCGGGGACATCATATCGTACAGGGACCGCTGCTCCGGAGTCAAGTTCTCGGGCGAGTACTCCGGGAGATTGGGGTAATCCTCCAGGCGCCGTGGGCGAACCTCAGGGATGACCGGGTCTTCGGGCATGCAGGAGAGCGGCGTGGCGGAGAAGGAGCGGTAGGAGGGGTTGGCGATGGGACCTCTTCGGGCCAGGGAGAAGGCCGAGCGGCCCAGAGACCTGGCTACTGAGGCCATTGTGAGGGGAGGGGGAATGGAATGGAGGGGGAGTTGTAGGCGGAGGATTAGAGGGTTTCAAGGTTGGATGTTTTTTTTGATGGAGATGGGATTGGATGGGATTGGATTGGGAACTTCTTTCTTTCCCGGGCCCGCAATCCACTATCCCCTTTGGGGAAGGCGGCCCTTTCACCGCCATCCAAACTGCCGGACATTCTTGACTCTATGCGAGTAAGTAGTAAGTCCGCTTCGCATCTCATCATTTTCTATGAGTACGTAACAAACATAATTAACTGACACTTGCAAAGATATGTCATGAGTTACCACTATTAACTAACTGACTGTTGGTCAATTCCATTCACATCAAGCCTAAATCAGGCATGCATGACTTTGTCTAGCTGGCTGGTGCCTAGTCACAGTGCTGATAATCGCTGATCATCAACTTCCTGGTTCCCACTTCCGTTGCATCGATCCACCTATCCTACCATATACAAATCATGCTGAGTACGTCTACCATGGCGATGCAAGACCAGCCCCTGAAGTTCTGCTTCGTGACTGTGGGAGCTACCGCTTCTTTCAACCTCCTCATTCAGTCGGTTCTGGAGCAAACCTTTCTACGTGAGCTGCGTGCACACGGTTACACCAACCTGCTGGTCCAGTACGGCAAAGACGGCAACACCCTCTTCGATGAATTCCTGCGCCAATTTCCCCCGGGTAGTGAGGGCCAGCACGGTCTGCTGATCGACGGATTTGACTTCAACCCCGACGGACTGGACAATGAAATGCGTCTTGCCAAGGCACGGCCCTCGGAAGGCCGAGTTGGTGGGTTGATTATCAGTCATGCCGGTATGGTTGCAGCCTTGCCGATGGACTTCACAATGCGCGAGCTGACCGCCATGAATCCTAGGCTCTGGCAGCATTATGGATGCATTGAGACTGGGCGTGCCTCTTGCGGTGGTCCCGAATCCGACCCTCAAAGACAACCACCAGCAGGAGCTGGCCGATATCCTCCAGGAGCAGGGTTATCTCATTGCGAGTCACTATCAGTAAGTTCTTCAGTCTCTGCTTTCTTGCGTGGTGGACGTCGAATTGAACTCCGATTAGGGATGTTGCGATAGCAGTCGATAGGGCTGAACGCCTGCGAGTTCAGATGGCCAAGTGGCCGCCGGTCTCCAAGGCCCAGGAAATCCCTCCGCCGAGCCTGGATCAGGTCATGTCTGACGAATTGGGTTTCTTGGATTGATTGTTTTTCACAGCCCAGTATCTCTTACTCCTCATCGCAAATGAACTGTTGTTGAGGAACGAATTGCCATGGCGTTACGGGGCGTGGGTGCTTTAGTATAGAAGAGGAATGAGATGGCTTTGGACGGTTGCAATCACCAATGGCGCATTAGCATCCATAGTTGAGGACTTGTTATTTCGCTCCGCTAATGATGAACACGTTCATCATTTATTCATCCTCTCAAATTTGAACCCGAGGTACGTAGTATGGAAAAAGGATACCTAGTAGGAGGAAGTCGAGGATTGGTGGTGGAGTGGCCCAAGCTTCTCCGCGCGGGCAGATCCAACTAAACCGACTGATTGGACTTATGAGTACTCCGTACTTTCTTTCCCCTTCCCCGAAACGCGCAAAAAGAACCAGCACCGACTTTCTTGTCCTTTTCTTCTCCTTGCTCTTTCTCCCTCCCACGCATTGTTCTTCTACCATCTATGTCCTTGGAACACTATATCTCACAAAATCAAACGTATTCCGACCGATTCTTTTATCTCACTAGCCATTAAAATCGGCCGCGGGGGCCTTCCACTGCATATAAACAATCGACGGCCCAAAACACCCGCTCCGAACCTCAACCAGCGCTCCGTTTCCCCTTTCCAGCTTCCTCCCCACAATGGCAGAAGCCACCCTTCATAACGCCCCGATAGTCATTGACAATGGCAGCGGAACCATCCGCGCCGGTTTCGCGGGGGAGGAGATCCCCTCGTGCTTCTTCCCCTCGTTCGTCGGTCGGCCCAAACACCCGCGGGTGATGGCCGGTGGCCTGGAGGGCGACGTCTTCATCGGCTCCCGCGCTCAGGAACTGCGCGGCCTGCTCAAGATCCGGTACCCCCTGGAGCACGGCATCGTCACGGACTGGGATGACATGGAGAAGATCTGGCACTATGTGTACGAGAACGAACTGAAGACGCTGCCGGAGGAACACCCCGTGCTCTTGACGGAGCCGCCGCTCAACCCGCGCAAGAACCGCGATGCCGCCGCCCAGATCATGTTCGAGACCTTCAACGTCCCCGCGCTGTACACCTCCATCCAGGCTGTCCTGTCGCTATACGCGTCCGGCCGGACGACGGGCGTGGTCCTCGATTCAGGGGATGGAGTGTCCCACGCGGTGCCGGTGTTCGAGGGCTTCGCCATCCCCAACAGCATCCGGCGGATCGATGTGGCCGGACGGGATGTGACGGAGCAGCTGCAGCTGCTGCTCCGCAAGAACGGCCATGTGCTGCATACCAGCGCGGAGAAGGAGGTGGTGCGCATGATCAAGGAGAAGGTGTGCTACGTGTCGTTGGACCCCAAGCGGGAGGAGAAGGACTGGATGAACAATTATCACAAGTCGGAGACCAAGTCGGTGGACTATGCTTTGCCGGACGGGCACAAGATCAAGGTACGAGTTTGTGATGAGTGGGCGGGGCATGTTTTTTCTCTAATAGCTACGCATAGATCGGGCAAGAACGCTACCGCGCGCCGGAGATCCTCTTCGACCCGGAACTCATCGGTTTGGAGTATCCGGGAGTGCATCAGATTGTCCAAGATGCGATCACCCGGACGGATCTCGACCTGCGCAAGTCCTTGTACCTCAACATTGTCCTCTCTGGAGGCTCGACATTATGCAAGAACTTCCCTGATCGGTTGATGCGGGAGATCAAACGCTTGGCTGTGGAGGACATGAAGATCCGGATCTCTGCTCCTGCTGAGCGGAAATACACGACCTGGATTGGCGGAGGTATCCTCGCTGGTTTGAGCACATTCCGCAAGGTAAATTGCATCCCGCATTTGAATTTCGTTGGAGCTGTGGCTAACGAGGACCACCAGATGTGGGTGAGCGCGGACGAGTGGCACGAAGATCCTGAGATCATTCACCGGAAATTCGCTTAATCGTGAGGCATCGCAGGACGACGTCCCGACTGAGGACAACATGACATGATTGACGGACAACAATCCCATCGCGCAGAAGTCAGTGGATGCTTCCGAGGGCACGAATGACTAGTATGCACGAAGGGGATGGTTGTCTAGACAGGTCCCTGAAGAAGTTCGGGGCCAAACCATAACCAACAGCAGTCTTTTCATAGATACCCCTGCCCCTTTTCCAATTTCTGTCTTCGACACTCCAAACAAACTATCCACCACTTCCAAAACACCCCAGATGATACGTTTCGTGCATATCTTTCTCGACAACCATACAACCCATCACTTCTAAGTATGTCCCCTATGCACGCGCACGCGCACGCGTACACGTAACCGAGACGTGTTGCATTCGCACCCAGCTGTCACACCTCTCGGCTTGGCAAGTATCCTCACCTGGCTCTGCTGGGACGGATCATTCGCCAAGCCAATCGCAATTCGGGGTCTTCGGAATGAACCCTCACTGCTGCTGAGGCTGAGGAGTGACTTGAACGAGTAAATTGAGCGATGACAGTCCACATTCTTCTCCTTCTGCTCCTTGTCAGGTGGTCTCTCCAACCTCCGTTCTCTTCGACTGTACTTTTTGTGTAAATATTGAGTGGCATAGATGATATGAATGAGCGATTGACACAATTTCTTGAATGACAGCTGCATGGCACCTCTTCCCTTTCTTCGTCTGCGGCCTGCGACCCAAAGCCCAATAATGAGCATTGATTGAGCTCGCAAAGAGAATCCACCGGACTGTACATCTACCAACAACCAATCTGAAGGAGTAGATTGGGTGCGCATGGTGACACCAAGCCCTCGGTCCTCAAACCCACCCAATACTATACTGTACTATTCTATACTGTTCCACCATCTTGACGCCTCGATGCAGGGCAATCGCCGAACAGTCTAGTCTAGAAACAAGTCGCCGTGCTGTTGGGTCTACATGTTCCCGACCAATTGCGTGCGTGGGATCTCGTCTTGCATGAACTCCAGATACTGATATCAGGTGTCAGGTGTGTGCAGTACAACCTTCCTGAATGGATTGATTGGTTTCGTGTCATGACGAAACCTCGGGGGTATGCTGCTACTGCTACTGCTACTGCTACTGTAGTGTAAATCGAAAGAGAAGAGATGCAGTATACTATAGCTCCGTGATCGCCGAGACTAAAAGACCCCCAGTCAAGAAGTACAATACAGTGTCCTCAGGCAATCAGGCAATCAGGCAAACCCAGATAGATTTAACCTTGAAAACAGAATTAGAGTACCCTCCGTCGAGTCGGTGCTTCTTACCCACGTATAGGCTCTCCACCTCAACTCCAACATGCCACGACAAAGATCCCAATCCACTCCAAAGTTCGTTTATCCGCTCCCCCGTGAAGACGATCTCGATACCACAAAGACGACGACCACCACCACCACCACCACCCAGCTCATCAAGAGCGGCAATCATGCCCACAATTACGACGTCCCCAGCCCCGCCAAAAACCCACGCCCAAATTGTATGTATGTTATGACACCAATCCATCCAATATGTCACAGTATGAGCACAACACACCACAGCACAGACTCTAGACCACCTTCTAGAATAGAATCTAGACCCGACAACCCCCCCCCCCCCCCAAAACGCACTCGAACCTCGGGCACCTACTGGAAGGGCGAAAAGAAAAGACAGAGCGAAAGAGAAAGGCTTTCTTTCATGTCCTCATGAGTAACTTACTGTAGGTAAAGGTTAAGTAAGGTTTGGAGCCATTCCGAGGTGCTGACGTCTCCGCCTCCCGGATTTCCCGTCCTTCGTACGTACTTCGTACTCGAGTTGGTGAACAACTCGCGAGGTCTCCACTTCTGCGTAAGGGTTGGGTTTGTTTGCGAGTACGAATCTCTCTTCGTTTGTCCCCCGCACTCTGTGTTTTGTATGTGGGCATCGGTTTTGCTGGGGCTGTACTACTCTGGGGGGGCTGTGGTTATGCTTACAATAAGGGAAAGGAATGATTCTACAATGGAAGAGGGGGAAAAGGTTTTGCTTGTCTGTTCTTGTTTCCATTCCACACGCTCTGGGGAAAGTAGCTATCTAAAGGGGTTGTACAGGAGATAGTTTTCGTTTCATTTGTTCGTTCATATGTGAAGAATGAATGGTTGCATGGTCAGGTACATGAGCTTTGGCTTCGATTATGCTGCGCTGCGGTGGATGAGGATCCAGAATTGCTGTGTTGAAGTTTGGATGGCAGACAAGACAAAAGAAAAAAAAAATAGAAAAAAAAGTAGATGCCATGCGATCTTGATCCAGTACTGAATCAGCTTGCGAACATAGCGATTGGGGTATCATGTTGAAGAGATGTGAATGCCATTCGAAGGTTGAAGGTTTGAAATGTTGAGGTGAGAGTTCACACAAACTCATGCATGGAGTGTGAACGGTAGCACCCCTTGTTGGTTGAAGGTTCAAAAGAAATTAGATAGATGCGTAGTTGTGTTGAGAACAAATGCATGTAGAGGTCGAATCCCCCAGGCCGAAAGTAAGGCGGTAAAATCAAGAACTTTTTTTGTGGTGGGAGTCGTAAAGTCGTGAGTCATGATCCAGAAGGACAAGTTCGCAGGCGCTTTGGTGAACAAGCAAAGGCTGAAAATGAATAAGTGGAAAGTCGCAAAGGACGGCTTTGCTGGTGGTTGGTTTGGTTGTCGTCCCGGGCTGGCTGGCTTAGGCCATGCCCCGGAGCTTGCCCCAGCCCTTATTCAGACCTCGGAGAGCACGCTCGCGCGCGGAGCCAGAGCTACTGCTGGTGCCGTTGCTGCTGGCGGAGAACTTTCGCGACAGGCTGCTGGACGAGTCGTCGCTGAAGACCATGTTGCCGGCACCGCCGCGGCCGACGTGGTAGACGGGCGCAGCGCGGCGGAGCTCACGCTCCAACTCCTCGTCGAAGCTGAAGATGGCGCGCTCGCTGCCACTGTGGACGTTCCCGGCGCCGCCCCGGCCAGACTTGAAGGTGCTGGGCACACGCGAGTCGAGGCGCGTCATGGAAGCCGGCCCGGAGGCCGTCTGCGAAGGAGTGGTCTTGGTGCCCTTGAGGTTGATGACATTGCCGGCGCCTCCACGAGCCGTGTGCAGAGCGGGACGGCTGGTGTGAGGAACCGATGGATGCGGTTCAATGACTTGATATGATCCCGGCATGGTGGATTGTGTTGAGGTGTTGTATGTGGGTTGTGGTGGTGTGCGGGTATGAAGAGGTATGTATGCAATTGCGCTAATCGGCGATGACTCAATGCAGCGATGATGCAATGCGATGAGAGACAAGACGTGCAATTGGGACTCGAACTCGGTTTATATGCGAATTGGTATCGAGTCGAGGAGAGTGTGGGGTAGTGGGAGTGAATGGGTGAGGTGAGGATAAATATCCCACAGAGGCTGAACAGTGAAGTATGAAGTGAACGAAGACACACAGCAGGAACTGTGGTTAAAGTATATGATTCAAAGAAGAAAAAGAGAAAGAAAAAAAATTTCTTTTTTTTTCTTTTAATTTTTCTTTTTCCCTGATTGAAATCCACACCTTCTTTCAAGGATGTCGTGATGCTGGTACTGGACTAATTATCCACTATAGCCTCGACCCAGAGGTTGTGGCGGGGACGGAGTTATATAGAATGGGAGCAGCCCCCTTTGTGACGGCAGGACGACTCATGATTGCACCACGGGACAAGCCGAGTGAATTCAGTTGGAGAATTTCTGGGAATAATAATAATAATAATGGGAAGTTGAATTTCCCATTCCAGGCACCGCAAAAGAAAGAGCCAGCAAGAGCCAGCCAAAGCCAGCCAAAGCCAGCCCAGCCAGGATCACACGCGGTGGGAAGTGGAGCGCCAGCAAATTTTCTGCTGGAGAAAAACGAGTGAAAAAAGAGGTTGCCGGCTGAACCGCGCGCATAACGTCGGATGCCGAGGCGGCGCCTGTAAAAGCAGCAGCATTGAGGAACGTGTGCGCACTACGCAGAAGGGGCAGGACTGGTCGGGAAGGGATCCACCACAGCCAAAAACATCCCAAAACATCCCAAAACATCCAGTGCTGCTTTTACTCCTTGGGAATTGTCGCGATCATCTGACAAACCCGTTCCCACTCCCCGCGGGACTAAAACGTAACAGAAACTACCCGCTGCACCAATCAGCCGCAGACGCAACGCCCAGTGCAGTTTCCTGAGGGTAATGGAAATGGGCTGGTCAGTCACGCGTCATCGTCAAGTTCATTTCTTTTCAATTTGCTGCTCGGTTCTTTCCATTCTTTGCAGTTGTACTCGAGAAGTTGGTGAAGAGTCTATTGAAGTGTAAGCAGGGATGGACTAATTGTAAGTAAGGTAACAATTGCAACTATTTCAGTCTTACAGTTGGTTGGTTTTACAGTCTATCACATTGGCAATTAGGCACTCACTCTCTTGGTCTTCCTCGTGGCTCAAGGAGTGTTACTCCCTACTCCGGACTACTCATACCTACTAAATTGAATACTGAGTAGTTCTGGAATTGAGAGCATATTTTTATTCTGATTTTTCTCAAATTGATTACTATTAGTAAATAGTGTGGTGGGCAGGTGCAGACAAGCCACGCTAACCCTCATGGCTGGGCGCTGGGCTGCTGCTTTTCCCCGCAAAAAGCCATCGGAGGAACTGTACACTTGCATCATCGCTGTACATTCAGAATACTTTCCATACTTCCCATACTTACCATACTTCCCCCTCCTCTCGGTCACCTCAACAACGAGCCGAACAAGGGCGGAATGACCGCCAACCTGAGTACCCCTCGAGTACTGCGATTACGAGAGAAATAGCGCGAATGATGCCAGTTTTCAGGTAGTCATCCCACTGCAGGATGATGCTGATCAGGCACAACTAGCGGAATGGACGAGAAGAAGCTAATCCTGCCGTCGCTCGCAGCTGGAGAAGACGTTATTGTGCAGCAGCTTGCACCATTGTGTGTTCCACGTCCCAGCGTCCGTGTGTCAATGGAAAGGGGGAGAATCAAGGCATCACCGGATGTGGTGGTGGTTGAAGACTCGGTTTGTTGTTGATGTTCGAGACCATCGACGTTTAGTCACGTTAGCCCCGATTGATCGTGCGAAGATCATCCACCCGCTGCCCCTCTTGCTCGCTCACCGCCCTTAATGAAATTGTGTGATTCAGTCCACTCTCTGCCCATCATGCTCATAGCCTCATTTCTATTGGCATTGGTGAGCCACAGGAAGAGCCTTGCTGGCCAAGGCTAAGTATTGAGGCCATCGTTGTCGTCGTTGTCGTCTTCGTCTGCCTCATCAGGTGAACAGCTGGAAATCCCACCCAAACCGACTGGAGTCATCAGTCAACCCTGAGTAAGGATGGGCCGCTAGCCCCAAGAGGGACAGCTTCCCCAGAATTAGCAGAAAATTTTCCTGAAACGAGGTGACCGGCCCTGATGGAGAGGGGCCAAACGAAGGATGACGATGGGACCCCCCCCCCCCCCTTTCTCCTCGAATGCCAGAAATGCCTCACTGTGCCAGTGTTCCCAGTGTGCAAATTCACACAGTGCACTGGCCACTGATGCTATTTTCCTCTCCTCCCAGGGGTATGAATTTTTCACCCTTTCCCCACACGACAAGGCTGCTGCTTAGTCACTTTCCTGGGCCAGACTGGCGGTTACTGCGAGTGACACTTGGCGCTGAGAGACATCTCCAACTCTCCAACCGTCTAAGGGGGAGGTGGGAGGGGAAAGGGGGCGCATAACCCCTCGGATTGTCGGATTGTCGATAGTAGTGCATGGATGTGTAAATTGCATCAAGGCATCAAGACATCAAGACATTTCCAGCGAGATTCTGGTTCCTGAATGGCCATGACAACCGAGCCGGTCCAGCCGGCAAATCACCGGCTCCGTATGCATTGCTGGCCTGAGGCGGTAAGGCGGCAAGGCGGCCACGGGAACGGTTCCATCTTCCAAGGAGGTTCGACTTGCTTCTTCCCCGGATTTTCCTGCCGGCATGGCTTGTTTCATCAGTCAGCATTTCTTCCTTTCTTGCCTGTCTCTTCTGAGGAAATAATCTTTCCTTCCCCTCTTTTCCCCGCTGCGAAGCATGACGTCCCCAACCAAACTTCACCTTCCTCTGGCCTTCCGGATCTTTACTCCGTAGCGAGGTCATTCTCCAGCCCTCGGCTGATGCTGGATCACATTTTCTCCAGGTGCTGGAAACGCCGACTACGCCGATTTGTGGGTTCAATGCCAGCACCTGATCATTACAATTCCCGGACTCCCCGCGGACAAGGTCATGAACCACTCCTTGCCGTCCCTTGAATCTGGGGTCAGAGTGATACGTGTTGAGATCCAATTTTGGTCCTCAAGTACGCGAGAGGCAAGAACATGATGACTCACGGGACCAACCCTTCTGCCAGTGGCCACTTTGTCAAGCCCTTCCCCCAGCTGAGGTGCAACAATCATCCAAGGAACAACCTCCGGGGCCCCGGACTATCTCCTCTGTTGCCCTGATGATCATGAACAATCCTAGCCAATTGAGACTCCTTCATTCACCGCTTTTCGAGGGATTTTGCATGGTTGGATATCCCTTTTCGTTTATTTGGTCTTCTGGCAATGCAAGGTGCCTAACAGTCGAGTCTCGGTTGGGCCTCGATCTCAATAGAGGATCTCGTTGTAAGAGCAAGAAATCGAGGGTCATTTGAGCTTTCTTCCTTGGTCAAAGTGACTATTGTGGCTCGCTTCTCTGAGACCCCGAGAATTACGACCTTGTTGTAGACATAGGTAGTGGCACCAATTGTGAGTCAACTCTACCAATTACTGATGTCTATATTGGCAGCCTGCGAGACTGATATCTGGTCGGCAAGTCAATTCATCATCTATGCGGTGTATAAAAAACCCGCTAGATGGGCTTCACATACTCGAGTGGGATCCAGCTGGTCTGGACCCCGTTTTTCTACAGGGAAAGCCAACGCGCAGCGGGTATGAACATATATACCACGACGGCACAGCCTGAGACTACTGGTCGTGATGGGGACAGTTGCTACTCACCGTAGACAATGAAGAATCACTTGAAGAGTTGAAGGATAGTCGTAGTATAGCATAATTGGCACAAGACTACCTGCCTCAACAAACACATCTGAGCACAAGGAGATCTCTGGGACCATGCAGGACTACAGTTTCCAGCTAAGGTATTGCAATATTTTACCGCCCCACGGACAGTCCACATTGCAGCATTGGATCTTTGACATAGCCGTGAAGGGACTACTGTCCCGCCAGCTCAGTATAATTATAGTATTGACTGATGATAAGTCCACACATATGCATGCACACAATGTGCCGACTTGCTGCAGCTGCTTGTCGGCAGGATCCAGGTACTGTACTATAGATAGGGGGTGCCTGAGGCTCGACACCTGGGCTGGGTATTCTGCCCCGTGATACCGCCTTGATATCGCTTCGAACTCCGCCGCCAGTTATTCGTCTCCGACTCAGTCAAAATTTCCGAGTATTCAAGAATTCCACGCGCCAAACTCATACCTCAACGATTTGAACACCCGGCTCTCATCTTTTGCTCATACAAACGCGCTGCACACACCTTGAACGAACCGTCCCGCCCAAGCGCAACGCGCCGATCGAGCGCTACCGAGCGAAGCTTAATACGCCTCCCAAGAGCAATCGCTCTCTCAAGATCAAGATGCCCAAATATAAGTATTCGACCACTTGCTCATCAGGAAACTACTGACAACTCCTCACTCTTCTGTAGGTTATCCTCTCTTATGCGATTATCGGACTATGCGATTACAGTGGTTTGGTGCCTGCGACATCAAGAACTCCGCGCACATCGCGAAATCCCATTCCGGTGCCTTTCAACCACGCCACAACAGAACTGACGGACACTTTCATGCAACAGGTGACTACTGCGATGTCTACCTTACGCACGACTCGATGAGTGTGCGCAAGGCGCACAACTCTGGACGCAACCATCTGAGAAACGTGGTGGAGTACTACCAACGTACGACGTCCCTCGTCCGATGTCAGACCTGCAATGAGTCCGCAACCGTTATCTAACACGCTCACAGAGATCGGACAAGAAAAGGCCCAATCCGTCATTGACTCCATCACATCATCATACGCCGCCGAAGGCCAGGCTGTACCCAACCCTGCGATGGTGCCCCCGGGCGCCTACCCCCCTCCCTTTGGATTTCCCGGTATGTTTCGCAACGTGTACACCAACGCTCCGAACGAGACCGAAAGATTGATCGACGACTGATTGAATGCTTCCAGGCCGCCCAGGTCAACTTCCTCCTCCTCCCTTCGGGATGCCCGCACCTGGTGCAGCTCCCGGAGCCCCAGCCATGCCTCCGCGTACGTGCCTCCCAGCTGCATACATCCTTTTCCCCTTCCCGCACGCAGCACTCTTCCCTCCTCAATCCCAAATTCTAAATTCTGTATATATATAATAACAAGCTAACGAGACTCGCAGCCCCTGGAGCAAGAGGCCTTCCCTTCCCACCCCCGTTCCCCGGCGTCGGCGGCCCCGGTGCCCCCGGCGGTCTTCCTGCCCTCCCCAACATGCCCCCCGGCGCCCAGGGATTCCCTCCCATCCCACCCCCCGGCGGGTTCCCAGCTGGGTTTCCCACGCCTCCTCCCGGCGCAGCTGGGTTCCCCGGCCTGCCTCCCCCGGGCCAGCTTCCGCCAGCCGGGTACAGTCCCAGCCCGACTCCCGGGATCAATGGCCCGCCCGGCTCCGATGCATATGCCCATGCTGCTCCGCCTCCTGGCATGGGTTCTTCGTCTCTGCCCGGCCCGCCTCCGGGATTGGGTGATAGACGATGAAGAACCTGTCCTGATTGCTTTTCATATGATTCCACATCTTTCCCCCACCCCAAAACAACTCATGTACTCTTTGTTTCCCCCCACATGTTCGAAATTACCTTTTATACCTCCTCCCTCCACCTTGAAACGCTTGGTCTGTTGCTTAAGACGGGTGGTCATGTTTCTGTTCCTCATCATCATTCTAAATCCCGGCGTGGTCTCTGAATATCATTTTCGTGAGTTTGGGTTTATCTTTCTTATCTGGTGTTATCATGTTTTATGTTCTTCTTATCGAAATAAAGGAGGAGTGGAAACAGTTGATTAGGAGAATGGAAAAAACAAAGATGATTAGAAGAAGAATGCTAGTTGCTAGCTCGCAGACAAAAAAGCACCCGCGCCTTGTGGTTAGAACGCGTCTCTGCCGTTGAATGCTGGGACATCTAGAATACCATGTCGCCCACATCTACATTCTTCGGCCCTCCCCCATATGGGGCACGGCATGGAAGTAGGTATCATCGCCTACGTCATTGCAGCAGCGATCATCCTACAGATACTTCCTCCTTTTTTCCTGTTTCTCTCTGTTATTCTCCGTTCCCCCAATACGCCCGAACAAGATAGACATATCACGGGATCGGAGTTAACTACGAAACTCAGGAAAAAGACGACTGGAAGAAGCTCTTCGGACACGGGACGAACATAAAAAGAAAAAGCCTTCATTCTTCTTCAATTCCTCCCCAACCTCCCTTCTCTTTTCTCTATTATTCATACATCAAGGAAAGATACAAGGGAGAAGAAAAATATATAGGACGAAGAGGGAAAAAAAGGAATAAATATATAAGATAAAAACAGAAACCCCCCATAGAACAAAGAGTATAACCGATATATATCCAGGATCCTTTGTTGGTTCAAAACGCCAGCGGTAGTAAAACGTGAGAGTAGTAGCAGTAGGAGTAGGTAATATGGAAAGATGGGTTGATTGTAAGGAAGGAAGTAGTGAGCTCCTCCCCCGCCGGCCTGTGGCTCCCCCTTTTGGAAAAAGAAAGGGGGCGTCGGATGTCGGATAAGAGGTAAGCGGATAGATGGTAGGTAGGTGTAGGTAGTCTAGGAGATGGATGGGTCAGGTTGATTGGGGAGAGAGGAAAAAGGGGCGGGAGGGGGCTCTCTGGTATATCACAGCATACGACAAGGGATGTAGGCAAAAAACATGATAACAGAGAAAATGGATGAAGGTGGAAATCAGAGAAGCAAGAAAAACCCAACGCACCTGGTGCGGGAAGAATTGTATAGGTAGTAGAAAGCTAGAATGGCTCGTGAATAGAGTAGAATAGGAGTCAATCCATGCCTTCTCCCCGCACGCACACACACACAAGGCCATAACTTCATCACAAGCAAGGCTAGAAAGCAATTCAGGTGAATTATTTTTCAACTTCAGTGATCATATCCCGCCCCTCTTTGCCATGGACTCGGGTTGTTTTGTTGTCGGTATGCGTGTGGGTTTTGCATGGGAGAGGAGGTGTAGCCACGCGGAACAGGCGATGGTGATCGTCCGAAATTGGCGTCGTGCGAACCGTTGCGGTTGTCGCTTGGGAATAGCGGCAACGAAGGGTCCACAGGGGAGGCCGGCGAGCGCGCAGCGTGGTTCGGCGAGGGCTCAGGAGCCTCGAGGTTCTGACGGCTGACACTGGCCCCGTTACCGCTGGAGAAAGACGCGTTATCATCTTCGAACGGGCTAGACTTATAGGGCGAGTTCTTCATGTCGCCACGTGCCGTCGCACCCAAAGCGTCCAGTTCGGTCGTCAGCTGGCTGCCCGACTTGATGAATGATCCCCGGTCATCCCTCATCGGCTGATAGCGTGTGTCCGGGTTCTTGGATACAATGGCGTAGATAGAAGCGACCAACACCATGATCAAGAGCACCAGGGCGAAGATGGCGTTGATCACGAAGAACACGACTCCCATGACACCAGTAACAATGCCGGGTTGATTGAAGACATTCGAGAAGAAGAGGAGGAAGATGACGTTAAGGAAGTTGATAGCAGCGATGGCGATGTTGTAGATGTTGGTTTTCTTGTCCATCCACGGACGCAGCACACTGACGGCGATGAGCATGCAGGCTTCGATAATAACCAAGGCAATAGTCTGGACGACAGGAGCCGGCTGACTCAAGCCGATAAACATGCCCTTGACGAAGATATAACCGAGGAAAGGAAGAATGAAGTAGTATGCAGTTGCACGATACTGCACATACAAGAAACCCCACTTGTTCAGGCAGGTCGGGTCAGAGAAGAGGATATAGGCCGGATTTTTGTGCATCACAGTTGATCGGTTTGCTAGCCGGAGCACCTTGAGAGATGCCCAACCCAGAGCGGCGACCACCGACAGGAACATGACGATGGCCAGAACCACCTCCGCAGCCGAGTCCCGCTGGGTGAGCTCCCATAGACACAAAACAGCCATTTGGGGAAAGCCGATCAGCGTCAGCCGGAAGAGAATGCCACGGGCTACCACTTTCCAGCCGTTCCGGAAGTCCTGGAACTTGTTGCTCTTCATCCTGCCCTGCTTGGCCAATAGTTCACAGCCAAGCTTGAAAAGGCCGACCATGATCATAACCAGAGCAACGAAGACAACAAAGAAAATGAGACCAGTCATGAAGATGTTCGTCGATTCGATTTTGGCCTTGAAGCCAACACGCTCGATACCTCGTACAATGACGGTAGAGTCAGTCGCTGTCTTGCTGTTCCCTGAAGCGCGCTTGCGCATATAATTCAGATAGCCGCTTGCTCGTCTGAAAATGCCTTGTTCTTCAAGCTCGAGATCACGCTTTCTACGTCTGTAGGTTGCGACCGAAGTTGTCGACAGACTCGATAGTAGCGTCGCAGCGGTACCTCCGGTGGCTCTCTGATACCAAGTACAAATATCCTCCAGAAAGCCGACATGGATGATACCCATACTCCACTGGAAGTTTTGGGTCCAAGCTTCAACAATCGGGGGCATATGTACCGATGTCATGCCAATCATGGCCTGAGACTGCATGAAGCTGAACAGGGAAAGGGCATTGGCTGCGACATGGGCTGCAGTGTTTGAGTGCCCCAATCCCGATGTGATGGCAGAGGCGGCGAGGCCTAATCCGGAGATGACGGCAGTTGCCCAGCCGACACCCTTTTGATAAACCGTCTGGCCGTTTGAAAGCTCTGCCTCCATGCAGGTAATGCTGGAGTTCGTTGACGTGGAATTGATGTAGATACGCACACTAGCGTCGAGATCGGGAACAGTATAGGCGATGCCTAGGAAAGAACGGTTAGCAGGCCTAGGCGCTGCAAGGCATCGCCATTGCCATGGGGCGCTACTCACCTGGGATATCTTTGATCACCGACTCGGGGATGTCCAGGGTAGCTTTGGCAACATCAATGGCACCGGTATTCATAGGACAAAGGCCTGCGATGCCCATTTCACATGGGTCCAGGGTCTCTGACAAAACACTGATGCCGTAGGCTGTGAGCTGCAATTCCGCAGTGACGTAGCCGGAAATTGCTGAAACTCCATCGAAACTGAAGGCGAGTGAGCGATTGCCGGGAGTGAATACGACGCTGAAGTAGGTGACAGTAAAGTTGTTGCTCGCTTGGCATAAGTTCAGGGCGCTAGATTCGATCAATTTAATGGCATTCACCTGCAGGGCGTTGAGCAAGGCGAGGAAAAGCCCGAAGAGGATGGAGGATAATCGCATATTGACCGAGCCGTGTCCGATGACAACAATATCATTAACTGCCACGGAGGGGATCTGTCAAATATTTTATGTAGTAATGCGGAGAAGACGTAGTAATCGAGGCGGTCAAATCGAAGGGTGGTACTCCAGAGCACCAACTTGGCGCAAGCCGAAAGCGGAAGTCGTGGGAAGTCGAATGTCGTCCTGCGGGAGGGTTTTAATGAATCAGGTTCCAGGGAAGAGGTGCTTCCAATGGTCGAGGGCTGAGATGGATCGGTAGTCTAGGAACGTATCGTTGCGAATTACGGTTCACAACGTCATTGATGGTTCAAGGCGGTGGTTGGTAGAAGAAACAGGGTAAATGATCAAGTAATTCTATTTAGTCAAAGGAGTGACAAGAACGCAGTAGTTCGAGTATATAAGCGAGTGTCAGACTGGAAGTCGAGTAGTTTTTCAAAGCGAGTGTGTGGCTTAAAGAAAAATTGGAGAAATTCAAATAATGAGTGAGCGTGGACGGCGACACACACAGTATGGCCCTGGAGGAGTTGTCGGGAGGAGGGGTGGTGGTGGTAGAAGTGGTGGTGGAAGAAAGGGACAGGAGACCGGGTCGAATTCGGGTGCCTGAGTCTCCTCCCTTAAAGTGGGTGCGCTGCTTAAGAAACAACGTTCACACCCTCCTTCAGTCAAGTGAAGGGCAAGCCGAGCAAAACGAAAGAGAGAGAGAGAGAGAGAGAGGAGAAGAAAGAGAGAGACGAAGGGAAAGAAGGTAAGTACAAAATACAAGGGAAGCGAAAGACGAGAATGAAGAGACCTCTCTTTCGACGATAGTCTCTCTCACTATCAAGTTTCACACACACACACTCTCTCTGCTTCTGCTTCGTCGTCGTTCAGTGTTTTCTTCAGGGGAGAAGAGAACGAAAGAGCGAGCGAGACCCGAAGCTGGTCGTAGGAGAGACGGTCGGGAATGCTTGTGAAACCACCTGAGACCCTCTTGCCGGCTGACTCAGCACGGGGGGCAGTTGGTCGGGGGCCAATCAACAGCGCGGGTGGCCTTGTCACGGATAGGTGGGGCTCCGCTCAATCGGGCTAAGCGCCCTGAGTTTACCTAGTATTACTGGAGACGGTATTCTGATTACCGCTCCTCATTCACTAAATAATCTCGACAGTATACTGAGAATAGTACTTTATTCAATTTCTTCTGGGCCTACATAAATTCAATCCCACCCTGGATCTTTGGGGGCAATATATATAAAGAAAGGCATAAGAAAATCAAGGGAAGAGGAAGATGACAGAAATTGGCTGGGTCTTCTTGTTCCGTGGGGGCCCTGTCCCTCTTCCAGGTATGCACTAATGCTGATGCTGATGCTGATGCTGATGCTGCTCCTGCTTCTGCTTCTACTACTGCTGCTATGCTGATCAAGAAGGGCCAAAATGTCAATCAAAACAGGAATGAGAAATTTGCCGCTGGTGCTGACAGAAAGCTAAGCATACCTCTCTGGTGACCTCTACAGTGTGATCATTTGTACGGAGTGCTCATACAAGGTACCATGCAATGCTCAGTTACAGTACGGAGTACCATTAGTTATGCGTACTCCGTGCCTCGTAGTAAGTGCACGCGCGTCCCTCAGGGGGGTTGGGTCTGGGCCGAATGCGGGTGTTCTCTCGCTGAGCTTCTCTCTCTCCCACTTTGATTTGCCTTTCTCTTACCGCCCAGAGTGATAAACCTTGGGGCGCTGAAGTGGGAAAGCGACTGCGACTGGGCGAATCTGGATGGTCCCAATCTAGGTACCCACGGATTCTATGATTTGGAGTCTACGCTGGAGTTCCACTCGACTGCTGCTACCTACGTAGTGTCGTTGTCGTCGTCGTTGTCATACTTAGTCCACGTTACGTTTGGACTCTTTGAGGTCTGGGACACTCGAGCCAGCCTAATTGAGTGAGTGGATCTTTTTGACTACGAGTACGGGTGTTCATACTCGAGTTGATGCCCGTCAGTAGTCACTGGTACAGTACTACGGTAAGTAGGTACTGGGTATGGATGCGCAAGACTGCGACAAATCAGATCTTCGCTCTTTAACTTTTCTTGTTGCACTTGCACTTGACCTCGCCGGTGGTAGTGATATTCTTGCTATTTTTAAACGGACATATGAGTAACTATTCACTCATACTATTTCCCACGAGCGAGAAGCTGAAACTGGTCGGCGCATATTGATCCAGTAGTATAAGCGGGAGACTATGCTGATCGATCCCGCCCCGTGCCTTTGACCATTTTTAATCCGCCCGCGAACTATGGTGTACCTAGTTACTGAGTGTACTGAGTATAGGGCTCTTCTGGTGTCTGATGACTTCTCATGAACCATCGGATCGCTTGTCGTCGACTGCGCCTAGATTGTTCGATCTGGTAGGGCGTTAAGCTTGACTTCAGGTTGTCTTTGCGAACTTGAAAAAGACAGACGCCAGAGGAGTGTCAATTGACCGTACCATACACCTGCTAACTACTACTGAGTACTTCGGGTTGAACTATCTGATCCTCGACGTATTCGTATCCTTTTGCCCAGTTACAGACTACTACCAACAGCCCGAGGCTTACTGCACAGCCTCCCTCTACAGCAGTTGATTAACTCCAGGTCCTTCCCGCACAGCACCAGATGTGGGACTATGAACTCCTTTAATCAATCTCAAGCAAAGTTGTCTCTTTTACAGTGTACAACACGATCTGACTGATGGCATTGTGAGACAAATCGTACTATGCCCTCTCCACCACTCCGTGATTCACAAGCAAATGAGTCTTGACTACTCCGGAGTGTATGGAGTATGGAGTGTTTTGTTTGTGCTCGACATCTTCTGTGCGTCCCTGATCAGCAAGGGAAGGGGCAGTCGATCTTTTACCACTTTAAAACGGTATCTGACTGTACACTTGGCCGTCCGTGTCTGCGCATCATGACGTCTTTCCCCATTGATCCACTCCAACCCCATACATTATTGACCATAGATTTGACCATGGGATATCATGTCTCAATCAGTAGCAGAGAAGACAGTCATGCAGCAATCGATCGAAGAATATCTCCATGAACGTTCTCCTCGAGGGGCTGACGAGCACCTGCACCTGCACCAGCCCTCCTCAGACCGGTCGGTACCTTTTACCTTAATAATCGGAAAAGAAAAAGGGTCCAAAGTTCAAACTCACTCCAACATGCTGGGCGCTGCGAACCATGGCACGCCCCGTCCTATTTTTGGCATTGGAACTTGCAAATTCTTTTCGAAAATAAACCTACCAAAAATTTGCGTGGCTGTCCGCCACACGATCCATTGTAAAATCTAGTCCAGCCTACGATGAATTCGAGCGGTCGTTCTGCTCCGCAACACAACCCTATTTTTTCCCGTTGCGCATTCTTCCAGCCGACTTGACCTTTCAATCCGATCTCTTAGCTGTCAATGATCTGTTAAAACATGCAAGGTGCACTTTCCTGCAGTGACTTCACCCCTTGGGCTTCTGGAGGCTCTGCTCTGTGCAGTCCATGTTTGCTTGGTCCAGGCTCTCAGCCCCTAGCACGGTAAAACGTACCCGAGGTCCCGAGCGAACTTCCTTAGTCATTCAGTTGCCTAATACGCAAGCACTTTGGCTGGGGATCTTGTGTACGCATAAACCTTCTCAAGACACGGCTGGGAATCCTTAGTTACCCCCCCCCCCCCTACTGTACCCATGCAAGTATGTCAGTCTTTATGGACAAACAAGAACTCTCAATGGCTTTCAGTGTTATGTGAACGGATCTTCGGTTCCCACATTACAATGACGTGTCTACGTGCTTCGCGTCTCGGCTGCCCCAGCCGGCCGTACAACAATGGCATCCATCCATGTTCCAGCACACGCTTCCAATGAGATTCTTGTTGTCCAATCACAGAGCTCGCAAGGAGAGCATGGAGCAAAGGATACAGTATAGTATATACATACCGGAACTCGCCTTGAGTTACAGGCCTGTTTCATTTGACCATTGCTCGGCTGTCTTCAGACTTACCAGTTGGACTAGCAGAATGGAAGCTACAACAGCAGATCTGTCTCACGGTTCTCATGTCTTTCCGAACAATTAGAGAGCTTGACAGTTTGCTCCACAGCGGCTTCTTCTCCTTTCACGCCATCTTGGACGAAACTAGCGAAAAGGGGTAGGTTGGCGGTTTGCGCAAAGCGCCAGGCTTCCACGGAATCAAATGTTAGAAGTATACGAATCTTGCCGTACTTGCAAGAGGCTCACATCGTTCATGATTATGTTTGTGGGATGGGGTGAGGCCAGTTAGATTCCATTATTGCCCAATGCTGCTGTTCTCTTCTTCACAGTCAAATTCATATACTGCCGTACGTTTTGGCTAGGGTTGAATGTTGTCGGATTCTCCTGACAGAGCTCTTCTCCTTTTTTGTCACTTGGGTATCATTTCAAGATTTCTTTCGTGGCTATGCAACCGAATTGATTGGAATAACAAGCATTTCATCGGCCTGAGACCGCCCCAAGAACTCCGCAGATTGCGGTACCAAGGACAGTAATGCGAGCGAGGGCTTATGTGGCAGGCAGCATAATTGTTGCTTTCTGGGGCAGTCTTCTGTCTATTCGCAATCGTCCCTCAGAGATAACGTCGACATGTTCCATGAACGTCAAGGCTTACTCCTGATTCCATCGAAATAGAATGAGCCCAGAGGCTGAAGCGACGTGCTTTACGCGACTAGTTGATTTGGTATAGTCCTAGAGGCATGGTACCTATAAGACTGATTGATGCCAAGATGTCTACCTACCTGACAAGCGGCAAGCCTTCACAATTCGACAATATGCGGCTCGTAGTCTGTCACTTGATAGCATCTATGTCCTTCTGTATTATCCGGGCTGACAAGTCGCCACGTATAGGAGATTACCAGTCGTAATTTTGAGTTTCCTGCTATTGAAGCGCATCGGCGGGATGTGCTTTGATATAGTTTCTGTATGCCTCAGGCACCTGGCTTCTGTGGCCCACTCTTATCATTCTCCTATCGACACGTGACGCGGAGTTTGGCAGAAACGGAGGAAAAAAAAAGAGAAAAGCGGCCTCGCGATTCCAGGCCCTGCACTTCCACCATCAGATCTATTTTTTTTCGCAGTGAGGGATTCGTCGACACCAAACAACTCCGCGAAAATGCCGATCCCCGTGGACTCCGCCAAGTCTCTCTCCAAGAAGCGCAAGAGAAAGCACGGCGGAGGCGCCCGTCCTGCGACCGACAACGAGGAAACCTCCCCAGTCCAGAATGAAGCCGTGACCAAAGTGGCCGATGCTGTGGAGGAGGAAGTTAGCACGACCCCCAAAAAGAACAGCGACAAGAATAAGAAGAAGAAGGAGTCCTCCAAGAAGCGCAGAGTCGACAACTCCGACGAGGATGAGAATGACAGCGACGAGGAGATCCGCCAGGAGGAGGTAGAGGAAGAGGGCGAGGGTGAAGAGAGCGCCGATGATGAAAAGACTGCCGGTGCCGACCTTCCTTCGATCGATACTGTCCGTCTGCCTACGACGGACTCGGAGCCTAAGAAGTTCTCGGAATTGAACCTCTCGGAGAAGACGATGAAGGCTATTCAGGACATGGGCTTCGAGACCATGACTGAAATTCAACAACGGACCATCGGCCCGCTGCTCGCTGGTCGTGATGTTCTCGGTGCTGCGAAGACTGGTTCTGGAAAGACTCTCTCGTTTTTGATTCCTGCTGTGGAGATGTTGAGCGCTCTGCGGTTCAAGCCCCGTAACGGTTCGTTGCCGATGAGCTCGATCGTTCGATCCGGTTGCGTGCTAATTCGCTTGTCATAGGTACTGGTGTTCTTGTGGTTTCCCCCACCAGAGAGCTGGCCCTGCAGATCTTTGGTGTCGCTAGAGAATTAATGGCACACCACTCCCAGACGTATGGTATTGTTATCGGTGGTGCCAACCGAAGAGCTGAGGCCGAGAAACTCACCAAGGGTGTGAACTTGCTTATTGCCACCCCCGGACGTTTGCTCGATCACCTGCAGAACACCCCCGGATTTGTCTTCAAGAACCTGAAGACGCTTGTTATTGGTAAGTCGGTATTGAATTATCGTAACTTGGATGGTCTAACATCTTTCAGATGAGGCGGACCGTATTCTTGAAGTCGGTTTCGAGGATGAAATGCGCCAGATTGTCAAGATTCTGCCCTCCGAGGAAAGACAGACGATGCTGTTCTCCGCTACGCAAACCACGAAGGTCGAGGACTTGGCTCGCATTTCGCTGCGACCTGGCCCTCTCTACATCAACGTTGACCACCGCAAAGAACATAGTACGGTCGAAGGCCTGGAGCAAGGCTACGTCATTTGTGAAGCGGACAAGCGCTTCTTGCTTCTGTTCTCCTTCCTCAAGCGCAACCTCAAGAAGAAGATCATTGTCTTCTTCTCCAGCTGTAACTGTGTCAAGTACCATGCTGAATTGCTCAACTACATTGATCTTCCCGTTCTCGACCTCCACGGCAAGCAGAAGCAGCAGAAGCGCACCAACACCTTCTTCGAGTTCTGTAACGCCAAACAGGGAACCTTGATCTGTACTGATGTTGCTGCTAGAGGTTTGGATGTACGTTACCATAAATCACTATTACGAGCCACATTTCTGACGTTCTTCCTTTCTAGATTCCGGCCGTCGACTGGATCATCCAGTTCGATCCCCCAGATGACACCAGAGACTACGTTCACCGTGTCGGTCGTACGGCTCGTGGTGTGAACGGTAAGGGACGCAGTCTGATGTTCCTTCAGCCTTCCGAGGTTGGATTCTTGAAGCACCTGAAGGAGGCTCGTGTTCCCGTTGTGGAGTTCGATTTCCCCGCCAGCAAGATCGTCAATGTCCAGTCTCAGCTTGAGAAGCTGATCGGACAGAACTACTACTTGAACAAGGTAAGCTGGACTACTGTCTTTGTTGTTCCGACCCGGATATTAACGTGTCATCCAGTCCGCCAAGGAAGGCTACCGTGCCTACCTCCAGGCCTATGCATCGCACTCACTCCGCTCCGTTTTCGACGTGCACAAACTCGACCTGGTCAAGGTGGCCAAGGGCTTCGGCTTCTCGACGCCACCCCGCATTGATATCACACTGGGCTCCAGCATGAGCCGCGACAAGAAGCAGCAGCAGCAGGGACGGCGCAACTACGGCAGCCAGCCCAATAACAAGGGGCTGAAGTTCAAGCGGAAGCACGACGATGAATGAGTCAGCGCAGAGCAAAAGTGATTGATTGTAACATTGTGCGGTTTTTGAGTATTGGCATATAGTCTCGGAGTTCGATATTGTGGATATTTGGCTTGTCTACTACATATGGTTGATTCACAATTGTTAATCGTTTCTCTTTTCATCCGAGCATCCAAGCAGAGCAGGAGGCGGGATTCAGACGCATCGAAGTCATCGCTATGAAGGGATAGTAAATACTTTCTGATGCATATGCTGAAATGCAATTCAGTAATGGCTGAGTAACATCGCATCACAGTCGCTGGGCCCGTCATGCTCCGTCTCTCCGTTAAGAAGAAACTACAGACTGGCATGT
This sequence comes from Aspergillus brunneoviolaceus CBS 621.78, assembly GCF_003184695.1. Classification (NCBI taxonomy): domain Eukaryota; kingdom Fungi; phylum Ascomycota; class Eurotiomycetes; order Eurotiales; family Aspergillaceae; genus Aspergillus; species Aspergillus brunneoviolaceus. The sequence continues at coordinate 28,218 of NW_020290761.1, read as the reverse complement.
AGTCCCATGATTCATGATCAAAGATGCGCATTACATCCAAGAATGGGGCCATTGACAATGCCTGCGGTAATATGAGTGGTACAACCGCCAATTCCATGCATTTCCTGTCAGATGTAAGCTCTAAACAGATCCGAGCTCAGCGCAATATTGGATGGACATCAGAAGCAGTAAAATCGATATCTTAGCTACTTAGAGTCAATAGATTGGGGTTGAATAAGTACCATACTAATAAAGTTGGCATTCACCGGGTGTGGCATGGCCTCCAGCTCAGGTTCCATACAGTACCTCCTCTATTCATCATATCATTGATCATCATAGATAGATCTACCTGCCTAATCTGGCAGGAAAGAATGAAGGGCTGTGACGAGAGATTTCTACACTTCTCAGTGACCAGAAAAAGAAGTTGAACTCTTCCTCTCCGCCTTCTACTCGAATTCGCCTTATGGGGTTGGGTACAAATTAACCCCATACGGGCACTGCTAGTGTGGTTGAACAATTGTTCTTTCGCAGAAAAACACAATCCATTGCGATAAAAGAACTTGCTTGCTGCCCGGTCCGTCAAACGGCTGCACATCCGATCTGCGTCCTGACTCCTGCCTAAGTGCCGGCTGCCATTGCTTGCTTCCCCCCTCCGATCGGGTTTCTCACCGCAGGACAGACTTCCAATTGTGAGAAAAACAGCGTCGGCAGTTAGATGCATCTTGCTTTCAAGCCTTGTCTTTCACTTGCAAGGAGCATAGGTGGCTGGTCGGGTAGAGTCTCTCTTTTCTCCTCCCCTTCCGGTGGCTGGCAGGATAAGTGAGTGGGTGACCTATGGATGGATCCCCCTGCCGTCGTTCGTCCCGTGAATCCACCCATTCAACTCCATCCCATGGCTAAGTACCAGAAATCAGACATTGAGAAAAAAAAAATAACAAAACCAACGTTGCATGCGACATGGCAGTAAGCAGCCTGAACCTTGATCGTTGTGGTCCTACTGGATGACCTTCGTGACGGCGGTCACCAATCAACGAGGGAGTCTCGCATTCGACGGGATGTGATGAGTTGGCAGATTTTCTAGGTATCGTCCGAAGAGACCGGAACGTTGGTCGTCCTGGAGACCCGCGTCCGGTCGGCGGGTGTTCAAGAAAGAAAAGACGAACAGGCCTTGTCGGTGGGACCTTGGCCCTTGACTACTTTGGAGCTTTGCTCTGCCTGCGGCCTGGGGAACAAGACAGACTCTCGAGCCCGCGGGTCCGCGGCGGGTCGGACAGGCCCACCGCTAGGATAACCTGGAGTCCTGGATCGGTCTCCCTCTGCGGTACCTACACTAGTCGTTTGAATCTGATGCTCTCCGCCATGAAGCAGATGATGATGAAGGTGATGATACTGGAGTAGTACCCATAGTGGTGATGGTCAACAGTGACGCCGCGTCGTTTCAGCTGTGAAGATCGTGGCGAATTTATGATGGGTCACAGAGAGGGCTGCTTTAACAAATGTTCTGGTTGCTCGTGTTTCATGCTCTATAAATCCCAGCTAATTTCCCGGTCGCAATTCGCGACAACCTGTTCTTCTCCAGCTCATTTCTTTGCCAGAATGGGTGGATGGAAGACGATGAAAGACGACTCGCTCTTGTGTTCGCTTTGGCTCTACTCCCCTCTCACACCTGTACAACGGTTATAGGACCAACCAAGCCACAGAATGCCAGACGGACAGGATACAGATCACATCTTGGGTTGCACCACGGAGGCAATAACCCGTTTGTCGCTTCATGGTAGGTATGAAAGGTAGGTATGAAATGTTGACAACATCCCTGGCGCGGAAAATTCCTATCCTACGGAACTCGAGGCTTTCTTGCGGTTCAGGTTGGGTGTGGCAAGACCGGAAAACCCGAGAGGAGAGCGATTGATGTCGAACGATTCGAGAAAACACCTCTGGAGGTGGATAAGTGGTACTTATTTATACTTCAATCCCAAGGGGAGGTTCAGATCATCGCGCAAAGCTCGGTCACCTTGCATGGATCTCACTTTGCTGGGAATCACGCATTACTCGCTCACGCATACACGTAAGAAGGGAAAGCCCACTTCTACCAATCCCAACCAACGTGGAAGAGAGCAATGGAGCGATGGACACCCAAAGCGAGGACGATCAAAGCTCACTCAGCCGAAGATAAGGTGGGAAACCCAAAGAGAGCGAAGCTGGAGAGTGGTGCTTATGCTCTTAGTGTAAGGGCGAAAGTGGTGCTCTTATTGTTTCGATGTTGTTGTTGGGTGACAATTCTTTCTTTTCTTTTTCCCTGTCTCGAATTTTTATTTTCTGTCTCAGAAAATCGATTCTGTGCCAGCTCATCCATTGTAATCGACGTACCTTACTTAAGTTTGGCTGGGACGACGACAAGAAGGAGGAGGAAGAACAAGAAGATGATAGTTAGTGGTGGCTAACTTATGAGTACTGACTTAACAGCTAAATCCAACTAGCCATCATCAAGTGTTGATATTCTTTGACCAGCCTTCTGCTTTTTTTTTCTGCTTGCCCACTTTTTCCCCTCCCCTCTTTCTCTTCCTCTGTTAGCTTCGGAGTTATTCCCGCCAAACCCTGTCTTGTACCTGATTCCATCTCCTTCACTTCTGCTCCCTCCCTCTTTGGGCTGATAATTGGATTTCCTTTTCCTCCAGGTGCTCCTCCGTCTAGATTACTATTTTATTTTATTTATTTATTTATTTTGATTTTGATTCTTATTGAACATTGTCATTTGTTTCTTTTTGCAACCTAATTTGCCTTTGCTTCCTTCCCCTCTCTCCTTCGGTGATCTCTGGCTGGACAGCCACCAATGCATGGGGACTCTTGCGGTGAATGCGCATGGCCACCAGCTAGATGATTGATTGACTGATTCAGTTATCCACTCCCAGTGAGCGATCTACAACAACTCGCCTCTTCTTTCCTTCTCGCGCTCTGTCGCACGTTCTCTTTCTCCCTCTCTTCCTATTCTCCCAGTCGACTTTCTCACTAAGGTCATTCTATCTTCCTGAGTTCTTCCGCGGGTGGTAAAGAGAGAGAGAGAGAGAAGAGTCGCCTACTGTTGCTACAATCACGTCTAATCCAACCGTCCATCCATCCCTCCATTTCTCCACCACCCTCCCTCTCTCCAGTGCTGGTACGCTGTTCTTCCTTTGCTTGTTGCTGATATTGATCGCATCCTTACCTTTCCTGCCTCCATCCCCACTCCCTCCTCACTTTCATCTTTGCTTGCATCTGTTTGTCTGCAGTTGTCTGCAGTTGTCTGCCACTGTCTGCCACTGTCTCCAACCCACTTACTGCACCTTCCGATCGGTCCGAGCTTGTGGTGAGACTCCAATCTGCTAACTGGCAGTCGGGGATCCAGAACCAGTTCCTGTCATCCAGCCTTACCATCTATCCATCTATCCATCCACCTATCCACCCATCCACCCATCCACCCATCCACCCATCCATCCATCCATCCATCCATTCTGTTCATCGCTTGCCCTTTGCTCTTCCTTTCTTATCCCTTCCCTCCTTTCTTTCTGCACGCTTTCTCCCCCTTCTCCAGATCTCAGATTAAGAGCAAAAAGAGATCAGCCCCCCTCTCAAGGTCCTAAAAAAAGAAACCCCGAGCCCGATTATGATTCGGTTCGGCTGAGAAAGGAAAAGACAACGAGACTTACTCTCTCGATTCTTTTCCTTATCGACCATGATGGGCGTCGAAACGCGCCGCAGACCGGTCCTGCCTGCCCCCACTGAATCCATTGTCGACACCAACACCACCGGCGGCAGCGTCACAGGCACTGATCTGGCAACTGACATCTCTCGCCGCACAGACAAAACCTCTTACTCCATTCCAGACGACGGGACTCCCGTCACTATCCCCACCCGTCGGAAACAACACCATCGTTCCCGCGGGGACGATTCCAAGCTGTCCCGCTCGTCGCAACACTCCCAGACCTCCCTGCTCATCGAGTATTTCGAGGGCGGGAAGGGTTCTGGCTCCCTGGTTTCGCGGCCCAGCGTCCGTGTCCGAGTGACCCCTTCCTCCGCGCGGAAGCTGAAGGACCAAAGAGACCATATTCAAATCACCGAGTCTAGCGGCAACCGTAAACCGGTTTATTCCCGCCGCATTTCCCTCAGCTCGCCCCACAAGCACCGGTTACTGGCCGAGTCCGGCCCCGATGATCAAAGTATAAGCTCCTCCAATTCAGCTACCGATGAGAACCAGCCTCCTGGCCATTCCCCCGTTGAGATTGAGCTCATGGATCGCCATCGTGGTAGTGAGGTTTCCAGCCTGTCGCGCGACACACGGTACATGCTGCCCGCCTCGGATATCTCCTCCATGCCTGCAGATAGCATGCTGGATACCCCCTCGTCTGGCCTCCGTCGCAAACGCAGTCAAAGCCTAGAGCGAGGTCCAAGCCACGAGTCCAAGGACTACCTTAAGACCCCGAGACGACAAAGAAGTCGCAGCCTAAGCACCGAGCGGATCGCTCATCGCGTGGCAGAAAAGCTTAGCAGCGATCCTCGCGACGGCTCCCGACAGCGTCGACGGGCAGAGAAAAGTAAGTTCGACGACAGCGAGGAGGCCGATCTCAAGTCTTCCCGGCTTCGAGGGCACGACGACATGATCAGTCCCGAGTCCAGCCTCCTCAGCGCCTCGGCCGTCTCCTCGCATCGCCGATCCGGTGACCAGTACTCCTTCCGATCCGGGACCTCCAAATCGTCCATCAACAACCCGAAACTACTTGAAACCGTCGAAGACGCGATTCGGAGGTTGATCCTGCCCGAACTGAAAGAGCTGAAGAAAGACCAAAAAGTCATGTCGAATACTTCCAAGTTTGACCGGGACATGAATGCCTCGCACTCCTCCGCCAGTACACCATCACGGGATGGACTCGGAAGGCGACTGTCAAAACACGCAAGTGCGCCTGACGTTAGGAAGCCCAAAGTTGTTCTCAACAAGGATAGTCGTGACGAGGGGATCACTATTTCGGGAGATTCAGTCCCCTCTCGGGCCGAGCGGCGATCGAGTAAGGGTAGCGAGAAGTCTCCAGATATTGGCTACGTCAAATGGGCCAATCGGCCAGAGTTGACTGAGCAAGAAAAGCTGCGGCGCCAGCGAAGCAAAGGGCTGCGCGAGGCAGAAAAAGCGGGCCTCGTCGGTAGCGCCCTAACAGCGGCGGCTCTCCAGCATCACGATTCGCGATCGAGCTTGGCTAGTAGCGAAGGTAGACGCAGAAGCAGCGGCCCCCAGAGCCCGATAGGAGGCATCAACGAGACTGAGCTGGTCTTCCAGAGACACAACATTGCTCCCATGCCGTTACGCAGTGCAATCGAGTCAGATCTGACAAGGGCTTCACTGCTCTCAGAGCAGTCTGCCGATCCCTATTCTTACGAGGAGTCTAAAGAACACGACATCTCGCGTGGGTCGTTTTACCAAACCATCTCCCCTACTCCACGATCCCCGGGTCAGGCTTCTCTGGACTCGCAGCATGATTTGAAGCTCAAGCACAGCAACCTATCTAGCCATAACTTGTCTCTGCGCAGCGTCTCGAGTCATTCGTCCGTCGGAGGTGCTTCGGCCGGAGCTATTGCGGCGGCGGCTGCAGCCAACTTGCTTGATGTACATGCAGGACACCATGACACCGATTATAGTGACCTCACAAGCCGACGACGGACACTCAGCCCAATTCAAAGCGTGGCGAGCAACATCAGCCAGTCTCCAGTAAAGCAGAACTCGACTTCTTATGATCACCACGACTTTTCCGACGATGAAAAGGGGCTGGAGCCGCGTTTGTCCATTGATTCGCTCTCGTCTGCTCCCAGCACCAACCTCGCAAGGTCAACCCGCCCGGAAGGACTCAGCATCAATAGTCAGACTGAGTCCCTTCGAAACCAATATGATCCTGGGCACGAGCTGGGCTACGAGGAGACGCCTAGAGCATCGCCACGAGGCAGTCGCTGGGTTGAACATTCGGATGGAGAAGACGACGGCGACGACTATGCCCACTCGACTGCGAGCACTGAGCGCAACAGAATGCCTGGACACAACGAGGACAGCGAGGTTACTTTCATGGACCACGCGAAGCAAGGCCAACCTGTCGCTGAAGGTGTCGCCGCCAATCCTCGCTTTGTCCATCCCCTCGCCGTAGAGTCGGCAGTGGCTTCGCTCTTGGATCCCACTATTCTAGACACCAAGTCCAGTCAGTCTGCTGCTAATCGCTCCATGAACGACATTCCCGAACAAGCCGAGAGCGATCGGGATGAGGCGATGGACAAATTGGATGACTCTCCTCATGCTTCTCGCCAAGGAAGTCCTCTCAAGCAAGGCCACAATGTGTCAAGTCCTGATGCTACATCGTTCCCGAGACGTATGGGTGCCACTTCGCCTCCGCAGAGTGTGACCCAGTCTTATGAAGACTTGACAGATCCTACTCACATGTTCGCCGGAATCCGCGACCAGAGCCCCCTTCCCGAGGAAGACCCACTTCCAGATACTGAATCGGAAATCAATACCAATCCTTCCATTATCCAAGGACCGGCGGCTCAAGAAGCTAGTTGGTCGTTCAATCAGACGCCTTCCAAAGATGCTCCGTCTCCTCTCTTCGATAAGGGTGGCGCCGTTTCTGGTGCGGCTGCTGGTGCGGGCCTGGGTTTGGGGTCGGTCGACCAAGCACAATACGACCAGGAATATTACCCCGAGGACGAATATGCTGCAAATGACTACTACGACCAACAATATTCGCGGCAATTGTATGGGACACCTCTTGGAGCCAAAGACGAGGGCTATGTCTCGGCTGCCAATCCCCGTTCTCCAAGCGTTGATACGCCTGAACCATTGAAAAAAGGGATGGGAGGGATTGATGCCAACATGGGTATGTTCGACAGTCCCATGGGAGCTGGTGATTTCGTACCCGGCCATCAGCGACAGCTGAGTGGGTACTCCCATGGGGTTGGATCTCCGCTATATGACAGTGCCACTGGCAAAGGCATCGATCGTATTCAGTCCAAGGACATCGTCGCACTCATGGACCATGTAAGTTCCAGTTCCCTTTCGTCAATACTTAGACAACTCTGCTGACACTGCCTAAGCTTACTGTACGCGATGCGCAACGGAACGCCAGAGATACGGAAATTCTGGTGACGCTGGTTCGAAGCGCGGCCGAGATGCGCAACTCGTTCGAGGAAATGAAGAAGTTCATCGCTCAGCAAGATGGAATGCTCATGGAGGCCAGCGACAGACAGCACGAGCGTACATATCGGGCTGTTGGCGGACCGCGCCCACTGCCGGTCAGTGCGCGCAGCGCTCGTCAAATGTCTGTGGACGATGGCGAGGAACTGAGCCAGAAGCGCAAGAACATCTTCAAGCGTGCGCTTAAGGGCCTGAGTATGAAGAACTCGAATGATCTGACCAAGATCGAGGATATGTTGGAGCAATTGCTGGAGGAGGTTGAGGCTCTCCGTCACAATCAGGATCACGGGTTTCCGCGCAATGGTAACCGGGCTGCCAGCGTGGATCCGGAAGGCTATGAGCCAGAAGGTCATGCGGGAACTTCCTCTCCTGGGAATCCCTCCGAATACCTTTCGACGTCGTCACAGCTCGCCCAGGATCCCAATCAGTTCCGGAAAGGCCTCGAGAACCGTGTGAGCACGGTCCAGGAGGTTGATGAGGATATGGAAGACGATCGCGGGGAATTCCTGAGCCCTCACCTGGTGTCTCAGCCGAACCTCAACAACCGACAGGACCGAGCTGGTTCGGCTCCTGTCTCAACACCCCCTCGGGACGCGATGGCCTCGGGGGCTCTTAGCACTGACACCACCCCGAAGACTACCGAGAAGGCAAAGAAGCACAAATCCAGCAGCTCCTCGTTCTTTCCCAAAATCTCACGCTGGTCGAAGACCACCGCCTCGTCGATGGGTGACAACATCCGCAACAGCATTCAACCGAATCGCAAAGAGCGGGCGTCTTTTGATGCTTCGCGCTCCGGGTCCGACCTCGCACAGGGGCCATATCAAACGACAAATTATTATGATCCTCAGGGCGAAGATCGACTGCGCTCCACTTACACCTTAGATGACCAGCAACATGAGAACCGACCACCGTCGCCGTTGGTGCCATCTCAGGTGTCTGAAACGCCCAAGTACCGGGCTCACCGCGGTAGCCTCGACCTGCACCATCCCCAACCCCGCCAAGGACCCACCGGACGGTACCAATCCCAGCTGGAAACGCAGGCTCAGGTTTACACTGCACCGTCCGACCACTGGGGATCGAATCCCAGCTTGACGGGTGTAAATGCCAATCCGCGCTACAGTGGTGGCGGCCGGCTATCTCCCATCTCGGACGCAGGTTATTCAGAAGCCAGTTCTCGCCAGACGGGACCCCCGCGACCCCCGAAGATCAAAGACGAAGGGCCCCTGATCCCGGAGAGGCCCCCCAAGGTTAAGGATGACGACGAGCGGTCGTATATGGATCGTGTCGTTTCACGGGTCAGTGTGCATTCCTGGAAGGGACGGCTGAAACGAGCTATGCTGACGAGATTTCTGTAGAGTTCTGCTGTTCAATCCCCACGCAGCACGCCTCCCCCGCGCAAACCGACGGGGCCTCGCCCCCTCAACTCGGGCAGTCAGTACAGCCCGGCGCGACGGAAGCGAAGCCAGTATCGAGCGACCAGTCCGGAGCAGGTTGATGCCGAGCTTGACTAGACGTTTCTGATTTCAGTTGATACCCTTTCTTTTCATTGTTTTGATTTGTTGCCTGCGGACCGTTTACGACATAATGACATGACTAGTTGCACCATGTGCTATGACCAGCGTCTTGCATTTGTGCGAGCGTGATTTCTTTTTGTGTGGGTGGACGAGGTTGTGGCTGTGAATTTTGTTATACCATGTATCCATTTGCTGTCGTGTAGTGATGCGCTACATATTGACTTGATTTGATGCGGTGACTGGAGTGTGAGTGTAGAGTGGCTCTAGCCTCTAGTTGATAATTGTTAGTTGCAGTTAGTGTCAGGTCATAAGTAGCAGCCAGGCTTTATGCATGGCGACTGTAGCTATCCATGATTGCCGTTAGCTTATCGGTTTGTGGTTGCTGGCATGGGGGGGGGGTTGGGGTTAGAGTATGAGAAGAATGGGGGGGGGGGGAAGAGGGATAAGGGGGGGTTGCATGTCAATTCCCCAACTACCTAGTAGTAGTTAGTAGTAGTCATGATGACATGGAGACTCCAACCGCCATGGACCTGCCATGGCTCTCAGCTCTATCGTGTTTGATGGGTGTTTGAACCACGGAAATGTTCCGTATGCGGGGTAATCAACACGAAGTATAAGACCCTTAAGACCTTCCCTCCCCTCTCCCCTCTCCCCTCATCAAGTATTCCATCCCATCCTCAACCTCGTTTCAATAACTACTAAGTTACATACCTATGCACCATGCCAGATTCACCCCCATCATCTCTCGACTTCATCGTCTGCTCAACATGCGGCACGCAATTCCCCACCACCTCGCCCCCACCCAACTGCAAGATCTGCGATGATCCCCGCCAATTCATCCCTCCAACGGGGTATGTACAGTATACGTATACAGTGTCTACCTCCCCTTCCAAGTTCCCCAGCATTCACCAACACCAGCACATCACCCAGAGTCCCAGAGCCACCCAGAAGTTCTAACAAACCAGACAATCCTGGACAACCCTCCGCGCCCTCCGCCACCATCCAAACCCCAGCACAAACCAATCCCAAACCCAGACCCAGACCCATGAGCCCCACCAACCCTACCACAACGAATTCCACCCCCTCCAGCCCAGCACCGACCCCAAAACCGACCTAACCACATCCTCCCTCCTCGCAATCCACACCGTCCCCAAACTCGCCATCGGCCAGCGCGCCTTCCTCTGCCGGACCCGCCGCGGCAACATCCTGTGGGACTGCATCCCGTTCCTGGACGACGCCACGATCGCCCAAATCGAGGCGCTGGGCGGGCTGCGGGCCATCGTCATCTCGCATCCGCACTACTACGCCACGCATCTGGAGTGGGCGCGCGCGTTCCGGTGTCCGGTCTTTTTGGCCGCGGAGGATGCGGAGTGGGTTGTTCGGCGGGGGGAGGAGCAGGTGTTTTGGGTGGGGGGGCGGTTGGATTTGGGGGAGGTTTTGGGGAGGGACGTAGAGGAGGAGGGGGGTAGGGGTGAGGGTCAGGGGGAGGGTTTAGGTGAGCTGGAGGTGATCAAGACCGGCGGCCATTTCCCGGGCAGTACGGTGCTGTGGTGGCGGGCATTGCGGACGCTGCTCATTGCGGATACGATCGGGACGGTGCCGAGTGGGATCTATCATGTCGACCGACTGCCGGGGACGGCGTCGTTTACGTTCCTGTGGTCGTATCCGAATATGGTTGGTCGCCTTTGTTGCCGGTGCTTCATCCTTCTTGGGGGGGTTTGCTGACTTGGACCTGACGGTAGATTCCCTTGCCGCCGGATGAGGTGCTGAATATCTGGAAGGCGATCAAGCACACCGACTTTGATTCGACGTATGGCGCTTTCGTGGGGATGCATACGCACGGGGATAGCAAGAAACGCGTTCTGGAGAGTGCTAAGATCTTCGTCCGGGCTATGGGGTATCTGGATCATGCCATTCATAAGGAATTCTGTTTGTGACAAAGCATCTAAGGTATACACTGAGCGCGGCTCTCTTCGTTATTGTACAGTACAATCATACCAGGTCCCTGTCATGGCGGGTGCATGAATGCTCTCTCACACAGCACGGGAAGCCTGTGTACTCTAAGGTACAGTTCAGTTAATGATACTTACATCTTTGACCTGACAACACTCGGCACACCCACTACCCTAAACTTCGGTATACGGCCTCATAGAAGTCTGCAATCCAGGAGCAACAGTGGGAGCGTTGTTCTCTTCATTCTCCGCGGGTCCAGCACCAGGACGCTGCGTCGCCGTGGCCAACCAGCTCAACTCCACCCCATCGCTGATGGGGAACTGGCCCGGATAACTGTCCACCGAGCACGCCGGCTGCAAGCGGTCCATCGTCTCCTCGACGACGACGGGCTCGGCGCGGTGGTGCGCGGGCACCTCATTACTCTCTGGCGCGACGACCGAGACCATCGACCACGGCTGGCTCAAGACGCTGAACCGCAATCGCTCCGTCATGAACCCGGAATAGCGGATGTGGGGCAGCACGATACTCTGGCGGCGATCCGACCCCAATGACAGACTCCTCCTGAGGGTGGCCGAGTAGATCGAGTCACTCATCCGCGGCGGGTAGACGACGTTCTGCTGCTGCTGCTGCTGGTGCACCTCAACCACTGAATTCGCAGTCTTGCTGCCAATGGCGGAGTGGCTAGTCACGGCGCTGTCTCCTCGACTACGTTTCACTGGGCGGTTGGACGGCCGCAGGGAGAGGATGCTCGCAGCAGGCAGTGGCCGTTTCGGTCGGAGCGAGGAGCCGCTTACTCGCTCGGTGGCCGTGGGGGACGTCGCTAGACTCTGCATCGCCTGCGTGTCGGCGGTGGAATGGCGCGGATGCGCTTCGGGGTCATCGGGGTGGGAGGGGTCGGCGGGCTCGAGGCCCAGGATGAGGGAGCTGAGGTGAATGATGCGGCGCTCTTTGCGGTGGATGGACTGGCAGAGGCCGTGGCGATGGGACAGCTCGGACGACGGGTCGATGTCACGGAGAAATGCCACGAACAGTAGCAGGTTGAGCATCAGGATGGTGGCCGTGAGATGGAGGGCGCGAGTGAGGCTGGCACCCGGGGCAGAGGCCATTTTCGTGATGGACGATCGAGCAGGTCGGTTGGGGGTTGTAAATGTGGCGATCGGGAGAGGGGGTGGTGAGATGAAAAAGATAGTAAATGCTTCCATGGTGTGGTTTCGAGGTTATTTTGTTTTAAGGGAGGCAGGATTTGGGAATGGTGGTGGTGGTGGTGGTGGTGGGAGTGGCAGTGAGGAGGAGGTGCATCGGCATTGCAGGAAGGAACCACCCTGTGGTTTGGTCCTTACATGCTGATTTTCTTCAATGGACATGATGAAGATGGATGATGAATATCTGCATTCTGAAGTAGTGCAGAGGAGACACGAATCCAATATTCACCATGCAGCACTTGTGTATAGTAGTTGTGTATGGTTATTGTCTCCGCATTCCATCGACGATGACTTTTCTTTATCTTATCGGCGGCTGCGGAGCCACTCGGACCCGCAAACGTCAGACTTTCTCCCCTCCTCTCTTCCTACTCTCCCTCTCCACTCTCTCCGTCTCCAACATCCTGAACTATCCTGGACTGACTCACAATCTTATCGGATTCAATGCTCCTCTCTCCCTTCAATTCATTGCGTCTCTACCATCGCTTCATGGCTACTCTCTCCTCCGCAGCAGCCCCGCAATCTCCCCTGCGTCAACGGCGCTTCGCTCCTCTCAATGCGGAGAACTCGCGAGATTCCTCCGCACCCGCGCTGAGGGGCATCGTCTTCGATGTCGACGGCACATTATGGTGAGTTTTCAGGTTATCTTTGCTTCATCCTATGCTTCTTTCTCTTCTAAACCATTTACTCTATTCCTCCTCCTGCCCCTCCTTTCCCTCAGCCAACCCAATCAATCTAACAAACCACGCAAAGCCTCCCCCAAAACTACATGTTCGCCGAGATGCGGTAACCTCAACCCCTCCCCCCGGCGCATACTTGTCCAACTCCACCCATCCTAAACCTCCACAAATAGAGCCGTCCTCAACATCGACAAGAAAACCGACATCCTCCACCACATCGCCAGCCTCCCCACCGCCTCCGCCCAAATCGAAGCCGCCGACAAGATCAAGGCCATCGAACGCGAAGCCATGCGCCACCAGCAACCGCAACCGGGGCTGGTGGATCTGATGGATTATCTGGAGCAGAGGGGAATTCGACGGGCGTTGTGCACGAGGAATTTTGAGTATGCATTGCTTTTCTCCCGCTCGCTCTGTGCTTTCCCATCTCTCGTCTTGGGGCTTTGGCATGGCATAGGCTGACTACGGTGGCATGGAAACGAATAGGGCCCCCGTGACGAATCTCCTGCAGAATCATCTCCCGGCTCATGTGTTTCTGCCGATCATCACCCGCGAGACGCCTGGGTTGATGCCCAAGCCGGATCCGGCGGGGATTCTGCATATCGCGAGGGAGTGGGGGTTGGAGGATGGCGGGGAGGGGTTGATTATGGTGCGTTATTCGGCTTGGCCCTCTGCCTTGATGTGTGCAAGGGTTGTATGAAGGGCAGGGCTGAGTGATACGAACTGATTGTTTTGCTAATGTTGCATCCGTGGTTAGGTCGGAGATAGCCTCGATGATATGACGGCCGGGCATACGGCGGGAGCCGCGACCGTGCTCCTCCTCAACGACCACAATGCTCATTTGAGAGACCACGAGCATACCGATCTCTGCATTGAGCGCTTAGATGAGCTGGTTGACATTTTGGGCCGTGGATTTGTCGGTCACAGAGGTGGGAACAAAGTTCCCGCGACCGATGCACCCACGGCCGCGGCGGCATCGGCTCAATGATTTAGATCAATAAAGAGAAGGACAATGGCTTTTTGTGGCATCTGTACATAATGCTTTGCGAGAAAGGACCTGCCCTGGCTCCTTTTCGTCTGGGGAATTGATACTAAGACAAACAGATAAAAGAAAGATAATCATCCCGGGGTATTTTTTTTACAAAGTACGCAAACATGCATCTATCCCCGCAGCCACTCGTAGAGGGGGTATTAGTCGTGTCAACTCAATCAACCATTCACATCCTGCATCAATCACAGGCCTTCTTACCAGCGCCGCGGCGGACGGTACGCATCTCCACCGGACCCTCCCCCTCCTCTCTTCCCACCCCGACCACCACCGCGTCCTCCGCCGCCGCCTCTGGCCGGACGCGAGGGCGCGGGTGGCGGTCTCGCATTTCGACCCCCGGACGAGGGTTGGTAACTATCTCTGCCTCTTCCACCACCACCGCCGCCGCCACGACCACCACGACCCGGACGGCCGTTCGGCGACAGAGACCGCTGTCGATAGCCACCACCACCACCACCCGGCGGCGCAATATTTCTGTTGTTCGTGCCGATGCCAGCTCCGAACCGAATATGTCCGCGATTACTGTTGTTGTCGTTACCGCGGTTGACGGGCTGCTGACGCAGCCGACTCATCATGTCGTCGCTGTCGGAGGACGGTGGGCGGTGCTGGTCGGCCCGACCGCGGATCTTCATCCCGCGGGGGCCCGGCGCTTGGCCGCCTCGGGGGCCGCCGCCGCCGCCACGTCGGCTGCTAACCACCGAGTTGGTGTTTGTGATCATGCCCGGGTCAATGCCGTGGAGGGTCCAGGTGGATGAGAGGAGGGGTTTCTTGAGAGAGGGGCAATCGCCGATGAGGTGGCGGTTGCTGCAGCACTTGGCGCAGGAGATCGAGACGAGGACGGGGCCGGACGTTGGGTCGTTCTGGTTGCTGAGCTTCCACATCATGTCGCAGTCGAGTTCGAGGTGGTCGGACGAGCCGCACAGGTCGCATGGGGTCTCAGAGGCGGAGCCTTTCAGGGCGGAGGGGCAGGTGTCGTCGTCGTGGCCGCGCTCGCGACAGCGTTGGCAGCGGCGCCACGTGGGGCATAGGCTGCTTTGGTGTTCGTTCCAGGCATTGCAATGGACGCACTTGTCTCGGGTTAGTTTATCTCTGCGAGCGGGGTGATGGGTGGCTGTGATTTGGGGAGAAAGCAGGCATACCTCCTTCGAAGGACAGACTTCAGCCAGGTGGCCCTCTTGTAAACACTCCGTACAGGCGATCGGGAGCTGGAGATCAATGGCATTGATGTCACGGTCGTAGAACCTGTACTTCGCCTGGAAGTCCATGTCCTCCCGGTGAAGATCGGCGAGGACGGAGGGAGCTGTCGGGTACCTCTGGGAGTATCGGCGGTGTGCATCTTCCTTCGACATCTTCGGGGAGTCGATGAGATCGTCTTGTGCGCCGCGACGTTTGTACCCATTTGTGACCGGCTCGTACTCATCGTCGCCGTCGGGGGTCAGAATGCCATCCTGAGTTTGACCAAGGTTCTGGCCGGGACCCCGCTCGCCGATGTTCAGCAAGATCGAGTCGTCCGCCTCCGAGTCCAACGAGTCCGAATCATCCGAGTCCACCGATCCCTGCATGTGGCTCGATTCCGCAGAGCTCTCCGCCTCGTCTACCTCGCCCTCCTCCATCTCATCGTCGCGATCGGACTTGTTCGGTGCGGCGTGGCCGCGGTCACTGGCCGAGGAAGTCGACGCGCTCCGACTGCGCCAGAACTTGTCATTGACCGCGTCGAACTTCGAAGCAGCCGGCTTCTGGTTCTCTTCGGTCGCATTGCGACTCCCGCGAAGTGACGTCCGAATCGCACTTTTGCTGCCCTTGTTCCAACTGACGGGTGGTGCTGCTGCTGCGCCGGCGGCGGCGGCGGACTGCGGCTTGTCTGCCGCATCACCTTCCTCTTCGGATGAACTGGTGCCCACAGACTCGCTGTCGGAGCCGGAGGAAGACGTCTCGTCGTCGGGATCTACTTCCAGCGAGTTGGCGCTGAAGGTCGCCCCCTGCGGCACAAAATCCTGGACCTTGCGATCGTCCGCGGCGCCATTGCGTCGTTGCCGCTTGCGAGGGTTCGGGTTCGGGTCGTGGGAGCTTTGTCTGGAGGAGCGAACGGAGGAGCCATTCAACTGTCCAACGGCGGCGGTCCGGGAGTCACCGTCATCGGACGGGGGAGCAGACATGCTGCGAGAAGGGAACGTCAGTGGCGAGGGGGGGGGGAGAGTTGGGTTTGAGGATGATGACTGGAGAAGAGTCGAAAGTGCTTTGTGCAACGCGAAGACTCAAGTTGTGAAGCATGATTGGGGAAATTTACGGAAGGCGGTAAGAACCACTGCAGAAGTCCGTCCGCTGTTTCTCTCCTTACCCAATTGGGATGGCACTTTATTATTAGCCCGTAGCATTGCTATTACCTTATCTTATTTTCTTGTTCGATTTTGGTGGTTACGTACTTCCCTATGCATCATTTGCTTCCCAGACTCTTAACTCAACTTATATATGACTTGTAGTTTGACCTGCAGCAGATCGATGAGCGTCTAGAACCATGCCTCTGCATCGATTGCCGAGGAACTAATGACTTCTGTCCGCGTCTGGATTCTTTGCGGACCGACCGTTCGGTCGGTTCGTTTGGCTTTATCTATTCTTAGTTGTCTGTGTCTGTGTCTGTGTCTGTTCTGTTCCGTTCGGTTTCTGTTTCGGTTTTCCATTGACAACCTAAGTCTTCTCTGTCTGTCTGTCTCCTGGAGCTCCTCGGAGATCGGGGCATCTGTCATCTTTTTTTCCCCCCTTCTGCATCTCGGGACGTAGCCATATCGTACTTGGTGTCCTTTTGCTTTGCTAGATTCAGAATCCTTTCCAAGTCCTTATCTGTTTTACATGATTGTAAGATTACTCGCAGTAACATTTTAATTCTGATTCTGCTGAGAGTTGAGCTGGTTAGCAGAATAGAATACAAGCGGTAACGGGAATACGGTACCGGTGCTCCCGTGACCAACCATCCATCATTCGGGGATCCTCTTCAGATCTCGCCGTCGCCTCTAATCGAAAGTCCAGTCGAACATCGGCCATCCCCCATCCTGCTTGCTAACCTACTTACTCTCTAACTATCTCTCTTTCTTACTTTTGTTGTCTGCCTCGATCAAACTACCTCACCCTCTCTTTTCTTTTCCTCTTATTTTCGATTTCTATCCATCCCACTACTTTGAATCCTACTCCTCAACCTGCGACTCTCTCTTTCCTCGTGCCAAGATTCCCTCCTCCTCCTCTTCCGCCTCCTTTCCGACTATCCCCTCCTCCTGCTCTTCCGATAATACCGCCAAAGTGTCTTCTCTACTCGTTCCCCGTGCCATCTCCTTCCCTCCGGAAGTCGACACTGGCCGACACCGGCTGACTCCGGACTCAAATATGTCTTCAGGCAAGGCTGGGCGGAGGAGACGGTCGAGCAGTATCATTTATCAGGAGCCTCCCGAGTCCATCGAGCGGACCAGCGACCAGGCTGCCCTCCCCAATCTGAATGCGAATTGGGTCAATGCTAAGGGTGAGTTTGCACACACACACATGAAGGCGGGCGCGAATCTCAGCGGGCAGTCAAGCACAGAATGAACGAGGTGGCTGACGGTTGGTACGACGACAATCTAGGTGCCTGGACCATTCACTTCGTCTTGATCGTGGCTCTGAAGATCCTCTTCGACATTATTCCTGGTGTCTCGCAAGAAACCTCTTGGACCCTCACCAACATCAGCTATATGTTCGGCTCTTTCCTCATGTTTCACTGGGTGCGGGGCATCCCTTTCGAGTTCAACGCCGGGGCGTACGACAACCTCAACATGTGGGAGCAGATTGACAATGGCGACCAATACACTCCGACCAAGAAGTTCCTGCTCTGCGTGCCCATCTGCCTTTTCCTTCTCAGCACGCATTACACCCACTACGACCTGACGTATTTCACCATCAACTTCCTTGCTACGCTGGGGGTGGTCATCCCGAAGTTGCCCTTTGTGAGTTGGGCCCCACCCACCGTCTCAGGCGGCAGTATCGCAGTACTAACTTTCTTTCTCTGCCAGTCGCACCGTTTGCGAATAGGCCTCTTCTCTGACATCCCTGAGGAGTAGTCGCTCTCTGCTCCGGTTCATCGAATTTCCTTATCTTAATCCAACTCACATGTTCTCATTTTCCAGACTTGTCCTCCTTCCTATCTTTTTTCTCCATTCTTGCTAATATTCTCCACTTGGCGTCTATGTTGTCTTTTCCCTACGTCTCTCGCTGTCATCACCTTCATGTCCCCCTTTTCTTCCACCCACCCCACACTGTCAGCCATCGGGCTAGGACCTCCGTCCACATTTGGGGAAGACCAAGTGGGGCACTCATCTGTCCAATTTGTACCGGTGTGTTTTTCCAGGGTACCTTCCATGCGAAGTGGGGAGGCAAGGACTGTCGGGGGGGGGGTTCCTCGTTCTGCAACTGGAAATTGGGGTGGAAAGACAATTGAATTGTGGTTTCATCTTTGA
Source organism: Aspergillus brunneoviolaceus CBS 621.78 (assembly GCF_003184695.1). Taxonomy (NCBI): domain Eukaryota; kingdom Fungi; phylum Ascomycota; class Eurotiomycetes; order Eurotiales; family Aspergillaceae; genus Aspergillus; species Aspergillus brunneoviolaceus. The sequence goes on along the minus strand of NW_020290761.1, from coordinate 10,172 downwards.
AGAAGAAAATTGGGCGATGGCGTGGAAAGGGGACGGCGGGCTACACTAGATGAAGAACCCAAAAATAGGGGAGAAACGGAGGGGTTATTGTACTCCTATTCTCCTTGGCTTCCAGATTATCCTCACCATCATCACTACTACACACTACCTACCTACCTACCTATCCCATCCATTATTACTTCCTGGTGCATTGTCTTGGTAGTTCTGTTGTGAGTAGGTCTGCAGGGTCAAGTCCGCGGTTCGAAGATAAGGTAGCCTCGGGGTCACTGATCTGGGAATAGAAAAAGGGGTCGACGCCGTGGACCGATGATAATGATGTTGGTGTCCTTCTGTTTCCTTTGCGAGATTTGGCAAATCTCAACTCTTCAGCGAAGCGGTACACGCGCTTGTGTCGTCTTGGAAGAAGTCGCAGCAGCATGCACTCCGAATTTCGTATTTCAACTCAAAATCAGTTTCGATAATCTCATCCCGGAGAATATCGATCGAAATTCTTTATTCCTCCTAACCGGCACTTGTTGTACTCAGCTCACAATCAACTCAGCTTCTTTATCAATCACGAACCCCCAAATCCCCAAGCCCTTTCCTTTGCACAAAGCCAGAGATAACGAGATTATACAGGAGAACTCCACAACCCCAATTCCATCCCAAAACTATATAAATCCGCGCCAACCATGCCAACACTAAAGCTCCATCCCACTATCCACAAACCCCAACCCCAAATCCCTCGATTTTCCCAAGAAACCTGACTCTCCAAAACTAACCCAAATCCCCCAGTTCCCCCAAGAACTAACCAAAAATTCCCCTCCCCCTCTTTAGCTGCTGCACCCCCAGACCCACCCCCAAAATGTCCTACTCCAGCACCAGCACCCGCACCACCCCCAGCAGCAGCAGCGCTGGCGCCACCATGCTGGACACGGAGATGGCCGGCTACTTTCGATGGCGGCCGTTCCTGGACGCCTGGCCGAGCAAGAGCATCCTCCGGCTGGTCGTGCGGCGGGCCCGCGAGACCACCACCGCGCTGCACTCGGAGGACGGCTGGGCGCGGGCCAGGACCGAGCTCCTCCTCCGCATGCGCCTGCTGCGCGACCGCTACCCCTACCCCGAGGCGCGGCGCTTCGGCGGCGTCATCTTCTGGGACGACCGCATGCGGTTCTACAGAGAGCTGCTGGAGCGGGATTACTTCTCCTTTGAAGCTCCGCCGCCGCCGCCGGGGGGTGGTGGCCAGCAGGTGAACGGCCAGGTGGACGCCGACGCCGACGCCGACACCCGCGGCTTGGAGATGGCGGACTGCGGCGAGGGCCAGGGCGACCCGACGCCTGAGGCGGTGCGCATGGTCGAGGGGTGGTTGTGGATGCTCGAGGATAATGATCCCCAGGGCGGGGTGTGGGGGCTGTTGATGGATCGGGTGGAGGTTTGATTTCCTGGGTCTCCTTGCCCCTTCCTTACCTTACTGTTGAGGTCAGGTGTCTAGTAGAGTAGACTTTGGAGGCTTGTATCCCGGTCGTTGGGTATGGGTGGATAGTGACTAGGTAGCTCGTGTTTCGGGATGCCTTGGGCTGTCTTGATGGTTACCTTCCTAATCTCCCTCGTTTTCGTGGGGAGTTCTAATGTAAGTTTGGAAAAATCAAAAAAATATGTCTGTCGCTGGAGATGGAAGATTCTTCAGTAATGTATAGTTTGAGACTGGTTTTTGCATCGGTCTGCTTTGGATTGAGTATATATGTTTTTTTGTTGTAGGTTGCTTTCTGTAGGGTTTGCCTTCGGGGCCCTATACAAGGGGTGGTGGTATACGAGAAAGGTGGTTAGCCCTAGTTTTTTCGGACTCCGGCTTCAAGCTTTGGTGTAGTTAGTATTCTATCAGCACACACGCGTATGTTATTCAAGTGCAATTACTATTGTAAATTAGATAGCTTATGTGGCATGCAATATAGTCATACAAAGACTCTCATATTCAATTTAAGCAGGTCAGACTAAACCCGATCATCGCGGCATCCTTTCAGCGGCATTCCTAGCTAGCCTCCTAGATTCAATGACCAGGGACAGATACAGCCAACAACACAATTAAAGCCCCGCAACCTTCCCCACATACACGTTGAAGTTGTAATACCTGTTGCACTGGCCCTGCACCGCCAACCCGCCCTGCCCACTCAGAATCGTCTGCCCATTGCGACTGACGGTGAACGTCTGCGGGCCCACCCCCATCGAGACGTTCGACGTCACGATCCCCGCAGGCACCTCGATGCGCACGGGGCCATTCGACCCACTGGTCACCGTCAGCGTCGCCGGGCTGGTCAGCATGGTCGCCACGAAGATACTGTCCCCAAGCATGGAGATCCCGTTCGGGGGTCCGAGGTTGTCCTCTGGGCACGAGACCCCCTTCGGCGTGGGCCGGTACCAGTACACCAGGCTGTCCTTCTCGATCCGCGGGGTGGCGGCCCCGGACTTGTACGCCGCGATGTAGGGCTGGTACAGGTCCCGCCAGGCGTCGTGCGGCATGCCCTTGGCCCACTTGGAGGACCCGTCGTCGCTGTGGTTGGCGGCGTAGGGCCCGATGTAGTGCGATTCGCCGTAGTCTATTTTTCAGTGTGGGTATGTATATAGACAGTGGGGGGCTGTCCTGCTACGGGCTTGTGGGGTATGTGCTTACCATTCCACGAGATGATCTCGACCAAACTGGGCCGGAGACTCAGCATCTGCTCCCACCGAAGGGTCGGCAGGTTCTCGCAGATGAAGACCCAATTCTTGCTGTTGAAGTGGGTGGCGAACCAGGGCGAGACGGCTGTCGCTTTCGTTAACCCAACTGGAACCCTCCTTGCAAGCACATTTTTAAGCCAAGTTAGAGAGTTGCGGCTGAAGACTCACGCGCCATATAAGTCGTTCCGGCCAAGTCCTTGACGAACCGATCATCCCAGATCGTCGTCATCGGACCCCTGATGATGCTATTGCCGCCATCGGTGGGCCAGGCGTACCACGAGAACGCGCCGTCCGCGGCCCGCGCCCGGTTGCTGGACGCCTCGGCCGGATCCTGCAGGTTCGGGAGCGCGTGGATCGCATGCGAGGTGCCCTGCTTCACGGGGCCCCAGTTGAAGCTGTCGCCCACGAAGGTGCTCACCACCGCGCCGCCCCGGTACTGCATCTGCGCCGGGTGGCTGGCGTACTGCTGCATGTAGGCGGTGATCTTGGCCGTGTCGCCGTTCGTCCAGTACGCGAAGTCGAAGGAGATGAAGACCTTGAAGCCGACCTGCTGCGCCGCCTGGTAGGCCAGCGCCAGTTGGGTTGGGGTGTACTTGTCGATGCTGGCGCAGTTGAGCGCGAAGGCGTCGATGCCGATCGCTTGCGCCGCTTGCATGTCGGCGATCCAGTCCTCGACTTGGTAGTTCTCGACGATCCCGACCTGTGGATATGGGGATTTAGCTTTGATGAGATGGACTTGACTAGTGGAAGGGGCGAGACACTTTGACGTACCATGAAGTGGGCAAAGACATATCGGTCTGAGGCCTGGGGCTCATCGCGTTCAACTTCGACAGTGGGGAAACCCCAGACTGGTTGAAGAGTGCCTAGCACAAGGACGACCAGTTGTAGAAAAGTATTCCAGATCATGCTTGCTTCTTCAAGTAGCTGTTCAAAACTTGAGGTGCTCCCTCATTTCCTGGGGAAAGAGCCCAACCCCGGGCTTTTATGTTGATACACTCGCCATTCTCCCCCGGTTTGTGCCATTGAGCAAAAGGGAAGCACATTTCCCCTCCTTTTCTTCATCCCGGAGCACATTCATCGTCGTTCACCTCAACCAGAACATCTTAGAGGCTCGAGATTGGAGTCGATGAGACCGGTGCAACCCATGGCTGCACCTCAGAAATTAAGGTTATGCGCGATGCTGAACCACGTGAGATGCTGCAAACCGTCCGAGCTCTTCTTCCCACGGGCGATTCTCGATCCTACAGTAACACTCGGAGATTTAGTCTTCCAATTGACCAACGCTGGCAAGCTTCTGACCTGGTCACATTCATCGTTGCGGCTCGGCAGCGGCAAACAGTGACAAGTGACAAGTGACAAGACTGTAAGTTATGCAGTACCTGCCCATGTCAAGGTACGAGCCGAGCCGCTTTTCCGCATTGACGTCTTCCATGGACAACGTCCTCTAGCTTCGCAGACAAAAGTCCGGACTCAAAGCAAACGTGTGCGTTTGTCGCGATGCAACAAACCTGTTTTACTTGCGTTTTACTTGCTTCGCAGAGCTCTCAATTGGCGGTCTGGAGCTGAAACTTCCCACGATCCGACGACATGCTCAAATGTCACTACCTAGTCTTCACGGCATTGCCGTCGTGCATGCAAGCCGTGTACGACGTCGGCTCGACTGCATCAGGCGAAGGGCGTAAGACAACTACGGACGAGAATTGGCTTTGACGTCGGACCCAAATGCTCAGTGTTTGCTTGTGTAGGGACTGGCATGTCGCAACTACTGTACATCAACCCCAGTGACCAGTCAACGGCCTAGATACACCTTGCAGAGGAATGAAACCACCCCAACCACAGCAAGTGCCCACGGACTTCATGCCCCAGCATCAGCAGCTTCTCACGTACGCTGTCTGGCAACACGGATAAGCTGGACCCTAAAATCCCTGTGAACCGAAGGGTTCCACTCCCTGAAGAGCGCAGTCAACGAAGGCTGGGTTCCGAGCATGACCGTACTCAGCTTCTCCAAGTCGGGGTCGTTCTCTTGGTTGTTGCTGCTGCCGCTGGCTTCCCATTCCATTTCACGGTTCGCTGGAACCCACCTCCCCTTCAGCGTGGCTTCCGATACCTCGAATCTCCACGGCTGTTTCCCTTCCATCGCATCGCTCTCAAATTGTCTCTCGTCATCCTCCTGTTCATGGACAACCAGGTACACCGCTTTCACGCCCCGCCATCGGAAAAAGGCGCCGACCAGGCTCCCCGGATGTTCCTGGAGCAGCCTCATCAGCACCGCCACCGACCGCAGCGCCCGCTCGGGGGCCGGAAAGGTGATGAACGTCGGTTCTCGTGCTACTACTCCACCCACTTCGCGGTATCCGGGCACACTCTCCGCCTTGCGTTTCTCCTGGATGAACCCATCCCACAGCTCGCGGGGACGTAGAGGGTGTCGGTCTCCGGGGAGAAGGGACGAACGAGGATGTGGTGGTGGTGGTGGTGGTGGTGGGACGGGGACTTTTTCGGTCTCATCCACGACGAGAGAGTCTCCGCGTTTTGCTTGCCCACCCAGCACAGGGCGGTCCCGCGAGCCTCCCAGTTGACGAACAAGTGCGGGAGCTCGACCGTGCGAGGGCGCACTTGGCCGTGCTGGACGTCGATGCTCTGGGGCACCACCGCCGCGAGGGTGTCGTAGGCGTGGGTAGTCTGGCGCTGGCGCTGGCTGTAGAAGTAGAGGGGCTGGTCGATGAGCTCGGGTAGGGCTTCCTCCCAGATCTTGAGACGAAGCTCAGCGGGCAGCTTTGGGAACTTGGGGAAGGAACTTCTTGTTGCCATCGCTCTGGTGAAATGTGTTCGAGACTGTTGTGATATGGGGTATAGGCTTGATGGAGTCGGCTCAACAAGACACTCAGTTCACTGAAAGATATCTTACCAGTACGAGTTCCAAGACCGAATAGCGATCAGTCTTGCAGATGTCGTCACTTTTTGATGCACAGCAGTAAATCCAAGCCAACCTTCTTTGAAGATCAGCTAGCAGAATTTGTGAACAGCGTTGAGATGAAGGTACTCAGGGTGATCTGATGCTCCTAGAGTAAGGTAGATAATCAGTGAGAACGGCTTCTTCTTGTAACAGTGGCAGTGGGATCTCACTTCTTCATAACCATGAGAGTGGGTGTTATATTGATGAGAATGATAACTTCTTTCAAGAATGTTTTCTGCACTAAGCTCAGTGGGGACGTGTCCCGCGTCTTCACATGCTATACACATTCACAACAAGAAAGCAATCATTCACTATGGACACGGGCGTAAACTGCCTACAGTCTTGATGGCAACAGTATTTCACCGGTATGAACATCACGTGAGCGATCAACATCTTGCTGAGACCTGAACTCTTCTACATTCTGATGCCCCCATTGCCGGAAACATGCCGACCCGCATCGATCGTTGCTCATGGACCTTATTTTTGATATATGATGCAAAACTGACTGTACTTAGGGTGTCCTTTACTGGATTAATGCGCCAAGACCAGAGAAACGGACCTTTGATAGCAGATGTATAGAGTGTTACCTACATATACCGAGCAGCTCATCAACTGTAGAGGCTGCTGAGGAAGGGTGGAAGGTTTGGGGTTGATAGACATGTATGTACTTCAACATCCATGTATATGGCTGGATGAAGGTACTACGCCAGGCTAATTTGTGAGTTGAGGTTGCCACCACGCCGTCCATCTGGCTACCAGAAGCAAGAATCAAATATACACACACCTGTACACATACAGATTTCCAGAGACCTGAGCATGGTAATTGGCAAAAGGCCGACTAATGGGCACTGATGTGCACTATATTATGTATACCTATGCAACAGTCTGGCATCAAAGTTTGTACACAAGACTCTAAAATTGAGGCCAACATTACAACAACAGGTGCTGTGGTCTAGTGGTATGACGTCACGTTGTGGCCGTGCCAGCCCCGGTTCGATTCCGGGCAGCGCCACTTCTTTTTTGGTATGCTTTCTTTTTACTTCTCTGCCATACTCTATGACATTTGAAGATAATTGCATTCGAAGATAATTGGTCATACCATTGTCCAACAAGCTGTTCGGAACTTGATTTATCTCATACTTATATACACAAATACAACTGGCTACATGCAATGCGGCAGAAGCAAACACGTCCGATGCGGCTATCGATAAGCGCCGCGTTTCTTTGACCGGCTATCAGCCTTTATCGGCGCGATTCTTTCTCTCCGCGCATCGCAGCTCTTCCTCTCCAATCTTCACATACATCATCCTCTGCAGCTATTTTGATGGCTATCCTAGAAGGTGCAGAGGCATCTATGCCTCTCTATCGCCCTGCTAAGCCGCTTCCCTTCGAGCTGGTCCAGCACTCTGGCATTTTCCTCGAAGAGAAGCTATGTATGTCTCGCTCGACACAGTCCATCTACTTCTTTGTTTGCGAATGCTCACATTTTCTACCAGATACACAAGCTCTTAACTTTCTATTAGAAATCCTCACTGCCGGTACCATTGCTTCCATGCCAGCATTCGTTCCACCTCCTCAGCACCTGGCTGTCGCCGCGACCTTCCTTGTACACCCCTCTACGACCACTCGCGCAAAGACAGCCGAGGAGGAAGAAGCCCCCAATGCATCCCTCCGTCTCCTCCGCCTCACAAACGCGCTCGTTGGGCCCAGAGCCGCCAAGTTCGGCCTCGCGTTCTCCTTCACGCACTTCGAAACATCTCGCCATGGCCGCCGACGTCGCGGGGCCGACGACGCGCCCACCTCGCCGGATGCGACAGAGGATATCATGACGCCGATAAACCTCGACCTGGGGGAATCACAATCCATCTGGTCCCGTGCGGAGGACTTCTGGCATGCCGTCGGCTGGGCTTTCAACTGCTCTGTTCTACACCACGAGCGCTGGGAACACTGGCGGATCTGGCTCGAGTTCATGTGCGAGGTGCTCGAAGGTGACTGGAATGAGCGACATAAACAGTGGACAGAGATCAAGGACTCCAGCACGAACGCCGTCGAGGTGAACGTTGCGAAGCGCAGGTCAAAGACCAGGGCCAAAGAGAATGATGCAGCCGATCAGATACTCAAAGACAGCCTCATCGTGCGCTACATCGAAGGCGCTAGCGCCACCTACGGCCGGAATCGTCGAATCGTGAAATCTATCTTCGCCGATGGCCGGGCTACAACCTCCAACGAGTTCCGCGTGGTCTTTGAGAATGAACTCAAGCATGGCAAACACAAGAAGTCCAGCCACAATAGCAAGAAGCGCGGGATGCAGGTCAACATCGACGCAGAAGAGTATGGGGACTATCTGACCGACGAGGAGGAGGACGAAGACAGTGTTGACGCCGACGACACCACCACGACAGATGACATTATTGTCGAAGACGCCGAGCCACGGCCGCAACAAGGACGCGGCCGTGGTCGTGGTCGTGGTCGTGGTCGCGGCGGCGCAGGGACTCCAGCCTCGTCGAGACGAGACGGTGGTGGTGGTGTTGCCCTCCGGCAATCGAAACGAGCCCGACGAGGTACTCGCCCGCAAGAAACTCGCCCAGAACCCACCATCTTCACCACTCCGGCAAATTTCCTGACGCCCGACAACTACGGCACGCCTACAGGCACGTTCAAATACTCCAATCCTACCTCTCAACGCTATGTCCCGGACGACCAGATCCCCCCCGGCCACCTCGCCACCATGCACGCCGACCCCTGCACCCTCGGCGGCATGCGCTCGCTCACCCTCCGCCAGCGCCTCCTGCACCTCCTCTCCACCGTCTCCGAAACCATCCCCGAACACTTCATCCCGCTCGAAGAGCTGTATCATCTCTTCGCCGAGAACATCCGCCACCTGCCCCTCCCCTCGTACCAGGCCTTCATCAGCCCCACCGCCCTCCCGCACTTCCCCCCGGCCGCCCTCACCACCCTCTGCGAGTACCTGCTCTTCCGCATGCGCGAGTCCGCCGCCCCCGACACGGCGGACGAGTACCTCAGCCAAGCGAAGCTGGAATACTGCTTCCTGCCCTACGGGGCGAACACGAACTCTCCCGCCGACAACGCCAAGATCTCCATCACCCTGGAGACGCTGATCATCCTGCTCGCCGACAACGACATGCTGACCGTGACCCCGGCGCTGAAGGAGGCCGTCGGCGAGGGGATCATGGCCCGCGAGCAGCGTCCGATCCTTGATGGGAGGAAGAAGCGCGAGGCCGACCTGCATGCGGGCGACATCGAGTGGGCGTGGCTGTTGGAGAGCGGGCGGAGGCTGTGGTTCCTGGTCGAAGAGATCATTCCGCTGACGCAGGGGAATGAGGATCATGGGATGACGGTTGCCACGGTTTGAAAGGCTTGGTTCCCAGTGAGAAGACTGATTGTGGGTGGTGGTCCTAAGCGTTTGCATCTGCGAGTCGGGCAATTGTAATTTGTCTTGTCGTGCCTAGCCTGTGTTTGTTGATCGTGTTTGTCTCTTCTTGTTGTTGTTGTTGTCTTTTATATTCCGGGCGAATTAACCTAGGAAGTGCTTCTTCTCGAATAGTCGGATAGATACCCTGTTGTTGTGATTGTAGCAGAGCTGATGTTTCTTGATTTGAGGATCTGAATTACATTTTTAATTCTCGTTCTTCCCTTTACTTATCATTCATCTGAAGAAAACTTTCGTACTACAGACCCCACCAAGCCAGGGTTCCTTTCCAACTGGACCAGTCAACGAAAGCAAAAACCAACAAACCGCATACTAAATGCACATCAATTCCCAAATAGTAGCTATCATGCCGACAGCCAAAAAAAAACGGGTATAAAATAAGGAACATCCTCAGTAAGCTAAATCCCCTCCATCGATCCATCACTAGATCTCCCAAAACATCCACCAGATCTTAGCCAACCGCTACCTACCAACTACATTTCCAAGCACATCCCCAGCGCAGACGCATTCCGAGAAAGCTAAACAGGCACAGTGAGTTTTCTCCAAGTGACAAGATCAAGGCGCAGGCCGCGGCCCAATAATCTGCCTCCGGGCGCCGCCGACCCCGAGTCCGGGGCCGCCGCGGTTCTGGTTGTCGCCGCCCATGTAGCCGTACTGGTGGACGTCCCAGGCGCCCTGGCCGGGGCCGGAGCCCAGCGAGCCGTCGCGGAGTCCCCGGGCGGCGGCCTCCTGGGTCTGCTTCTGGCTCTCCTCCCACTCGCGCTGGCGCTCGCGCTCGCGCTCCATCTCGCGCTCCAGCAGGGACTTGGAGGCCCAGCCGCCGGCCTTGGTCTTCTGCTGGGCGGCGAGGCGGCGGTTGTTCTCGGCGTCGACCTCGGCGGTCGTCGTGTAGTCGGCCGGGCGGTGGGTGGTCGGTTTTGGGGAGGTGGGGGGGTTGTTGGTGGTGAGGAAGCGGTCGACTCTTGTTGAGGGGGAGGCAGGCACGGGGACGGGGACGGGTTTGCGGATGGGGGATTGAGGCGGAGAGGTGTAGGTTGCTGGATCGGGGAGAGGACGCGGGGGCATTGCCGGGGG